>NC_037668.1:76521713-76821713 GCF_003255815.1 Theropithecus gelada
AGGGGAGGGGAGGGGAGGGAAGGGAAGGGAAGGGAAGGGAAGGGAAGGGAAAGGAAGAGACAGCAATTGGACTAGGACAGATGACCTTGACTCCCGCCCTTAAGGAGGCTGCAGTGCAGAAACATCAGGCGAGCTCAGAAATAAGGCTCTCAGACTGTGCACCTTTTGTAGTCCCTGGAAATCTCACCCGTGTGAGAAGAGTCTCTGAGGCCTATGACCCAGCCTTCCAGGGAACTTGGATGAAGGAGGCCACATTCTTTTCTGAAACTGCAGTGGTCTCAAATAGACAGGGCCATCCTATAGAGATTCTTACAGAAAAAGGCATGGCTGTTTCTGCCCCACAGCTGCAAATGGGGAGCTACCTGCTTTGATTCTATCATTAAATGCTGGGTGACCCTACACTGAATACTCATCTTTTCTGGGGCCACTCTTTACTCTTAGGTGTAAAGAGGGGACTGGACTAAATAATCTGCCAAGTCCTTTCCTGGTCTGACATTCAAAGGTTCTGGGATTCAGAGTGCATCTTACCACGCAGAGAAATTCATCATCTCCACTAATGTCCTGGCCTGAAGCAATGGGCAGGTGAGTTTTCAGCTCATCAACTTCAAAAATTGCTATGACCTCTATGGGCCTCTGCCCCTCTGGCCACATGGAAATAACAGGCCCCAGAGATTTAGTATCAAAACAAAGGAAAATGTGCAAAAGCTCTCTCCCTACACCACATGCTGATCCCCTCCTTATCTTCTCTTCCTGCCCTTTCCCAATACTGCTTTTGCTATGAGTTTTTCCCACCCCACAGTCTCTCTAGTCCTCAGCATGTGAGATGGGTAGTAACAGCAACCGTCTCTGCAGTTTGTTGAGGTCTTTACGGCCTGCAAAGAACTTTTATATCAAAAACTGCATTTGCCCTCCCAGGAAGCTATAATGCACGCAGGATAGAAATTATCACCCAGCAATTACAAAAAAAAATTGAGGCTGAGAAGGAGTCATGGAGAAAAGAATGGTGGGCATATAACCTCTGTTAGCAGATGTGTTGTGCTTATACAAAAGAACTGGGATTGGTAAAAGCAGACCGTGGAGCAAGGTCTGGCATGTGGTAGGTGCTCAGTGAGTTTTTTTTTCTTGTTAATGCTGGAGTCAACTCCATTAAACAAGGCTGGGAACAGTTGCTCATGCCTGTAATCCCAGCACTTTGGGAAGCTGAAGCAGGTGGATCACTTGAGCCCAGGAGCTTGAAACCAGCTTTGGCAACATAGTGAGACCCTGTCTCTACAAAATAAATAACTACATTTTTAAAAATTAGCCAGTAGTGGCCAGGCACATGGCTCACGCCAGTAATCCCAGCAAACTGGGAGACTGAGGTGGGCAGATCACCTGGGGTTGGGGGTTCGAGATCAGCCTGACCAACATGCAGAAACCCCGTCTCTACTAAAAATACAAACAATTAGCCAGGTGTTGTGGTGCATGCCTGTAATCCCAGCTACTTGGGAGGCTGAGGCAGGAGAATCGCTTGAACCTGGGAGATGGAGGTTGCAGTGAGCCAAGATCATGCCATTGCACTCCAGCCTGGGCAACAAGAGTGAAAGTTCATCTCAAAAAAAAAAAAAAAAAAAAATTAGCCAGTAGCCTCAACTACTCAGGAGGCTGAGGTGAGAGGATTACTTGATCCTGGGAGATAGAGGCTGCAGTGAGCCATGATCATAATACCGCACCCCCGCCTGGGTGACAGAGCAAGATCCTGTCTCAAAACAAAACAAAAACCCCCAAACAAAAACAAATGCCAGTTCATCAGCCAGCCAAAATGCTACCTTCTCAAAGAGTCTCCCTCCCTGACTGGTAATGAGCAGTTTGAGAACATGGGCACATCTTGTTTACCTCTATCTTCATCACCCACACAAGACCTGGCATAGAGTTAGGTGTCCTGTGGAGCTTAAAGCAAACTGAACTGAGTGAGAAGGAATACAGGGAGGCAGGGTGTGGGGGGCTGGGGCTGGCTAAGAGAGAACTCCTGGCTTACATAGGAGAAGTCCTCAGCATTCTGGCAGAGGAGCTTGGGAAAAATGGCCTGCCTCTGGAACCGTTCCTCATCCTCAAAGATGTTGCCGTACATGAAGCCATTCATCATGGTGGAGTGGGCGTGGATGTCAATATAAAACTCCAGGCTTGTTTTCTGTTGAGAGAAAGGATAACAAATGGAAAGTCTGGGCCATAGAGCTTGCCTTTAAGGGACCAGACACTACACCACACACACACACACACACACACACACACACACACACACAATCGAGCTGACCCTATGTGTCAGCAGATTTAGCAGCCATTTGCAATGTGAGGGGAGGGTTTAAGACAGGTGAGGATCAATTCCTCCTCACTTTTAACATGGTTTTCCTTCAGGGTGTGAAAGCACTACTGTTAGCATCCCTTTTAAGAGGTCTTCAGAAAAAGTGACATTTAGGTTGGGTTAAGTCATGATGTTACTTACTCAGAACAGCTAACACATTCATGACTAGACATTAGTGGAATTTATTTCTCTGATTAATGAGAAATACCTCTGAGGTAACACAACTGTATTTACTTTGGGCCTGTTTGCAGTTTTGCCCCAACTTGGCCGTTTCTAGCTGGGAAGCTTGGTGTAAATCATGTCCCCACTTTGAGCCTCAGCTTCCTTATCTGAAAAATGGGTATTTTAATTCAAATCTCAGAGCATTATAGTGGGAATCAAACACAGCAATAATAATTACTATATTGCTTGCTGATATCTTGTGATATAAATAAAAAATAATAATTACTGTCTTTCACTGTATATGTAATACATGCCAGACACCATTCTTGGAACTTTACATATGAAGTCTTACTTAACTCTTTTAGTTAACCTTGTGTGATGATGCCACGTCTACTCCCCAATAGCATATAAATAAAGCATGAAGGAAAATGCCTTTGTAGTCTGTAAAGACGGTATTGACTAGTCTACCTCTGCTCTTTACTTACACGTATTTAAGGCACTTTCTTGGTTGATATGGTATTATTTGTTAACCTTTCCTGAAGTTAGGAGGATTGTCTATAAAGAGCTCAGTGCATGTAAGTAAAGGATGCTCAGTAACTACATGCCGAATGATTGAACAAACAATCCCAGAGAGATTGTTCCACATACTGTAATGGACTGGCTGAAAGAGGGGGTGTGGGGGATGGGGTAATTTTTAGGCCATTAGATCTCCAATGGTCCTCAAATCCAACCTTCACTTCTTATATATCAGCCCAACTCATATCCATTAACCCTTTCTGAGAATAACGGAAGACCTGCATGGGGAGGGGACTTGCCCAAGCTCATAGAATAACCGGGCTGACATTCAGGCCTCCTGCCCCCTCACACAATTAACTTATTGTCATCAATGGCCAACGCTAGAAATAGTCAAGGCAAAACCTGGCCACCTCTCCATCCCCTTTCTAGTACATAGTCCTGGGAAAGAAGAAAAGTGCACATTTAGAAGGATTCTCCCTCCTTGGGATGCTTTCAAATGAAGTTAAAACCAAATGAAAACTATGTTGCTTCTAGAATGTGGGCTCAATGACTGTCATTTCATTTGCCTCAGAGTTGGAGTGAAAAATTATGTCTTGCCAAGCTCCCAGTTCTCTGGGTAGCATAAGCTGTCTTTTGGGAGATACAAGATGCACTGCTCTATGTGATATTAAACTCATCATTTTCAGCTTTGGAGGTGGAATACACAATGATTCAACAGGAGCCCTATAAAAGTCATCTTCACAATTTTATTTTCTTCAATTGTCTGTCTTTTCCTCTGAGCTTTTGATGAGCTGCACAGGAAAGGAGGAGGTAGAAAGATGATTTAAGAAATGTGGAAGGAAAAGCTACAGTTTGTATCTCTCGATGTCAGAGCTAGGGAGGGCCTTGGAAACCAGTTTCTCTGACCTTTCTCAGACCTGCTCTGAGTGCGGAGGTTGCTTGCTTAAGGTTGGCCAGCAAGTTAGTGAAAAAGCAAGAATTAGAACCTAGCTTTTGTTTTACTTTTTCATTTTTTTAAAAAAAATAAATTTAAAAAACTTATTTGCATAGATTTATGGGGGTACAAGTGTAATTTTATCACATTTTTCTGATAACCATATAGGTGTGGCTTCCACCATCCCATCCTGACAACTGGCAGCTGATATGACTTCACGTGAAAGAACCAGCACCTGAATTATCTTGATTGATCATATAATCTGAAAGTCAAACATTATAAAATAATTTATAGTAAAAAATCTCCCTTCTACCAGTCACCCAGTTTTGCTCCCCAGAGGCAGCTAATGCTATCAGGCTTGCATATATCTTTCCAGAGATAGTTTGTGCATATACAAGTAAATATTTCCTCCACACCCAAACCCCCTGCTCCAAACACACGAGTGATAGCACCATAAACACACCATTCAGATCTGCTGTTCTTCTCTGAATATATCTCGGAGGCGATTCTTACTTAATAAATAGGTACCTCATTCTTCGTAACAGCCATATATAAACTAACTAGTTCCTTATTGATAAATATTTACTGTATTTCCAATCTTTTCTTGTTACAAAGAATGTCTGAGTGATGAAATTTGTATATACATTATTTCACACATATACAATTGTATGTAAAATAAATTCCTGGCCAGGCCCGGTGGCTCATGCCTGTAATCCCAGCACTTCGGGAGGCAAAGGCGGGAGGATCACGAAGTCAGGAGTTCGAGACAAGCCCGGCCAACATAGTGAAACCCCATCTCTACTAAAAATACAAAAAATTAGCCCGGCGTGGTGGTGGGTACCTATAATCCCAGCTACTCAGGAGGCTGAGGCGGGAGACTCACTTGAACCCGGGAGGTGGAGGGTGCAGTGAGCCAAGATCGTACCATTGCACTCCAGCCCGGGCGACAGTGTGAGACTCCATCTCAAAATAATAATAATAATAATAATAATAAAATAGTAATAATAATAATAAAATAATAAATTCCTAGAAGTGAAATTTCTGGATCCTATGTGCATTTGCAATTCTGATTAATACTGACAGACTGACCTTAGAAGGGCCAGAACACTCCTAGCCTATTACCTTGACAATATAGGTGGAATCAAACTTTTTGATATTTGCCAATTTGATGGGTGAAAAGTAATATTTAAGATTAGTTTTAATCTGAATTTCTCTTAGTACTGTATAATTATCTTTTACTGTATAGTTAAGCATATTTTCATATGTTTAAAAATGATTTGTGACCGGGCACAGTGGCCCCCGCCTACAATCCCAGCCCTTTAGGAGGCTGAGGTGGGTGGATCACCTGAGGTCAGGAGTTCAAGACCAGCCTGACCAACATGGTGAAACCCCGTCTCTACTAAAAATACAAAAAAAAAAAAAAAAAAAAAAAAAATTAGCTGGGCGTGCTGGTGGGCGCCTGTAATCCTAGCTACTCGGGAGGCTGAGGCAGGAGAATTGCTTGAACCTGGGAGGCAGAAGTTGCAGTGAGCTGAGATTGCACCATTGCACTCCAGCCTGGGCAACAAGAGTGAAACTCCATCTCAAAAAGTAAATAAATAAATAATAAAATAAATAAACAAAAGTGATTTGCATTCTCTTTTCTAAGAACTCTGTTCATTGCCTTTGACCATTTAAAAAATCGGATTGTTGGGCTTTATTTCTTGTTGACTTAGAGAAGCTATGTATTGTAGAAATTAACCTTTATGTGTAATATAAAGATACTTTTGTCATTTGTCTATTTTACTTCTGTTCATGTAGTTTTCATGTAATTTTTAAAATTACATGCACATTTTTGAATGCTGATTTTTGACACAGTTTATCAATCTTTTCTTTTGTGGTTTCCTAGCTGAATTATTTTACTGTTGCTTCCATTTTATTATTTTGTTGTTTAGTTTTCAATGTTTTGTTTCAGTTTCAATTTATATGGCTGTGGAATGTGAGGTAAGGGTTAAATTTCACTGTTTCCACACCATTTATTGAATTGTGCGTCTCTTCCCCACTGATATTTCTATCCCCCTTGACATTTGGTTGGGATCAAATGGAATGTGGGCAATGATGATAACTTCCAGACCTGCCCATAAAACTCCTCATACACAATCACCCGCATTCTCTCTTGCCCTTCTGCATGGGGAGCTACATGTAAAAAATGATGATATCCTAAGAAGAAAGAAGCCTATACCCTCCATTCAACACTTAAGAGGACAATAGCAAGGAGAGTCACCTGATCTGCATCAGACTGATGTGAGAGAGAAGTGAATCTTCACTGTATTAAGCCACTTAAATTTGGGGATTGTTTATTATGGAAGCTAATATCATTCATCTTGACTAGTACAAAATCTCAATTCAAAAAGCCTTATTTTATCCCTCAGGCTGAGTTAACAGCCTCCTCTGCGCTCTCATTATTTAAGGTATATATCTCTCTCACGGCACTTACCACATGACATAATAACCCTTTATTTTCATCTCCCTCCAGAATGTGAGCTCTTTGAGGGCAGGGGCCTTATATTGTTGATTTTTTTCAATCCACAGGGCCAGAATAAGGCCTTGTATATAGTAGGTCATCATTGAAGGTTTACAAAGGAATGAATAAGAGAATGAACTGATGGAAAGATAAGTGAATTAATGAATAAACAAATGCATCTTAAGTTTTTCCAACAGTAAAACCAGGTACTTTTCTGTGGCTGTGCCAGACCAAGGGGTGTGTGTCACAAACGTAGGGCCCTTAATTAGAATTTGGGAATGAGAATAGAAGGTGGGGGATGGGGAGAGCATCTCCTTTCCTTCCAAACTTAAGAACCTTAATTAAAACAGAATGATGAAGGGCTGTCCCCTTGCCAGCAGCCAGCAGCTCATCTTGCAATCAGGGGCCTAAAGAGTAAATTAAAATCAGTGCCAATAAAATTAAAACTACTTTGGGGCATATTTGCAACATAATTTAGTGTGGAGTTTGCTTCCACCTAGACACCAGGGAGGAAATGGGTTTTCTTTCTCTATTCTGAGCTTCTGCCCTGCTTCATCTCACTTGGCACAGGCCAAAACCTGAGCTTGGTGCTCTGATGTGGGGCTGGATCCTTCACATTTGGGCGGCACTTCAGAGTTTATCACAAATTCAGTTCAGTGAAGGAAGGATCATCCAGGGCAATCCAATGCAGGAAGGACAGAGGAATTTTATCTTAGGTTTGGAGATGCCAAGGGGAAGAAACTGAAGCTTAGGCAGGAATAACCGCAAGTTGAGCAGGGTGAGCTTTGTGATTATTTCTGTTTTACAGAGGAGGAAATGGAAGCTCAGAGAGCTCAAGTAACTTGCCCAGCATTACGAAGCAAGACATGGCAGAGCCGGGTCTGAAACCCAGGCCACTGGCTGTAAACTCCCCATGTCCTGTATCCTGCTGTCCTCACAGGAGCTTGCAGCCTAGCAAAGCAATTACTTGATTACAGTAAGGCAAGCCCCATGCAGCTTCCTTCAGGTCTGAGCTGAAGGATTGTAGGGATCTGTGACTGAGATTATTGAGTTTAGACTCTCAAAAAGGCATTGAGGTATGTGTGTGGGAGAAGCAAGAAGCGTTGGGAGGACTTCCACACACATTCCTCCTTCGGATTTACCCTAGGAAGATGTTTTCCCCTGGGACTGAGATAAAAAGTCCCAAATCTATTCTTTTCATTTTTAACTAAAATGTCTCCCTGTCTGATTTTTAAGGAATGAAAGTTATTTCTGTGTTCTAAGGCAGGAAGGAAAAATTTTCAGAAAAATTGAGGACTCTTTCTTTAATATCAACCAAGCAAATCAAATAAACAAAATAATGCAAAGGTTCTTTATCATTCATAGTGTATATTTCTTTATTTTAAAATAATTTTTTTGTAGAGACAGGGTTTGCTATATTGCCCAGTATAGTCTGGAACTCTTGGGCTCAAGCAATTCTCCTGCCTCAGGCTCCCAAAGTGCTGGGATTGTAGCTGTGCCCAGCCCATAGCATATACATATATGTATTTCTGAAGTGGCACAGTGAAGGCTTTCTTCCTCAGATATGTCCTGAACGTGGCTGGGCAGAAATTCCTCCCATAAAAAAAGGGATATAATAAGTCAAGGGGACAAAGAAAGGAACAACCACATAAGAAATCCAGACAGCCAGCTCAAGGGACCAAGGGGATGGGCCATGGGCACTTCACCTCCTGCCTCTCTCCATCCTACACTCCAGCCTTCTAGAACCACTGTAACTTCCCAAGCACACCGGTGTTCTCATACTCTGGGCTTTTGTGTTTGTTCTTTCGTCCTCTTCCTTCCTTTCACCTCCTGGTAACATCTTGTTCATCTTTTACTGCTTATCCCAAATGGGCCCTTGACAGAGAGGTCTTCCTGGATGCTCTCAGATATAGCAGCTCCTTTCTCTGGAATCCCACAGATTTAAAAAATATCCTTCTGTTAAGGTATTTATCATCTAGCTTATTCATTCATCCATTCATCTGGCAAATATCTACTGTGAACCTACTATATTCCTCATGCTATCATAGGACCTCGGGGTGAACAAGACAGATAAGATTCCTGCCTTTAAATAGCTAACACCCAGGTGGGGTTTACAAACTATAAACAGCAGATAAGCAAGGTAATTGCAGATTGTGAAACACGCTAGAAATGCACTAGGGTAAATAACATGATGGTGAATAACACAGTGGATGAGGGAAAAGTCTACTTTAGGTACTGTGATCAGGGAAGGCCTCTGACATTTGAATTAAGCCTCAAAAGATGATAAGAACTAGCCATTCAGCCAGGTGTGGTGGCATGCACCTGTTAAGCAGGAATACTGTTCCTGGCAAAATTGTCCTTCAAAAAGGAAATGGACATAAAGACTTTCCCATACAAACAGAAGAGAACAGGGAGAGGGAGAGGGAGAGGGAAAGGAAAGGGGAGAGGAGAGGAGGGGAGAGGAGAGAGAAAAGAAAAGGAAGGAAGAAAGGAAGGAAGGAAGAAGAGAAAGAAAGAGAGAAAGAGAAAGAAAGAGAAAGGAGAAAAAGGAAGGAAGGAAGAGAGAGAGAGAAAGAAGAGAAAGAAAGAGAGAGAAAGAGAAAGAAAGAGAAAGAGAGAAAAAGGAAGGAAGGAAAGACAGAGAAAGAAGAAAGAAAGAAAGAGAGAAAGAAAGGAAGGAAAGAAGGAAGGAAGGAAGGAAGAGAAAGAAAGGGAGAAAAACCAGACATTCAAAGAAGTCAGAAAGAATCCTGGGCAAAACAAAGGCCCTAAAGCAACAATGAGTGTATTGTTTTCAAAAACCAAAGGGAAGGCCGATAGCCAGATTGTGACAAACACTGGAGCTAAGCCTGGACAGGTTTGCAGGGTCCAGATCACACAGGGTCTTGAAAGCCAGGGTCAGAATTTGGAGTTTATCCTATGTACAGTAGAAAGACATTTTAACAGGGGAATATTGAAAAACGTACCTTGCCTATCATGTAGATAATGGATTTTAGGGGGGCATGAATGAGGCAGTTGAGATAGTTCCCCTAAGCGATCATAGTACAGTCATGAAGCACTTAATGATGGGGATAAGTTCTGAGAAATGCATCACTAGGTGATTTCATCATTGTGTGGCCATCATAGAGTGTACTTACACTAACCTAGATGCTATAGCCTACTACACACCTAGGGTATATTGTTATAGCCTATGGCTCTTAGGTTACAAACCTGTATAGCATATGACTGTTTTAAAATATATTTAATGAGGCCAGGCGTGGTAGCTCATACCTGTAATCCCAGCACTTTAGGAGGCCAAGGCAGGCAGATCAATTGAGATCAGGAGTTCAAGACCAGCCTGACCAACATGGGGAAATCCCATCTCTATGGAAAACACAAAAATTAGCTGGGCATAATGGTGAACACCTGTCATCTGAGCTACTCGAGAGGCTGAGGCAGGAGAATCACCTGAACCTGGGAGGTGGAGGTTGCAGTGCATTGGCACGATCTCGGCTCACTGGGATTACAGGTGTGAGCCACCACGCCTGGCCTCATTAAATTTATTTTAAAACATTTTGTTCTTCAATAATAAATCAACCTTAGCTTACAGGGACTTTTTTACTTTATAAACTTTGAATTTTTTAAACTTTTTGACTCTTTTGTAATAACACTTAGCTTAAAACACAAACACATTATACAACCGCACAAAAATATGTTCTTCCTTTATTACTCTATAAGCTTTTTTTCCTAGTTATAAATTATGGGTTTTTTTGTTTTGTTTTCTTACTTTTTAAACACTTTTTGTTAAAAACTAAGGCACAAACACAAACATGAGCCGAGACCTACATAGGATCAAGATCATCAACATAGCTGTCTTCCACCTCCACATCTTATCACACTGGAAGGTCTTCAGGGACAATAACATGCATGAAGCTGTCATCTCCTATGATAACAATGCCTTCTTGTGGAACACTTCCTGAAGGACCTGCCTGAGACTTTTTAGAGTTCACTTTTTTTATATAAGTAGAAGTACACTCTAAAATAACAATAAAATGTATAGTATAGAAAATACATAAACCAGTAACATAGTTACATATTATTATTAAGTGTTATGTATTATACATAATTGCATTTCCATGTTTTTATATGACTGGCAGCACAGCAGGTTGGTTTACCCCAGCATCATCACAAACATGTGAACGAGTAATGCATTGCCCTATGCCTTACAACAGCTGCGATGTCACCAGGTGACAGGAATTTTTCAAGTTCATCGTAATCATATGGAACCACCATTGTACATGTGGTCTGATGCTGAAATGTCATTATGCAGTGCTTAACTACAGCTTAAATAAGAGAGTGGTGGTAGAGGTGAGAAGGCATGTTTAACAAATATTGTGGCCATACCTCCATAGAACCTGCACATAGATTACATGTGGGAAGAATCAAAGGTTTATGACTTGAACACTAAGTAGATGGTGGTTTCATGTACAGAGATGGAGAAGACTGGTGTGGAGCCCAGCTGGGATATTGGTTAGGAAATTGAGAGTTCTGATAAGCTCTTCATAGTTTGAAATGACCACTGAATACAAGACAGGAAGTGTCAAGTAGGCAGTTAAATTCATGAAAGAAGAACCCTCAGGGAGAAGACTGGACTGAAGGTATAAATGTGGGAATCATTATCATTGAGGTGGGTGTAACATCTCTGGGAGAAAGTGTGGACCAAGAGGAGGTCCTGGGACTGAGCCTGGAGCCCTCTGAAGTTGAAAGTTTAGCTAAAAGAGAAGGAAAGGAGACTGTGGAGTGGTCAGAGAAGAAAGAAGGTGAAAAAATACAAAGAAAGTGTGGTTTCGTGAAAACCATGTACAACAACAGAAAAAAATAATAATAAGGAGGGCGTAGCCTGTGAATCTTTTGAAGCCTAGGACTGCATCTGGTTAAATTCCATATCCACAAGGTATATCATAGGGCCTGACACACAGTAAGTACTCAGGCAACAATTGCTGAGTAACAGAATGAATAAATAAATGAATAGGCCTGCTATCTTAGACTCAGAGAAAGGGGTAGTAAGGGGTGTGGGAAGTTCCCAGGGCCTAGATTCTATCTGGAAGAGCTGTGGGGGAGGATAATAACAACAACATAGCCCTCACTTTATGCTAGGGGCAGGCACTCATTAATCCTCCCACAACCTTATCAGATAGAAACATCATTTACAAATAAGAACACTCAGGAATAGAGTGGTTGTGTGGGAACCTGAGATCACACAGTGGTAACTGGCAGAGCCCAAGCAGTCTGGCTCTGCAATCCATGCACTTAAACATGACACCATCAAAAGCTGTTGACATTTATGCAGTACTTCTTAAGTATGGTCCTGTAATGATAACAATCCTATAAGGGCAATCACATCATATAAGGAAACCAAGGCAAAGAGCTTGCAAGTGGTAGATGTTAGATTCGAACCCAAGTGTTTCTGACCTGGGAAGCTCTAAACTATTCAGAATAGCCCAGCCCTGTATTTGTGGCCTCCTTGACCTCAGCAGAATAAATTTCAGGATTATTCTGAGACTAATGATTAGGGGTGGAGAAAATGCATCAGAAGCAACAAGATGAGAAATAAAAACATATTTTTTTCTACTTCTAATTAGCCTCTTACAATCTGACTCTACTTGCACATAAATGGAGGCATTTCTGCATCTCCCAGGGATCCAGGAAGAGCCAGGTCTGGCCTGGCAGGAAGGAGCCTTCCTTTGCTTCCATCCCCTTTCTCTACCTCTGTGCCTGGAGACAAAGAGAGAGATGAGAAGCTCAGCACAGGAGGTTTGGGTTTATAACAGACCTTCCCAGGGCAAAGGATGAACTCCTGACCTCTGCCTCCTGCTCCCTTCAGTGACTGGTGATAGCCATAATGACTGTGATAACAATAATGGTGATAAAAGGGTACTCATGAGAGTAGTGTGGTTTGGGGGTCTGGTAGACTGGGCTTCAAGTGTTAGTTTCACCATGGGTGAGCTTTAAGACCTGTAGAATTCACTTTCCCTTCCTGAATTTCAGTTTAATCACCTGAAATTTGAAGATAACAATCACAAATTCATACATTGTCATAGAGTTAAAAGAAGTAACTGGCTTTATGCCTACCAAAATATCTGACAGCTTATACACTGTCAATATATTCTTTTGAATCACACAATGACACTATGTGCAGGTGCTGTACTTGGCACTGGTGATATGGACCTCCTGGGGCTCAAAACCTTGTGAAGAAGGAGGACATTTTACAAGTAACTGTCTGTGCAATGAGGAATGTGAAGAAGTGTGAGTGCTATGGTAGCACAGAGTGAAGAGGAGCTTGGGGACCCAGCTCACATATATGTACATTTCTTCCTTGTTCAATATGAAATCTATTGACAATAACCACTGTCTTGCACATTTATACAGTTATAAACCATTCTCGCACCAATCAGTTCATTTGATTCTCTCAACACTCCATGAGGGTCAATAGGATTATGAACTTAGTTTCTCAGAAGAAGCTCAGAGCCTGGCTTGTCAAGATCTCACAACAAATTACCAGTTGAGATGGGATTCGAACTCATATCTCACCACTCCAAAGCCTCTGCTTGATCCTCAACTAGGGGAGTCATCCTGTGTGCTCAGTTCTGTATCGAGAGTGCACACAGATACAAGTAGAAAAGCCAGGCTTTCCCTCAGAAAGCCCCAGTCTGAGCAGGAAAACAAGACTAATCAGGGAGCTCTCAACTAAGAAGAGGACTGAGAATTTTTAAGGCTGTGAGAACTGAGGAGCATTTTAATTTGATAATTAAAAGTTAATGTTGCTTCATTATAAATCAAAGGCTGATAAAACTAGGGCACCCTGAGGCACACATTAGGAACTCAGTAAATAGCTGTGGCCTGAATGCTTGGGGACACCTATCTCAGGAGGTTGTTAGCTGGCTCAGAGAGGTAATGATACATGTCTAACCACTGAGCTGCAGGGACAGGAGTCCTTGGTCTATGTCAGGTTCCTTCTTCCTAGGAAACTCATCTTGGTTCTCTACTAAGCTGCTACGTGACCCTGGAGAATTCCTTCTCCCTCTCTGGACTTCAATTTCCCCACTTAGAGGATGGATTCAGTGACTTTTCAGGGCTCTTTCCACCATTATGTCCTAAGAGTCTCATATCCTTCCAATATCTCATCTTCCTGCTTTGCACTATTGCTGTTGTTGTTTCCTCTTTCATTTGGCCTCTAACTGAGGACAGATGTTGCCAGTCTTTCTACCTTATCTCCTTCAAGACACAAGTGCAAGGTCCTTTTCCTTGGCATGGCCCTGTGGGGAGAGCCTGCTGCGAGACAGCAGTTCAATCACTTCCCCACGCTAATGCAGCCTTTCCACTTGGCAGAGTGCACATCACTACTTTTCAAAGAAGTGTCTGAAGGTGCCAACATTCATGCTGAAATTATGCACTTTATTCTAGGGAAAAATAAAATGGTTCCTGTCTGCTTTATTTGGTGTAGGCAGCTGGAAGAGCGGAAACAGGAAGAAGAAAGGTACAGGACAGCACTTGGCATCTGTCCCTTCATTCTTTCTTCCTCTCTCTTCTCTAACTCTCTCATCTTGCCCCTTTTCTTTCCTCTCTCTTCATTCCTTTTCTTCTTCTGTTCCGCCTTTCCCACCTCTCTCTTTCTTCACTGTATAGTAGGGAAGACAGACAAGGGAACAGTTTAAGTGTACATATGCCTTTCAGGTGCTGTAAGAGACATAAGTGAAGACTGGGTGAAAGTATGGCTGAAGGAACCATTCAGTTAGTGGGTGGTCAGGAAAGACTTTACAGAGGAGGTGACTATTAAGCAAGGTCTTGACAGATGAGAAGGTGTTCACCAAGGGAATGATAAGGAAAGGACCCTCCAGTGGAGAGAAAGACAGTGTGGGCAGAGGGAGCCTGTGGGCAAAAGCCCGAAGCCTAAAACCACTAGCCCATTGAGGGAACAATAAAGTGTTTAGGGCCCAGCACAATGAGGAAGTCGAGGCGGGTGGATCTTGAGGTCAGGAGATCGAGACAATCCTGGCCAACATGGTGAAACCCCGGTTGTACTAAAAATACAAAAATTAACTGAGCGTGGTGGTGCGTGCCTGTAATCCCAGCTACTCAGGAGGCTAAGGCAGGAGAATTGCTTGAACCAGGGAGTCAGAGAATGAAGTGAGCCGAGATTGCGCCACAGCACTCCAGCCTGGCAACAGAACAAGACTCCATCTCAAAATAAAATAAAATAAAATAAAATAAAATAAAATAAAATAAAATAAAATAAAACAAAATAAAATAAGGTGTTTAGCACAATTGAAGGGCAGGGGAGGGGACAGAGACAGGGGTGAGGAAAGGGACTAGAGAGGCTTCCAAAGACCCATACATGGAAGACCTTGTAAACCACTAATGAGTCATGACTTTTCCTTATAAAACAGAAAATAGAAAGCCACAGAAGTGTTTTATGAAATTATAACAGGATTACATTTACATTTTAGCAAGATTGTTCTGGAGGCTGTGATGAGAATTAGTGGTCATAAGACTCAAAGGCAGGTAGATTAGTTAGAACATTTTTGTTATAATCCAAGTGAGAACTAATTTAAAAATGATAAGGTCCTGAATTAAAGCAAGGGCTAGGGCTGAGTGCGGTGGCTCATGCCTGTAATCCCAGCACTTTGGGAGACTGAGGTGGGTGGATCACCTGAGGTCAGGAGTTTGAGATCAGCCTGGCCAACATGGCAAAACCCTGTCTCTACTAAAAAAACAAAAACAAAAACGAAAAACAAAATAACACACAAAAATTAGCTGGGAGTGGTGGCACGTGCCTGTAATCTCAGCTACTTGAGAGGCTGAGGCATGAGAATCACTTGAACCCAGGAGGCGGAGGTTGCAGTGAGCCGAGTTGGCACCATTGCACTATATACCCTGGGCTACAGACCGAGACTTCGTCTTAAAACAAAACAAAACAAAACAAACAAAACATAAAGCAAGGGCTAGAAGGATGTGAAGAAGCATCCAAACCTGAGACCCACTACAAAGCAAGATTGACAGTTCGCAATATGGGACCTCAGTTTGGACTGATTCCCAGGTTTCTGGATTGAGGGGGGGGCATCCACTGAGTTTGGAGATGTCACTGTCTTATAAGTTTGAGTTCTGTGTTTGCCTCCTTGGCACTTGTCCCCAGTTAGAGTGAGATGCCATCAGATGTGCTATGGTCTTAGGTTATGACATTTTGATCCAAACAAGTTGATTTTTTCTAAATATGGCTATTTGAATGAAAGGAACATTTTCCCCATGTAATCATGTGTTTTCTGTATAAATAGAGCTCTTTATTAATATAAATTAAACATAAGTGGCTACAGAGGAGGTCTACCAAAAAAGAAAAAGTTAAGTATAAGCATTGCACACTTTTGTTAGGATACAGAATCAAAGGTTTTTTTTGTTTTGTTTTGTTTTTTTAAATCAAACACTTAAATACACATAATCAAATACTTGGGCCCTCTATTACTATGTAAATGGGATGCTGGTGGGCTTTTCTCTAGCTATTGCTCTGCTATAGGCGTTCACTCCCTCCAAAGAGAAGATTTTTGATTTTTATAAACTGCTTCACTCAGCCAGAAAGCAGCAAGGAGTGAAGGAGTGGTTGTGAGTTAAGCAAGGGTTGGACAAGAAGGTGTGGGTAACAAACAAGCTTCATATCTTGGATTGAAGGGAAGTCCTACAACAATGCAAGCTCCTTCATCCATACCTACATAAAAACCTTCATCAAAATCAGACAGAATGAATTTGTGTCTTCTCTGGCTCTTTGAATTGTTTAGAGTTTTGCTCTCCTAGCCCCTTTCCTTTGACACATGAAATACTATCAACAACCTACGCAACTTGTTTATAGTCATTATCTCATTTTTAACATACCTGTTTTACAGATAAATGCACTGCTTAAGGTTACACAGCTAGTAAGTGGCCGAGCCAAGAATAAAATCTAGATCTATCCATAGTACAAGTTCTTCCCACTCTATCATTCTGTCTTGATTCCTTTATCTTTGGGTTTGTCATGGGGAGCCAAGAGGATGAATTATTGGTAGGCATGGAATATATTTTCCACTTGTGAATATCAGGTCCTCAGTAATCTGCCTTCGTCCCCAACCTCATTTCCTATTCTCTGCTGATGGGCACTCTATGCTTTCTCCATGCCAAATTGAGAGCTTCCAGACTGTGATGCTCCTCTGTGCCCTCCAAGGCTTTGCTCATGCTATTCCCTCAGGCAGGAACACCTTGCCCTGCCCAGCCTTCCTCCACGACCCAATATAAGCATCCCTTCCTGTAAAGGCTTCCCTAACCCATGTCCTCCTTCACGTCTATTGTCACTCAACCCTTCTTTTTTATTGTACCTATTTCACTGTTTCATTATTATTGATTTGTGTGTCTACTTCTCCCACTGGACCAAGCACTCCTCAGGACCTGAAATCACATTGTCTTTATTTTAATAGGTCCAACATCTAGTGCAGTGTCTGGCACATAGTAGGTGCTAAGAAAATCCTTACTGAATGAATAGATGGATGAACTAATGATGGAGAAGATAATATCTTTGAGCAGAGGCTATCTCCATCCTTTATCTTCTCTGAGAAATGCTATTGTGGAACAGGGGAAGAGAAAGGCAGACCTCAAAGTGATACAACGGGTAAAAAATTCTTCCCTGTTCTCTGGGTTCTTTCTCTCTTTTTCTTCTTCTTGCTATTGGAACAAAAATAAAGAGTACATCATAAGCAAAGCTGTATTTTCTGTTTATTGCCACCAGGTTAATAACAGTAATGGTGTGAGAAGAAAATGAGGTGTTATGTAAAACCCCGCATTGCAGATTTTGCTGCTGATGTAAAGAACTCAATAAAGTGTAACACTTTAATCATGGAGATAAAAATCACACAGCAACTTCCCACAGGCTTGCAGAGCCTTAAGACAAAATAGTTGTGAGGAAATGAGAGATGAGAGAAGAATATTATCAGGCATCAGAAAAGTTGTGCTTGGGCTTTTTTTTTCCTTCTCTAAAAAATGGAATAAGCTTTTTATGTCTACTTCCAAGACACCTTGCATGAATTTCTGTATTCTCTGGAGGACATGCTCAAACTTCTGGAGGAGGATTTGCTCATTCTTTGTAAAAATGGATTTGTTTACAGAGAACTGAAATTCCTGTCTTTTAGTTGACTTCATGGCATTTTAGGAAAACAGACGCAGTGTCTGAAAATGAAAGAAGGATTTAGATGGAGGTAAGAGGTTGGTGATAATAAAGTCTCTGTTTCTATGATGGTCTGGAATGCAGGAAAAACATCATAGTAGAAGATGGGAGCTCTTGTGCCAACTCTGACAACTTCCGAGAAATCACCTTCCTGCCTCTGTGCCTTAGTTTCATCATTCTTCAAATAAAGATCGCCAAAGGGATGCACTAGATGCTCTCCAAAGGGATTCCAGATCTGACACTCCATCGTCTGTGAGGCTGCCAGCAAGAAGGCCAGTTGGTGGTTTAGCTCTTGGCATTTGCTGTTGTGGTTCTCGACTACTGCAGCAGGCTCCCAGCTGGCCTCCCTGTTTCTACTCAAAACACCTCCTTCCTTTCCCCATCACCTAAATCCATTTTCCATCCTGCAGCCAGAGTGATCTATGAATAACAAAAGGAAACTGTACATACACCCTGGAAACTATATGTGCACTACTATAAGATGGCATGAGGAGGGGTCATGCAGAGAAGGGCTTTAAGATTAGAGATCTGGGCTCAAACATTGAACTGTCTGTGTGACTTCAAAGGAGTTACTCTGTGTCTCCAATTCTTGGTTTCTTTACCAGCCAAAAGAAGATTACAATGAGATCACTCATGTCACCAAGCTGACATGGGTTAAATGAGTTAGTGCATGTCCAAGTGCCTGAAACATAGGAGGTGTTCAGTAAGCTTTTTCATACCATAATAATTATTTCAGGTGTAATTAAAAATGAGGGCATATTCTAGGGCTGTGCTGTATAAGTAGTCATTTGTGACTACTTAAATTTAAATTAATTAAAATTAACTTTAAAAATAGAGTTCCTTAGTCCTACTAGCCACATTGCAAGTGCTCAATAGCCACATGTGGCTGGTAGCCACTGTGACAGACAATGCAAAGGAAACCTAACACCATCATAGAAAGTCTATTGAGCGGGCCAGGTGCAGTAGCTCACTCCTGTAATCCCAGCATTTTGGGAGGCCGAGGCGGGTGGATCACCTGAGGTCAGGAGTTCAAAACCAGCCTGCCCAACATGGTGAAACGTCATTTCTACTAAAAATACAAAAATTAGCAAGGTGTGGTGGTATGCGCCTGTAATCCCAGCTACTCAGGAGGATGAGGCAGGAGAAACGCTTGAACCCAGGAGGC
Organism: Theropithecus gelada; assembly: GCF_003255815.1. NCBI lineage: Eukaryota > Metazoa > Chordata > Mammalia > Primates > Cercopithecidae > Theropithecus > Theropithecus gelada. Next base: position 76,540,553 of record NC_037668.1, read on the forward strand.
GGAGGTTGCAGTGAGCTGAGATTGTGCCATTGCATTCCAGCCTGGATGACAAGTGCAAGACTACGTCCCCCCATCCCCACAAAAAAAGGGAAAGTCTGTTGAATGGCACTATTCTAGTATCTTAGCCATCATAAACAGTGGATTCAAATGTAAAGCATATATCCATATACAACTATGCTTACACAAACACATCTACTTTTATACACACAAACTCACACTTGCATACAAAACCACAAAACAGGGTGTTAAGGAAAAATAATCTGGGTCCTGACTCCAAGTCAATCCATCAAACATACAAAAAATCAGGTCCTATGTAAAACAGCTCACATTGGACATCACTTAATCCTTATGACAACTTTAGTAGGAGGTATTATCTCCATCTTGCTGATGCTGACATTGAAACTCACAGTGGTTGAGTAACTTGATTGAAGTCACAAAGCTTCTAAGTGGCAGAACAGGACTTATTCCCCACTATACAATACTACTTCTGAAGGGGCATTTCAGAGACAAGGGGCTCAGAGGACAAAGTCACCACAAACTCTTTACGATCTTTGTTCAAGATGCCAATGACTGGAACCGCCTGGGGACTATCTGGCAGTCCCAGGTTAGTCACAGAGCCTATAGAATTCAATGAAACTGACTCTACTTCTAGGCTGAAACCTTTCAATCTAGTTTTCTTGGCTTATGGAGTGTGGCAGTGTCAGAGCTATGTGAGATTCAAGTCTTCAGAAAAGGCCCAGGAGCACATGAGAAAGGTGAAGAAGGTAATAAAACTGTAAAGAAGAAGGGATCTTCTAGGCCATCTAGAGACGTGTTCATTTCACAACTTATTTTCCTCTCTTATTTTTGAAGACACGGGCTCTCAAAAATTGCATGGTGAGGGGTGGGCAATGATGGAGAGGAGATTGTATGTGAGGATTATTGTAACTTGAATGGTTCTACGTCAGTAACTGCCTGTGAATACAGACAGAAACAGCTAATGAGTCAGAGAGGTGGATGGATGGATGGATGGATGGACAAGACAGGCAACTGGACATATAAGCAGTAAGTTAGAAACATATAACAGAGGCTTCTATTCTAACATTTTGTGCACTTCTACTATACTTTGATCCTCTAGAAGGCTGGCATTGTTTCTGATTTATTATAAACTCCCTCTTTCACCAGATATAGCATGATATCCAGCCTAGAGTCAGCACTCAAAGAAAGTTTGTTGAAAAAAAAAAACCAAACACCCAAGAGAGCAAGAGCTAGATAATAATCCTTCACATTTGTATGGTACTTTGTAATATACAAAAAGATTTGCATGCAATATAACACTTAATCCCAAACCTAACCTTTTGAGGTTGGCATTATGATCCTCATTTTATTGATGAGGGACCCTTGGCTCAGTGTGATGAAGTGACTTGCCTAGGGTTATGTAGGGAAGCCAAGGGATCAGATAAATAGGCCAGATAGAGGCTGATAACTAGACAGACACAGGCAGACAAGACAGAGGAGGCCAAGATGTGGATAAATGATGGAGACAAATGGAGATGGATGGATAGATGCTGAGAGAGCCTCTAATCTCTTCTCATTCAATCCATCCTCTACGCATGGCTGGAAATAACTTTCCGAAGCACAAATCTGAGCATGCCACTCCACTTAACAAACTTCTGTTACTTCCCTGAAACCTGAAGGATAATGTTCTACCACAAAAAGCCTTCATGATCTGGCCCTACCCACTTATCTAGCTTTATGTCTTACCACTTTTCTATAATGTTTTTCACTCCAGTCATAGGACTCTCTTTAATTCCCAAGAAAGTCATGTCATCTTTTTGTTTTGAGAGACATGGTCTCACTCTCTCACCAAGGCTGGAGTGCAATGGAACCATCACAGTTCACTGCAGCCTTGACCTCCTGGGCTCAAACAATTCTCCCACCTCAGCCTTCTGAGTAACTTGGACCTATAGGCACATGCCACCATGCCCAGATAATTTTTGTATTTTTTTGTACAGATAGGGTCTTGCTATGTTTCCCAGGCTGGTCTTGAACTCCTAGCCTCAAGAGATCCTCCCATCTCAGCATCCCAAAGTGCTGGGATTACAGACATGAGCCACTATGCTTGGCTGCCATCTTCGTTACTTCATGTTTATTTCATGATCTTCTCCATACCTAAAATTCTCTCCCCCACTGCATGTGGATGTCTGACCAACTCCTATTTATCCTTTAAGACTCAATATTGGCTTTGCTTCCTTTCAGAAGCCTTTCCTGACCATTCTCCTAGATTTGGTTCATTTTCTGTCCTCCGAGGTCACCCTCTTCTTTATGATAAGAGCCCATAGGATGGGAATAGGAAGAACTCAGACCTTGAAATAAAAGAGAACTGGACTTAAACCCTGCTCCCCCACTTACTAGCTGCATCATTTGGGGCAAGCATTCACCCTCTCAGACTTGGTTTCCTCATCTCTGCAATAAACCTGATAAGATCTGCTCCCAATGTGTTTGGATTAGAGATAATGTAAAAACAATAAAAAATAAAAAGAGCCTAGCGTAGAGCATGTGCCTAGTGTTGAAGCTGCTGCTGCTGCTGTTCTAGCCTGACTATGTTGTACCATAATAATCCAATATTGGGTCTGTTTCTCCCGTTGGACAGTGAGCTGCCTGAGGATGGAGGCTGTGTCTAACTCTCTGCATGCCCAGTGCTCAGTGCCTAACACACGACTGGGGCTTACTGCATGCCAGTATGAATTATCCCAGCTACCCACACTGCGCTACTGGTTAGGATGCATTTTCAGGCACTAGACAGTAGAGACTACAGTCATGCCACAGAATCATTGCCAGGTTGGTGGTGGGGGGAATGGGGAAGTAGGGCAGTGGGAGCATCCCTAAAGGTAAGAATGAAGAAAGGGATGACTGAAGCCTGTTTTACAATGTAAGATTCAAATAATCTGTATAAATTCTGAAGATAAAAGATAATATTTAAATAAATGTTGTTAAGGGGCTACTTTGTCCCCTCCCCTGAAAACCTCCAGAATTCTTAAGTCCTATCTTCCTTGTCATTATGCACCTTTAGATGGAAAGTTCTGATATTTGGTGGCTACGATATTCTAGGTATTTTCTTTCACTTTCCAAGCTTCCTTCCTTTCCCTCTAACTTTTACTTTCCCAGTAGATTCAGATTTACAGATTCCTTGTAATTTTCCTCCTGCACTCTCTCTCTTCCTACCCTCCCTATCTCCTGCACCTCAGGAAACCGGCTTCTGATGAATGAGGAGTCTCTCCCTCCTCCCTCCACACACACATAGCCTGGAAGAAGGTGGGCACCAAATACAACTGAACAGCATTCAATGTGGTTGAGGACAAAAAACCTTCAAAATACAGAAGGGCAGGGGCTGGCAGCTGGGTCCTGAGCCCGTAATATTTATTCTCCTCCCTAACTGCCAGGGCAGGGCCTTCTGGGGTCATTAACACCCACTACAGGCTGGGCCAGAGCGTTCATTGAGATTCTGCTCACAGCTAAACCATTTCCAAGCCTGCCCAGCTCTGTCAGCTGCCCTGATATCTGTTTGTGAAAAACGGATAGGCCGCCCAGCCCTCTGGCAGCCTGACAAATGGCTTAGAAGCAGGCTTGAGGGTTCCTGGCAGAGGCCCACACCTCTGGGCTTCAATGAAGGGTGGGAGAGAAGGGTATTTTCCTGTCAGATGGCCTGACTTCCCAGGCAGGAAGTATGGAGAGCAGGAAAGAGTAGGTGGAGGGAGAAAGTCTCCTGGGGGAGGGTCATGGACTGAGCCAATGGTGATCTTGCCCTGAGGGCAGAGAGATGTCAGGACCCAGTACACTTCCTGGGTACAACAGCTGCCTGTAGGACTGCAGGAACAATTACTTTTATTTTTTTCTTCATTCTTAAAATGGGGATAATAATACCTACTTTGCAGTGGTGAGAACTAACTGAGTTAATACAAATAAAGGACTTTTAAAAATAGTACCTGGCTAGCTGTTAGAACTCAGCAATTCTTATCATGGAATGAGAATGTCGGGTATCTCATTTAATTTTCACATAAGCCAGAGTTTTGGCCATTATCCTCATTTTAAAGATCAAGTTTCAGAGGGGCTACCTCACTTGCCCAAGATCACACAGCTGAGTAACAGAGAGAAAGGATTTAAAATAAATCTACATGACTGCAAAACATATGCCTTTAACCACCAGGCAACACTATATATAAGCATTTTGTGCGCCACTTTGGGTCTGTGTGAGACTATCCCTATGGGTTTTAAGGAAATAAGATTTTTAAAGCTCCCTAGTCTGAAACAAACAAACAAAAACTCAAGATGAAAATCAATCCATTCATTTTTAAAGTTCAAATCCTGCCACATTCCATAATGAGAAAAGGAACATAAACAGCTGGGCTCAGACACAAGGAACTCTTCTAGCCCTAGGAAGCGGAGGAGAGGGAGGAAGTGGGAGCCGCAGATAATGCAAACCTGAACAGGCAGTACTGAGTAGCAGTCACTGGCTTTTCCAACTGCCAGTGCGGCCAGGGGCCTGCTGCCAGGGGGTGCTCAATACTTTGTGGGAATCAACTGTCTGGTTGGACAGAATAGAACCACATTTATTAATTCATTCCACAAATATTTACTAAGTACCTACCATGTTCCAGACCCTATGCTGGGTGCTGGTATCAAAGAAATTAATAAGCCCAGTTCTTCTGTCACAGGAGTTTACACCCTTGGCGAGGATGCAGGCAGAAATCAAACAACTCCCATTCAGAGTGACTGATTAGTGAGTAGAGTGATATAGAGCACAGGGGTTTGGAGAGTTCAGGGGAAGGAAACCTGGATGGCTGGGGCAGAGAAGGCGTCCTGAAGAAGTGCTGTCTACATGGATGGTTCAGAATCCATTGCAGTTCTAGAGATGAAGGTCGAGAAAGGCAGGGGTGCTTCTTTCTACAGTGGCTTAGAGCCAAGGCCTGGACATTGTCTCAGTACAAAGATGAAAGTTAAACAAATCACTTGAAATCCCACAGCCCAGAAACAATGACCATTAGCAACATCTTGCACCTACAGACAGATTTTAATATAGCTGGTTGGCAGAATAGATGGCTAAATAAAAGTGTTTTTAAAAAACAGAAATACACTATAAATATTTGTATTAAAAAAGGTGTTGAATTCAGTTTTTCTTAAGTTTAAAAGAACTTAAATGAATTATATCTTTAAAAAATGTTTTCTCACAAGAGACATTTTTTTTCCCTAGAAGATATTTCTAGGGTTAAAAACAAAATGAGGGCCAGGTGTGGTGGCTCACGCCTGTAATCCCAGCACTTTGGGAGGCTGAGGTGGGCAGATCACCTGAGGTTAGGAGTTTGAGACCAGCCTGCCCAACATGGCGAAAGCTTGTCTCTACCAAAATACAGAAATTAACCGGGCATGGTGGTGGGCACCTGTAGTCTCACCTACTAGGGACGCTGAGGCAGAAGAATCGCTTGAACCCAGGAGGTGGAGGTTGCAGTGAGCTGAGATTGCGCCACTGGACTCCAGCCTGGGCGAGAGAGTAAGACTCCGTCTCAAAAAAAAAAAAAAAATGAGATTATGAGACACTTTAAGAGACTGAAGTCATTGTATGTGTGTTTTTTAAAACTATGAGTTATACCTGATGTAAATGACGAGTTGATGGGTGCTGACAAGTTGATGGGTGCAGCACACCAACATGGCACAAGTATACATATGTAACAAACCTGCACATTATGCACATGTACCCTAGAACTTAAAGTATAAAAAAAACAAAAACAAAAAACTATAGTTTGAATTTTTGAAGAAAAATGAAGACATGAGAGAGGTTAAATAACTTACCTAAGATCACACAGCTAGTCTGTGGTGCAACTGGAATTTGAACTTAGACACATATAATTTTTTAGAATATTAATTTGCCTCCCTAAGGAGGGAAACTTTCTAATTTTAAACAATCAGAAACTGGGGTCCAAAGACGGCAAGTGATTTCCCTAAACTCACATTCTGATTCAGCAATAAAGTAATTTTGGTTGATTAGATCATTGTTCCTAACTATTCTTCCCTCCCTGTAATAAGAAATCTCCTATTGTCATTTTTGTTTGCATAAGAATCTAAGAGGAGTATAAATACCCCCATCTCACTGACTTTGGCCTTGGCTTCAGGACATGCTTTGGTCAACGGAATGTGAGCAGTCATGATATTTGCCATCTCTGTGTGGAAGCTTTAAATGAGATTATGTTCCTGTTCTCTGCCATAAAACAGCAGGTCCCAGATAGGGGTGACACATTTAGCCTGGGCCCTAGATGAGGGAAACGTAGAGCTGAGCAGAGCCAGTAGAGCTGTGGCTGGCTCACTTACAGCCCGCATAGAGCATAGACATGAAATAAACGTTTGCTGCGGTAACCTGCCACGATATTGGGGTTGTATTCACAGCAAAAGCTAACCACGATAACACAGCACAGTTTCTTGCAGAAATGTATTCTTTATTTTTCCCATTCTCAAGGTTGCCTCCAGTTGTGCCATAGTTATGAGTTCAGGCCATCAGATAAATGGCTGTGTTAGTGGGCATTTTAATTTTAACTACTAAATACATGAGAAATAATTAGAGAAAGAGTTGGAAAGCATAAGGCACAAGAGGAAAAATCAGGTGTCAAAGGTTTAGATTTCCAAGGTCACCCTCTGATGAAAAGAAAACTGGTGGAAACCCGCTTTGTTGACAGAGAGACAAGGGTGAGTCAAAGAATTGACGTTTCTTTCCTATTCTTCTGCTGCATGCAGAACTGTGGGCATCAACTAAAATACACATTCACCCAGAAGCACCTTGTTCAGAAATGGAAGATGCTAAGGAAAAAAAAAGGTAATAAATGCCAAATGAATCTCTGCCACCAAATCACCAATGACCTTGGGGAAGTAATTTTCCTTCTAGCAAAAGTTTTCTCTTTTGTAAAATGAAGAGGCTGAACAAGAATCTCTCACTTTCCTTCTGGCTCCACCGTTCTATGATCTGATTGTGTCTAACTCATTAATCCTAACTAGCTTGAATAGGACCCAGTAGCATTGAGGCTGATCACAGGAATCCATCAAAGTGTAGCCCAAAGAAGGTGATCTTGAGAATCAAATGAGGATAATCTAGAGAAGGTGTCTGCACACTGTAAAGGGCTCTCGTGTTGCTTTTCCATTGAAAAGACATGGGCAAATAGGCCCCTTATTCCCCAATTTGCATTATCCTTGCAGCCTTCCCCTTCACTTTTAACATCCAGCGATCTTTTAGGTTGTTCTATCTACCTCACCTTCTTAACCCAGCAAAACTACATTCTCCTCTCAGCAAAAGAGAATAATAACTCTAAAACAAAGAAATACGTGATTACAAGAGACATACATTAAATTGCGGGGGGAGGGTAAAGAAGCAGAGAAGAAATCAACACTTCAGAGTTCAACAGATCTAGGTTGGATTCCCAATGTCTCTTATTGTTCATATATAAAATGGGGATGATATGGTTATTCTTAGAAAATAAATGATATACAAAAGGTATAAGTCTATAGTATGTGCTCATTTACAGCAGTGATGGTGACAGAAGGCTTTCTGGAAGCAATGGCATGAACATCTGAAGGTCATATGGAATTCTGAGGGCTAGAGAATAAGAGAGGAGGGGTAACAGTCCAATCAGAGGGGAGTGTGTAGGGGTGCAAGTGCAGGGATGGGAACGAATGCAACAGGAGTGGCAATATGAATGTGGGTGGGCCAGAGGCTCTGTTAGGAAAAGAGGAGCAGGCATATAGGGATAAAATAAAGGTTTTAAGCAAAGGAGTGTAGAGAGATGAGTCTGAACCTTTGAATACCATACTGGGAAGTCTCATCCCTGTAGGGACTGGGAAGCCCTGAAAGCCTTTAGGCAATTATGCTTTAAAAAGTTGTGACTGTGCCGGTGCATCTTGGGAAGGAAGCTGCATCTTACCAAGATGTGGGGAGGGAAAGGAGATAGCCTCCTCCCCATAGGAGAGTTGTTGCTGCACCTGCCTGAGATAGAAATCTGAGCTACAGGGGAAACATCAGATTGAATCTTGAATTAAAACAGATGTGATCTCAGTATAAAAAGTTTTTCAAAACCTTAAAAGTTCAATTTTTCTTCCTTTTAATCTCTTAAGAGAATCACTGGTTTTAAATCCAAGAGAGTAAAATTCTCAGGTAAGAAGATGAACCCAGAACTCTATTTGCTGACCAGATCTGAGTAAGATTGCTTTTCCTGTTTGCATTTATTTCAACAATCTTAAATCTTACATCCTCAGTAGTTCTACCCTGGACCCAAAAGTTTGCTTCTGCCATCGGTTACACCCTTGCTACTCAGAATGGGGTATTAGTTTGTTTGTGCTGCTATGACAAAATACCTGAGGGTGGGTGATATATAAATAATATAAATTTATTTCTCACAGTTCTTGAGGTGGGAAGTCCAAGATCAAAGCACCAGCAGGTTCAGTGTCTGGTGAGGATCTGGCATTTGCTTCCACGATGGGGCCTTGAAAGGTGTGTTCTCATATGGTGGAAGAAATGAAAGGTGAAAGGGCAAAATGTTCTAACTAGTTCTCTTAATCCTTTTTATAAGGCACTGACCCCATCCATGAGGGAGGGGCCTTCATGATCTGATCACCTCCTAAAGGGTCCACCTCTCAATACAATTGCATTGAGGATTCAGTTTCAGCGTATGGATTTTGGAGGGGCACATACGTTCAAATCATAGCAAGGTCCTTGAACTGGCAATACCAGCTTGCCCTGGCAACTTGTCAGAAATGCAGATTCTCAGAACCTCACTCCACACCTACTGATTGGAACTTGAATTTTAATAAGATACCCAAGTATTTCCTGTGCATTAAAATTTGAGAAGCACCAGTTTACACCATGCCCTCAGATCCCGGGAGGACTCTACAACCAGAGAAGTTCAGAGTTCATATAACCTCTTCCTTGAACAAATGAGAAACTGAGATCCAGAGTGTGAAAAGAACTGGGTTTTCTAAGGTCATACAACTAGTAAGCATAATTGGTACAGAATAGTTCATAAAAGTCAAGTACAGTTCTCTATAGCTAGCTGGAGATGAAGCACACTGCACTGCGAGCCACCCTGATTTTGGAGTCAACTCTGTGTATAAGGTTTACAACCCAAGTGGGCCAAATTACTTCATCACCGAGCCTCATATTCCTCTTTTGAAAAAATGGGATAAATAAGACTACCTTGATACAGGTGTGAGCATTAAGTGAGATAATGTGTGTGAAATCCTTACCATGGTCTGGGTGCTCAGTCCCTAGTAATTACTGTCTAATTACCAGAGATGGGAGTGGAACCCAAAGCTTCAGAATCCTACTTAGTGTCTTTTCTCCTTCACAAAAGTCATAACCGAAATTCTACTATAGGGCACAGTTTCCAACTTTAAAGGAGGCCTTTGCCTCTGCAGGGTTAACAGCTCCTCTACATGCTCCCTGGGGTCCTTGCTTCTTTCCTCTTGTGGCACTTACACACACCAATGACTGGTTTCTTTTCTGCCTTTCCCACTAGAGTGAGCGTTGCTTCAGAGCAGGGACCATTTCTTGTCTCTCTCTATCCCCAGAACACATCATAGTAGATGTGTTGGCAGATGGAAGGAGTGAGGGATGGGGAGAGAGAAGAAAGAAAGGAAGGAAGGAGGGAGAAACGGAGGGAGGGGGGAGCTGAGAAGATGCTAAGTGTTAGAAAGCAACCATTTTATAGCATGATGGATTCATTCAAAGAAATAGCTTGACAGAACAGAATTCATCTTTTTTATGACTGTGACAACACTAATACATTTATTTCCCTTCTGAAATTAACTTTCTAATATTAAAAAAGGTCAAAATGAACTGCAGCCAAATGAGACATTTTGTCATTTTTAACAAATTATACCAAAGCAGACTGTCAGATTAAAGGGGTCACCATTTTGAGGTCTAAACACTGGTGCTGATTGCATAATCAGAGCTAATGCTTGTCAGTCTACCCTTTTCCTGCCCACAAACCTCTAACAGTTGCCTTTGGCCAAAAGGATGAAACTCAAATCTCTCAGTCTGGTATTCTGAGGTCCTTTAGAATCTGACCACTTTTCTTTTTTTAATCCATTCCTTCCCCAAAGGGACTCTCTGAACTATGCAGACCCACCTCCTTCCTGGTATTCTCTTCCTACGTACTTCTGTTCATGCGATGGCTCTTGTTTTAACTGCATCCCTCCTACCATATGCCCGTGGGGATTCTCTCTACCTTTTTTCTATCCTACCATCCAACCCATGGGCTGGTCCTTATTTCTCAGAATTTGACTTACTGTGGCCTTCAGTCTGCCACTTCTGCCTTGGGGTGGCCCTTGGGCCAACCATGACCATGGCTTGGACCCTTGAATACCCTTTGCTTCTCTTACACCTTGCTCTGCTCTACCCTTCATTCCCTCAGAGACATCTGGGAAAGGTATGGTGGTCTGAGAGGGGACCCGTGTCCAGGTGCTTTGTTAGAAAGGTAAAGGAGGGAAAAGCAAGAGAGATGAGGCTCTACCTTGCCACTCCTGCTCCTCTCTTCCTCTGACTTATCAGTGGGTATGCTCAGCCCTGGGCCACCTAGAGTCAGAAGAACTGAGATTCAATCCTGACTCTGTCTCTTGGGAAAGTTACTTAATATTTTTAGGTCTTAGTTTCTCCATCTGTAAAACAAAACAATAAGCCAGCCATGGTTGCTCACATCTGTAATCCCAGCACTTTGGGAGGCTGAGACAGAAGGATCACTTGAGCTTAGGAGTTCAAGACCAGCCCGGGCAAGATAGTGGGACCCTGTCTCTTAAAACAAAACAAAACAAAACAAAACAGTAATCCCTGTCTCACAATGTTGCAATAAGGGTCAAGTGAATGCTTGAATGTGAATATGCTCTGAAAACTATACATCTCTGTGACAAATTAGTGAAAATAGTTATGACAAGACCCATGTGCTAGTGATTCATCCCCAGGGTCTGGAGTGCATGTGCTCCAAGTTCGGTGGAAATCCTGGGTACCTGAGTTTGAGTCTTAGCTCTACAGTAGTACAGTCCCACTGTGTGACCTGGAGCAAGCCATTGCCCTGCCCTGGGCTGAAGTGTTCTCTCTATATGAAGGGTTAGTTTGGAGCACCTCTTTAGTTCACCCAGCTCTGAAGTTTTCTGGCTCCACATAGGGAAAAGTGATCTCTGAGACCCTAGAAGGCCAGAATTACATTATTAATTCAAGGTCGAAAGTAGCCAAGTTGGGGATGTGTACATCCCAGGCTATGGCAACAACCTGTGGATGAACAGGAGACATCCTAAGGTCAAAACCTCTTGCCTGTGTTAGTATTAGCCAGTCCCATTTAAGATCCCAGATCCTAATTTACCTAGCATGCTCAATCTTTGGAGTTCATTCTGGACTTTTCAAACCAATGTTTCTTACAGTGGTGGGAGGAAGAGTGGGGGTATCCAAGGTAATGGAATAGATCTATTTATGATATCATTTTAACCAAAAGATAATGGGGGTAATTCTGAATTTTTGTGCTTAAAAGGTGTCATCATACCAAGAAAAAAAAAGGGGGAAATCAATAGAATTTCTTCTTTCTAGGTTGGGTGCTTTTATGCATTTTAAAGCTAAAACAAGAGACTCTGAGAAACGAGGGGCCTCTGGCTGCTGCTAGGCCCCTGGGGAGCACGCCCACCCTGAGCTGCACTAGGGTCGTGGGCCTTAGTATCAGGCAGATCTGGCTTCCACTTCACGTCCTTTGACTACCAGTTGTGTGACCCTGCAGGTTTCAACTGCTTTTCATTTGTTCTGCCATTCATCTGGCATTTTACTCGCGTATTAGGCTCTATGCTCTGTGCAAGAGAGTGCAGAGGTGACGGAAATAAGAGTTTCATCCCTCAAGAAGTTCACATTAGAGGAGAGAAAACAAGCACATAAACAGATCAGTGTGGTGTGGAGTGATAAATGTGTGCAGCAGGAGAGATTATGGTTAGCGGAGGGGCATTCACACCGAGCCTTAGTTTTCTCACCTGAGAAATGGGGATAAAAACGCTCATTTCAAAAGGCTGTTAAATGGACTAGATGAAACAGTGCCTGGCACTTAATGGATGCTTAACAAATAGCAGCATCTTCCCCTTTTCCCCCCCGCAGGGTCCTGAAGCCCTGCTTTCATTCACCCCACCCATGCCAGGAGGCCGAGTCACACAGCAAAGATGTCTAATAAAGAACCGCCTTAGCAGTTGGAGGGTTTTTCAAGGTTATAGCCTGGAGCTAAACTCTAAGAGGAAAGTTTTCCTCTTGTAACTGGGAGCCTGAGTAAGTCAACCCTCCGGATTGCTGAGTCTGCATAGGTGGTGCCAGGAGTTTAAAGCAAAGCTTTGGCCTTGAAGTGCCCTCTAGGATCAGCCGGTGAGGGCTGCTGTGTAGAGTGGCTCTAGCTGCCAATCAGCGTACAAACTCCGCCTCCAGCCTCTGTGAGAGAAGCCTCGCCCCAAGCCTCTCCTGGTGTCTGGAATCGCCCCGGGAGGATCTAGAGTATCGCATTTACTGATAATTCATTCTAGAAGCATTCTGGCTGTCGTCAGCCCTTAGGGATTATGGTAAGTTGCCCCCAACACACAAATGCACACATACCCATACCCTCGGAATGAAGGAAATCGGCTTGCCCTCCGAAGGTTAAACCGTAAAATCCACTCGGAATGAATTGAAACCAACAAATGCAGGAAACCCTATGAAAGAAAAGCTTCTGGAACTGGGTTGGTTGTAACCCAATTAAAGATATTAGCACAGCTGTAAAAAGACTTTGTCAAAGATGGGGATGGGGAGTGGCCACAGCATTTGAGCTAATGGCTCAAACTTGCTTCTAATCTGTCCTTATTTATTTACATATTTAAACATTTTTTAAGAGACAGGGTCTCTCTCTGTCTCCCAGGCTGGAGTTCAGTGTCATAATCATAGTTCACTGCAGCCTCCAACAATCCCCACTGAGCTCAAGCAATCCTCCTGCCTAAGCCTCCCTAGTATCTAGGATTACAGGTGCACACCATCATGCTTGGCTAATTTTTAATTTTTTTTTTGTAGAGACGGGGGCAGTCTCTGTGTTCCCCAGGCTGGTCTTGAACTCCTGGCCTCAAGCAAATCTCCCAAAGTGCTGGGATTATAGGCAAGAGCCACCATGCCTGACCCAGTCTGTCTTTTAAACCCTACTTGCATTGCTATTTCAATAATTAGAGCTATAGCTGTTTTTAAAATGCTAAAGTTTAAAGATGGTGATAATTGGTGATAATGAAATATTATTCAGAAGATCTCTTTGTGAAATTAACATTGAAATAGTAGCTATTGTATATTACTAGGTTTGGGCTGATAATAAATGCTAACATTTATTGGTTGCTTACAATTTACCAGCCTTAAAAAAGACCACACTATATAAGTGCTTAGTGGATTTGTGTGTTTGTGTGTGTGTGTGTGTGTGTGTGTGTGTGTGGTGTCTTTTTTAATCCTCACAACACTTCTCTAAGAGATGGTATTACCCCCATTTTGCAGACAGAGCTATGGAGGCTTAGAAAGGTGGGGTGGCAGGTAGAGCCAGAACTGGAGGCTAGAGACAATTTTTTACTTCAGAGTCCTTACTCTTAATCCCTATCAGATTAAAGAGTCTGTCTCAAGTCCTTCTGGCTGACAGGGCAGCGCTGGGAGGCCAAAGACTTAGTTGACTGAGAGGGGTCAAAGTAGGAAATGTGAGGTGTGCTCTAGGGAAGGGATAGGGAGATTTCCTGTTATACTTATAAAGAGGGTGAAGAGTTAGAAACCTTCCTAGGACGTTAGGAGCCTGAATATGGGAAGTCCTCTGGGACAGGAGTTTTGAACAGAGAAGGTAGAGATAAGATGGATGGAAAGAGAGATAGAAGGATGGCTGGTTAGACAGACTGGTGGATAGATGGGTACTGAACCCAGTTTTCTTCTATCATATGGGTTGGGCTGGATTCATGAGGCTTTTATCCTATGGGCTGACCTAGAACCAGGCAATGGACTCTGATGAGTTTGGTTCTGTTTTATAAAATAAAGCTCCTCCTCATATGTGGGTGGCTAGGTACCCTCCTCCTTCCCTAATTTTTTTCTAGTTATAAAGTTAACATATACTTGTGGAAAACTGTTGGAAGAGGAAAAAAAACACCCTAGTACCCAGAAATACCACTGCTAACATCTAGTTTACATCCATTCTTTTTGTGTATGTTTTAAACCTAGTTGTTATATATGTCTTAACATATAATACATATGCAACTTTGTCTTCTGCTTTTTTCCACTGAAAATTATAGCATAAGCATTTTAACAATAACATAAACTCTTCATAAACATCCATTATATGAATGTATCATGATTGACTTAATCAGTTTACCACAGTTAGGCATTTAGATTTTCCTGGGTTTTTCACTATTTATAAATAATTATTCTGTGGCCGTTTTTTTCCCCATAAATCCTTATTCACACTTCAGATTTTTTTAAAGTCTAGGTTTCTAGTACTGCAATTGCTGGCTCAAAGCTTTAAACACAACAATATATTTTAAACCCCAGAAACTCATAGTAAGATTTTTTTCTCTCTCTCTTTTGAATTCTGTGTATTTCTACTCCCTGAAGGATTGTCATCCATGGCTCCCAGGGTCAAGTCCAAGCTTCCTGGGGTCCCACAGGGCTCTCTATGACTTGTCTCTGCCTGCCACCCAACCTTGCCTCCTGCCCCTTCTCCACATGCTCCCCTTGTCCAGTCCAGCAAACCAAACTCCTTATAATTCCCAAGTATGTTCACCTGCCTAATACCTGTGTCCTCACGTATCTGCTCCCTCTGCCTGTGATGCTTCCCCCAGTCTTTGTCTAAAAAAATCCTACTCTTCCTTCAAAGCTCATCTGAGAGGTTACCTCTTTCGGAAAGCCTTGCCTGACCCCTAAGTCCAGTTCACATGACCCTACTTTACCCACATGGTAGCTGGAGCCGTTGTCTATCATTAACATGTGCTACCCTGTGCTTCAATCATTGGTTGACTTGATCTGGAGCTCCAGACCAGAAGTTTGCAAACTTTCTATGCTCAAGGAATCTTTCATTCAAATACACTTTTTTTTTTTTTTTTTTCCAGATGGAGTCTCGCTCTGTCACCCAGGCTAGAGTGTAGTGGCATGATCGCGGCTCACTACAACCTCCGCCTCCCGGGTTCAAGGGATTCTCATGCCTCAGCCTCCCGAGTAGCTGCGACTACAGGCGCCCACCACCTTACCCAACTAATTTTTGTATTTTTAGTAGAGATGTGGTTTCGCCATGTTGGCCAGGCTGGTCTCAAACTCCTGACCTCTGGTGATCCACCTGCCTTGGCCTCCCAAAGTGCTGGGATTACAGGCGTGAGCCACTGCGCCCGGCCTCAAATACACTTCTTATACTAATAATAGTTAAGTTTTTTTGAGAATTATGTGCCTGGCACAATGCCTTAAGTAAGTCACAGGCATCATCTCATTTAATCTTCACAACAAGTCTTTACAAACAAGGACACTGAAGCTCAGAAAGGTTAAGGAACCTGCCCAAGGTAGCAAAGTTATTGAGTCAACATTGACTTGAGATTTAAACCTGGGCCTGAGCCTGAGCTCTTAACCACAGACTTATCCTGCTTTGTGTAAAATGAGAGAAGCCCCTTCAGACCCCTTGCAACTTTTCTAAGAACAGTTTGAAAACCACTGCTGTAATCTAGATCATCAGCTCCTTGAGGGAAGGGACTGTTACTTGCCATTGTGTTCTAGCATACAGTGCTTGCACTCAGGAAATCTTTAATGGGTAAATGAATGACTTTTTCCTTTTGAAGATTACTGTATAGGGAAGATTATGTATACACTTTAGTAGCCTTCAAGTGAAAGCAAGCCTGGAAAGACTTGCTGAGTGGTAGAGCATCAAGGCTCATTGGCCAGAAGGCTGGGCCATACCCAAGCTGATAAGACTTCCCACAGCCAGACACTTGGGACCGGTAGAGGAGTTGGGAGATGGGCGCTAGGACTTAAAGAAAATAGGGGCAATTTCCTGATAGAAGGTTAAACACTTCAGTTCTTGCTGGAAGGAGTGATTAGCCTGGTCCTTTTCTTATCAGAATTCAGCTCTTTCCACCACAGTAAATAATGGACTAATTAGGCATCTGGCTTACTTGATTTCCCATGGCTAAGGCCGATTTCTGAAGTGCAATATGCTATTTGATGTACTAGAGTGAATTCATCTTGGGCTCGAGAGCCTCTCAACGGCAACAAGCAAAAATAACTCTTGGAGAAGTTGCACATATGCTGAACACAAAACACCCTAAAATGTAACCTGTACTCTGCAGCCTGCTCAGCTGAGTCCCTAATGGGGTAGCAGGCTATATGTAGATCGCAACCTGCTCAGACGGGGGCATGGAAAGGGAGGAGTACATGGGAGGAGTAAGAAATGGATGGGGTGGGTTAACTGGAAAAGTTCCTGGAAGAGATGACCTGGGGTAAACCAGAGTGGTTCGGTAACTGACAAGAGGTTATTGCAGGAGTGTCGGACTACCCACAGAGACTCTTTTTTAGCTCATTTGTGGCCTGGGTAATTGAGTGACCGTGGGACATAGAAAATGGAGAAGCAAGTTTGGTCTAATTTTGAAACCAACGTAAATTGAATAGATATCAGCAGCAGAGAGGGAGCAAAGAAGAAAACTTTAGAATCTGTGGGTTTCTGATGGAGATTCTATGTGGGTGGATTCTAATGCTCCAGAATTTCCAAATTTGTGAGCTTGAGAAGAGATTCCATATGTAAGAGCTCTTTGTGACAAAGGATCAGTGGGGGCAAAATATGAAGGAAAGATTAGTTCATGGAAATACAATACAGTGAGAGAGAATTATGGAGGTTTGAAAGTTGCAAGTGCAATGAATTTCTCTGGGATGTTTCAGTGCTGTCTTGCTGAGAAATGATGGGTCAGATAAGGGAGCTACCAAGATTTCCCTAAACACTCACTGAGTGCCTACTAAGTGTTGGACTCTGACAGAAGATGGAGAAACAAGATGAAAAAGAAACAATTTTTATGTTTGAGCAGCTCAAAGAATAAACAAGGCGACAGGAAAATGATCACTAAAACACAGCATGATTTGCACCTTAACCAGGGGGTTTACCCAGCTCTGTGGGATGTCTGTAGGAATCCAAACAACTGCCCTCTAGAGAGACTGCATTTTGATCAGTCAACTGCTCAAGAGGTTCTCACTGAGCTATCAATGAGCATCTGGCCCTGGTCAGGGCAGCAGGGAGGTGAAGGTAGGTCCTTTGCACTGGAGAGGTTTGCAGAAGAACAAAGAAATGAGAGTTCATTGTGGAACAAAGTATACAGGGAACCCTGGAAGACGATGGACTTGGAGGTGGGTTCTAAAGAGTAAGGAGGATTTTGAGAGTATCACTTGGCTTGGAACATTTTTTTCTCCACTTTACTCAGCGAATTTGTATTTTCACAAGTCTTTTCAGATGTTAATTCCAGGTGTGTATGTGTGTGTGTGTGTGTGTGAGCATGTGACAGTATCTTGCTCTATTGCCCAGGCTGGAGTGCAATGGTGCGATTATAGCTCATTATAGTCAAGAACTCCTGAGCTCAAGGAATCCTCCTGCTGCTGCCTCATAAGTAGCTAAGACTTAAAGGCCTGCACCACCATACCCAACTAATTCATTTTTTCTTTCTTCTTCCTTCCTTCCTTCTTTCCTTCCTTCCTTCCTTCCTTCCTTCCTTCCTTCCTTCCTTCCTTCCTTCCTTCCTTCCTCTTTCTCTCTCACTCTCTCTTTCTTTCTTTCTCTCTCTCTTTCCCTCTCTGTCTCTCTTTCTTTCTTTTTTATTGTCTACAGATGGGGTCTCACTTTGTTGCCCAGGCTGGTCTCAAACTCCTGGCCTTAAGCGATCCTCCCACCTTGGCCTCTCAAAATGCTGGAATTACAGTCTTATATTTCCGGGTTTTAATAAGTGATTTTCTTCTTTCCTGCCTGCCTTTTCTCCCTCTCTCCCGGGACACATTCATTGAGGGCCTGTCCCCTGTGCTGGGTATTGGGGATATAAAAATGACTAATGCTAAGGCTAAGACCTTAATAGAGTTACAGTGTATAGTGGAGTATGGGAGCTGGGCTGGGGGACAGTGAGGTAAGTGCTGCAATAGCCAGGTACGTAAAGTCTATTCTCATATACCTGCTACTAAAGGTTATATATATGCATATTATCTAATCTTAACAGAAATTCCAGAAGACGGGCATTGCCATTCCCAATTTACAAATAGGGGAACTGAGGCATAGAGAGTTTAATGGGCTGGACTCAAAAAGAACCTTCTAGAAACTCTACATTTGAAGTAATATATATCTAGTCAGTAGTTGAGAGGTATCCGGAGTGTTTTGGGATGAACAGGTGTTACAAAAATTGAAGGAGACAACCTGCTGGACAGGAATATTACTCAGAAGCATGAAATCCATCTCTACCCTGCTTTCTGCTGGAGTCAAAGTGAAAATCTAGACTTAGAAAAACCATGTCTTTTATAACAGGTGGGAGAAGTTGCCCTTCAGAAAAGTAATGACTTCTCTTAAAATTCCTTAAAGTTTCATAAACCATCTCAAACTGTTGTAGGGAAAACTGTAAAAATTTCATGAATCCAAAGCACCCTGTGTTCTCAGAGCCCCCTGTACAATATCACATTTACTTCAAGTCTTTATTTCCATATTGAACCTTTCACCCCAGTGGCTATTTACTGATTTCCTGGGGCATGTGGGTAGGAGTGGAAAACTATTTGAGCAGACCTAAGTGTGCAATCCATGGTGCTGGTGTGGGTGCTTTAATCTATCCCTCATGGCACCTCCAGCAGCTGGCTGTTGTCTGAACATTTCAACAGGACATTCCTCTCCATGGCAAGAATCCTTCCTCACCTTTATAAAACACTTTACATTCACATATTTTGGATCTTGCTCTACAACTGGTGAGGTAGGCAGGTCAGAGATTTTTCTTCTCTTTTAGCAGATGGGCACACTGAGGCTTTGGAAACTAATGTTGATGGAGTATCTGCTTTGTACTAAGCACCTTCATTAAGCATCCAATCAGTCTGTCCTTGGCAGCAGCCAAGACTTTTGTGCCTTGTGGAAGTTCTGCCCATCAGTGGATCAAGAGCTATACCCAACAGACATCTCTACAATGGCACAGAAAGCTGGAGCCAGAGGGGCTCTTTGGAGACCAATCTTCAACCTCTACAAGGTATAGACAAGGTGGAAAGTAAAGTCCCAGAGAGGGTAAGAGACTCACCTATGAGCACCAAGAAAATGAGTGGTTCAGCCACCCTGGCAGAGGACTTCGTATTCCCAGCCCCATTTACTGCCACACAGTTTCAGCTGCTCCCTGCAGGGAACCTCTGGGATAATCAAGTCAGCGGACATGGGGATGGAACAAAGGTTTGGGGACCCACAGCCTATTTCCCTGAGTTGCTAAGGCCTCAGTGACATAGTCTGCAAGTGCCCTAGGGATGTGATTTTTAACAGGGCTGGTTCTGTCTTTTCCTAGGGAGTGATAAACATCCTACCATAGGGTGTAAAGAATTACCTCACCCAGAATGCCATGGCTATGGTCTCCTGTCCTCCTAGTTTATTTCTGAGTGTGTATGTGGGGTGTATGAGGGGTACCCTTTACCTCTCACCCTCCACAAAGTGGGTTTACTCCTTCCACAAAAAGCATCTCCTCCAGGCCCATGGACTCGAAAGTCTGTCAGGTGTGGACACTCAAGTGCCTTGGTTCCTAGTGAGGAGTTGCCATCTGAGGGCCTTCTAGCCTGGCCACCCAGTGGGACCTCTGCTTCCCCTGAGAACAGACCTCGGTTTAATTGAATGGTGAAACTGTGCTGTGTGTTTTTGTATGTCTCCTTGGTGTAATTATGTAGAACTGCATACTTGTTTATGTGCCTGTTTTTATTTACCATGTTTATGTTTTTATGTATATGTATTTTCTGTTTGATTTGTGAATGTATGTGTTTTCTGCATATGGCTATGTTGCGTGCGTGTGTGTGTGTGTATCTGTGTGTGTATTTTGTGGGTTGGTGTGAATGAGTGCTGGTTCTGTGTGTGTTATTTGACCATGTCACCAGCTGCTCTGTTTGTCAAGTAAATGTGTTATAATTTATTTATTTATTTGACAGAAAGAGAGCAGCTTATCTTAAGGACTGCAGGAGGCAAGAAAAGAAAAGAAAAGAAAAAAAAGCCAGCCCCGTGTTGCTCTATTTTAAAAACTGCTCTGCGTTGTTATGGCAGCTAATTTTCCTTAAATGATTTAAGGAAACGGATCTGTCTAAAAGAGCTGCAGCCAAGTTGTTATAGCAACACAGGCAGCAGCTGAGGAGGGCCTTTCTCCTCTAGTAAACGGGGGAAAATCACCTCGGAGTGTAGAAACCTCTCAAAATAGCAACTTTGGGTTCTGAGGGACTCAGGAGGTAAAGAAAAGGGCTGGTGGAAACCCATTCACCGCCCCAGACAGACCCTGGGGAGTTCTTCTTAGCAACAGCCTTTTCACTTGAGTTGGGATCTCATCATTCTTCACCTGGACTATGGCAATAAGCACCTACCTGGTTTCCCTTCTTCCCACGTAGTCTCACCTCCTTTGACCCAGTCTCCACACTGCAGCCTTAGTAATTTTCTAAAGCATGCATTGTTTATTCATCTGTGAATTCATCATTCAACAGAATATTCTCTACAGTGCCAGGTTCTGTGCTAGGTCCTGGGAGTACAGAAAGGTACTGAATGAAATGAATAGGGCATGTTTTTGAACAGCACGCCAGGGAATACTAGCCTTTATTCCAGAAGTAATGCAGGCCCACTGAAAGAATTTAAAACAGGGAAGACAGACCCAGGTGGATTTAAATTTTAGAATGACTCCAAGATTTCTAGATTGAAGAATCGAGTGGCTGGAAATGTTTTTCATTGATCTCTCTTTCCCTTGCTCCAGCGTCTTTGAGGACTCTCCACTGACTACTATGATTTTCAAGACTGAGAGAGGATATATGCCGGAATATTCCTAACAAGTGGCACTTTGTTTCATTGCTTTGATTTTTTTTTTAGTCGTGGTATTTAATTCAATTAAAAATCAATTTAAAAGAGGGCCTGAGACCTTGATTTTAGTAAGAAGAGAGCATTGAGCCATAGGAAGAAGCCAAATGCCTTGGGGCAGTGTTCAAACCCATCCATGGGCTTCCTCAGCCTGCACCTCACATGCCCTCTCACAGCTACCTGTTATAAATCCTGCACACCAAGCCCAGAAGCTGAGGTCTTCCACCCCCATTCCATTGCTCAGCTTTTCCTGGAATGCCCTCTCCCCTTTCCCTATAACTTCCCTTCTCTCCAAAGCTCAGCCACCTGATGAAGTATTACCAATCTCCAAAGGGCCAGTACAAATGCAGATTTCTCAAAAAAGCTTCCTTGGATCACCCACCCCCCACCCCCACATGGATTAATCTCTTTCAGCCCCATGTTTCCAAAGCACTGTGTTTACTTAATTATAGCACACCTTCCTGTCTGCCTGGAATTAAAATTTCATAAGGGTCTGGCCTTCTCATCAGATTGTAAGCTTCTCCTGACCTGGGACTCTGCCCTATTAATCTCTGTAACCCCAGAGATAGCTCAAGAGTCTTGCAAATAGAAACATTGAAAAATGTGTGCTGCAGTCAATTAACTGAGGATTTTGAAGCAAACATTACTTTGTTATTTAGCTTCATCAAACACTGGGTTTGATGTACAAGTACATAGTTAGATGCTAGTGGAGTTGCAGATGGATGGTCCTAGGAAGCCCATTCACATATGGGCTTAGCTTTCTAAGATCACTAACTGGATACAGCTGTGAGAGGAGGGCGCTGTCTATGGCCTTGTGGGTGAGTGACTCTGGTTGTGTGGCCGATTGTGTGATGTGAAGTCACTGTCATACTGTGTGGTGTGTGTGCTAGGAGAAAGCCAAACTCCCGTGGATGGGGGTAAGCTCTCGCCTGAAAGGTAATATCATTTCCAGTGCTAATTAGATCTCAGATCTAAAATCAGAATTGGAAGGAGAGGCCTGGATTACAGCAGAGTTAGAACTGGCTCCCTGGTCTTTACCACCACTAAAGATATCAAAATGTCTCAGCGCAGCTCCCAAATAAGATATGGTTAGATGGTGAGGACAGGTTAGGGACTGGGAAGACAAGGGATCTGGGATCTGAGTGAGCCCTTGATGGCCATAGAGAGCTAATTTCAATGGGGGGGCGGGGGATAAAATGGGGTAGATACTGAGTCCAGGGCTGAAGCAAGTATGTGAAGATGATCAGAATCCTCTCTCATAGGAATGGGAGTGGGTGATGCCATCTCAGGTTCTATCCCTGGGAGTGTTGGACAATCTCAGCAGGTTGCAGGGAAACCTCTGTCACCAGATCAGAGCCTTCATTAAAGGAGGGCACAGTGATGGTGGCAGTGGGATCAGGGGATATTCTGAGGGAGAGAGAAGATTGGGGAGGGGTCTGTGGTTCAATTCTTCCTTTTATCAGGAAAGTCTTCTAAAACCAAGTCACAGAAGCTCTCGGTTCGCTTCATCATTTGCTCAGCGTCTGGTGTCCAGTCTCTGCTGGACACCAGAGACCCTGAGATGAGTTAACCAGACCCTTTCCCTGGGGGACAATCAATCACAACTGGCAAACAGGTGCCAGGCCACAATGTCCACAGGGAGCTATCATGGGAGTGGAGCATGAAACACTTTATATCTCAGGTCCAGGGCAGTCCTCCTGTTTAAACACTTTGTTTTCAAGATCATCATTTAATATCCAATGTCCCCAAGAGGGGTAAGATTTTAGTGAGCACAGGGCTAGGAAAGCAGCCTTTGAAGTCAATGTCATCACTAATACAAGGACAGTAGGCTCCTGCTGCCAGGTTAGAAGCACACAGAAGGGCTCATTCCAGAAGCCTTCCAGCAGGCCAGACATATCACTTCAGGTCTACTGTACACTGAGCACCTCTAAAGATGAATGCGTCACTTGGCCCTTACTAACTGTTCCTCCTGGGTTCCCATCTCAGGCAAAGTGCCACACTACTTGGCTACCCAAGTGAAAACCACAGGGATCATGCAAGACTCCTTCCCCTCCCATCAGCCACAGTCACCATGTCCCTTAGGTCTGGCTCCTTATTACCGCTAGACTCCTCTTGTTCCTTTTCAACTCCACAGCAGCAAGCTGTAATGGTCTCACAGTCTCTAGTTTGGCACCATCCAAATCTATTTTTCTAACAGGCACCAGAGGGGTCTCTCTGAAATGCAAACCTAATTTGTCAATTCCCTGCTTAAAGTCCTCAGTGGCTGCCTATTCCCATGAAAATAAAGTCTAGATTGCTCCCTGTGTCGTAACTACCTCTTCTGTCTGCCCCTGGTACCAGCCACACTGAATGACTTCCAGTCTCCTGAGTAAGCCACCCACCCTCTCAGGGCAGGTGCACATGCTGTTTCCTCTGCCTGGAAAGTCCTCCCTGACCTAAGCATCCCTCATGTATCAGCTCAGGTGTTGCCTCCTGGGTTGGGCTCCCACAACCCCTGTGCTTCACTCTATAAATGCATCTAGAATAACTGTCTGTAAATGTCTGTCTCCACCAGGCTGCGAACTCCTCGGCACCCAGCACAGGGCCTGAAGGAATGACAGTTGATGTTGGAGGGTCTCGCTGATTCTCTGCTTGTTGATTCTGTGGGCAGAAGGCAATCTAGACAGGAGGAGTGAGGCTGTGCATTTAGAAACAAGCTCAGAAGTTGTCCTGGCAGTTCAGATAGTTCAGGGTTGAGTGACTATGTATGTGATACTGAAGTTCAGGAGCAGAAATGCACTTAAAGCTGTTAAGGCAGATGCCTCAGGGCACTGCAGTGTTTGCAACTGGGCACAAAGATGTCTGAAGTCAAATGTGAATTTAAATCAGATCCAGGTAATGGTTGTTGAGGGTCTGCTACACACCAGCACTGTGCTAGGTGTTTTTGCATTATTATTATTATTATTATTATTATTATTATTATTATTATTGTTTTTTGAGACGGAGTCTTGATCTGTCACTCAGGCTGGAGTACAGTGGCACGATGTTGCACTGCAACCTCTGTCCCCCAGGTTTAGGCAATTCTCCTGCCTTAGCCCCCCGAATAGCTGGGATTACAGGCATGTGCCACCACACCTGGCTAATTTTTTTGTGTGTTTTTAGTAAAGACCGGGTTTTGCCATGTTGGTCAGGCTGGTCTTGAACTCCTGACCTCAGGTGATCCGCCTGCCTCGGCTTCCCAAAGTGCTGGGATTATAGGCGTGAGCCACCGCGTGTGGCCTCACATCATTTTTAACTAGAGAGAGTGTATAATTTATCATCCAAATCAGAACAGTTTTGAGAGTGAAAAGAGGACGTTGTTAAAAGATACTCCAGGACAACAGGTGTAAACCAGAACTGCCCCAGGAAAGCCAAGACTTATGACCATTCTACCTAGAAGTCATACTTTGTGCTTTTGTTCTTGGTAGCCCCTGACACATCTTATAAATATATATTTATCAGTATTTACTTGTTTAAAGTCTATTTCCCCACTGTATTGCAAGAGTTGGGGTTTTTCTTTTTCACTACTAGAACCTCAGTGCACATAGAAAACCCATATATAAATAAATATTTGTGTAAAGAAGAAAGGAAAAAGTGGAGTAAAAGATTGAGTGAGGAAAGAGAGAGTGGGGAAGAGAGGAAGGAACCAAGGGAGCTGGGATCCTCTTCCAGGCCAGCTTGACTCCTATATTAGTGCTCCACGCCCTTGCTTGAGGCATAAATGAGTAGCCTTTCAGTAAGAAAATGGCTTATA
Organism: Theropithecus gelada; assembly: GCF_003255815.1. NCBI lineage: Eukaryota > Metazoa > Chordata > Mammalia > Primates > Cercopithecidae > Theropithecus > Theropithecus gelada. Next base: position 76,565,399 of record NC_037668.1, read on the forward strand.
CAACTAACTCAGCGCCCAAGATGTACTTACTAAGATCTAACCAGCTGATGATCAATGTATTCATGACGCAAATCATTTCCTAACATCTCTGTTACTCACTCCGGCTGGATCTGTGTTCTGCAGCATGAACAAGCGCCCAGTTGTTTGTGAGTAAATCAATAATTAATGACAGCAATGGCATGCTGAAGCCTTTTCCTCTGTAGCAACCCTAACCTACTTCCCTTGTGTTCCTCCCCCAGGCTGCTCCCAAACTCCCATTTCTCTCTTTGGGGATTTATCTAAAATACCACTTTGTTCAATGGTTTCCACTCTGTCCAATGTCATTTTTATGTTTTTTTGGGTTTGTTTTTCACTGTGCCTCACCATCCTACCTGGGAATAATTGTTTTGCATCTATAAGCCATATTGCATTTGGCATAATAGGGTTTTCTGTGTTCAATCCAATTTAACTCAACATGCAGTTATTGAATATCTATTATCAGCCAAATCAGGAAAAAAAATGTAGGAGCTTGTTCTCCTTGAGAAGGAAGTATTGCGATTCTATCAGGGAAACTGCAGTCAACACAGAAGCCTGGGAGAGCAGAATTCTGCAGACTACAGATACTTCCTGAGAAAATCCGAAGCAGCTTCTCTCTGCAAGGAAAGCTGATCAGGATGACATTGAGAGGTCAGGGGCAAGTTCGTGTCTGTAAGAACTAGAAGACAGTGGGGTTTCAAAGCTTAGAGAAAGGCAGCAAACCATAATCATTCTATCTCTGCATATGGATTTGGTGAGCACAGTTCACACCTTCTTTTATAGACAAAGAAGGATGAGCTGGGGAAGGAGGCAAATATCCTAGAGTTATGGTTATGCAAGCCGTGACACAAAAGGTATACTGTGAAAGGACCTAGGAAAGCAAAATTCACATAGGAGGACCAAGATAACAGTTGAGTTTCATAGCCAAGAAAATTACATTGCACCTCAGGACTGACTTTTTCATTAATCCCTGCTCTAATATATGCATTTGTTTTTAAGCACAAATGCTTAATCTGATCAATACCTGTGTTGCTCTTTAATTCAGGAAATTTTCACTGGGATCCTCAATGAGGGTAAGCAGAATGGGTTACATTGGTGCATCTCTGAAGTACCCCAACTGTGTGACCTTTGTTGTCTTAGCAATCACCATCTCTCACCTGACAGCAGTCATGGGCCATAAAAATCAGTCACTGAAGTTGGAAGGGACTCAAATGGAATTTCACTAGAATGTCTTCCAACAGTTGAGTCTCCTCTGTGCATCCTTTTGGACTAAAAGTTGAACACTTTTAGTGACACATGACTAAAAGTTGAACACTTTTAGTAAAGCAAAGCTCACAGCTCTCACACACACACTCCATTCTCAAGCAGCTATAGTCATTAAAAAGTTCTATTTCTCTACCTCTTCCCATATCCCCAACCTGAAAAAAAGGTCTGTCCCACCCATTCTGCGATAGTTCTTTAAGACAGAATACTGTAGTTTGCTTCATTTCTCTAAGCTATGAAACTCCGCTGTCTTCTCCTATTTTTTACAAACAAGAACTTGCCCCAGGGAGCAAACTTGGTGTGGACACCCATTGCTCTATCTGCCTATGTCCCCTTCTTTCTTCTGAAATGGTAGGCCCTCTTTTCTGAAAACAGGTACCAACCCACCCTCCAACTCCAACCATGTGGTTCCAGAGAGGCTGCCTTGTCCTTGCATATTCTTTCTCCTGAGCCAGAACTGACTTGCCCAGAAGTGGGCACGTCCTCCCAACTAGGTCAATCACAATCCTTTTGGAACTGGAACTGGAAAATGAGCATAAGTTACTGTAGTGTTGAGAACCTTTGGATGTGACACTCACCAGTCATGTTCCCAATGTGTAGAAGAAGAGAGTTTACAGTCTTCGATTACATGACATGCCCTTGGTATTCTTCTAATACATTCTCTACTTTGCTTATACTAATTCAAGTTGTATTTCTTTAGCTTGTAACCAAAGATCCTTGACAAATATGGATACACTCCAATATATTTCCTTTAACCCACCAGGCCTCCACAACTGAATCCACTATTTGTAAGAGGTTGCAGGAAAAGAGATTGGGAGAAGGTCCTTGGGTCTGTTGGACTCAGAGAAGAGCAGGCCTAGTGCCTCCCTGGTTTTAGCTATGTATTCCTAATTTGCAACTTCTAGTGGACTTTTCCAATACAACGCTTCCCTTTCCCAGATCAAGCCATAGATCAGCAGCTGTGGAGGGCATTCAGTTACTTACTGGGTCATTGTACATCTGGACGATGAGTTGTTTCACTCCATGCAGGGTAGGGTGGACCCATGGAGAGGGATCCAGCCAGTGACGATTCAGATCAAACCCCATCAAAGAACACCTAGGCAGTACCCAAAGTAAGAGTCAATATAGACAGGACAAGCTGAGCTTCTCACTTGTCAAAATATGCTTAGGAGTAGGAGCAGTGATTATGTCACTTACCTAGCATTTATCATTTTCTAGAGACAGTTCTAAGTACTTTATATGAGTTAATCCATTCAGTGCCATCAACAACCCTGTGAGGTCACTACTATTGCAATTCCCACTTTACAGAGGAAGAAACTGAGTCACAGAGAGATTCCAAAGTATTTCTGTCTTTGTAGCCTCATGTCAGCATCCACAGACACATGACCCATAGACACATATGCACATCTCCACACTGCAGCTGAGAAAAATGCTCAGGCCAAAACTACTGGTGTTCCCATTATGCCTCTTTGCTCACACCTATAGCTAATCCATTGTCTCTACCTTCAAAATACACCATAACCCAACACCTTTTTACCACTTCCTCTGGTATCACCTTAAGTGTGGGCCAAGGCCCAGAGAATTGTAATCATATTTTACCTGGTCTTCTTGTCTTCTTCTTGTCTCCTCCCACCTCACCTCCCATGACAGTGTACAGCAGAAGACTGGAGATTTCCAGAAATTTTAGACTTGGACTTGGATTCAAGTTGTCCAGTTACATAGGGTTATGTTCTTTCCATTCCTTTGCTGAGCCTGAGAGCCAGTTGCATGTGTGGATTTGAGGAGACCAGGGCATAAGCCTTCTCTTTTCAAATGTCTCTTTCCTCAATGCCCCTGGAGGGACTGGAGAACCCCATTTCTTATCACTATGCTACTTTTGTCTCAGTGAGAACCAGAGGAGAATAATGTGGAAACTTCCAGGAACATCCTTTTGCTCCACATTCAGATTTTCACTAGCGTCTTGCCTAGCCTCTCTGGCAAGTCCATCCCTCGTGAGTGTGGGATAATGCCCCCAGGGTATGCAGAGGAGATATCACTGAGTTCAGGTCCCCTGCTCTGCTGATGGTGTACTATGTGACCCTGGGCAAGTCCCTTGTTCTCTCAAGGCCTAAATTTCTCCCAGCTACAAGTAGAGAAGGAGCTTCCACAAATGGACCACAAGCTTTTCAAGAACCTCTTTCATCATGGACTGCACTCTTCCTACCCTACATCCTCAGTGGAGAGGAGCGCACAAAGAAATGTTCTGTGTGTTCCAGGATTTCCATAAGAGCAGTGATGCCTAGATATCAACCATTCTCTGTGCTTTAAACAGAGGGGATCACTGATGCTCGCCTTCTAGGCCAGCAAGTTACCTCCTGACCTTGAACTTGCAAAGGGGTCCCGTTTTCATTTGCCATTACAACATGAGCATTTTTCTTTGTTAGTAAACTCTTTGTAACTAGCATTGTAATAGTGTTATAATATGACATATTATCCCATTATATGAACCCCCATAATTCATTTAGCCATTTCCCCACTGTGGCATATTTATTTTGTTTTCAATGCTGCACTATTTTCAAAATGCACTGATGAATACTCTAATCCCTAAAGTTTTCTCCACATTTCAGAATTTTTTTCTTAGAACAGTTTCCAGAAGTCGAATTGCTTGGTAAGAGGATTGACTGACTATAAAATCACTATTACAAATGAAAAATGGTCCTCAACATAGAAAGCAAAAAAGAAAAAAAGTAACATCACCTTCCTGTCACTCAAATATAACTCCTGTTAGCCTTTGATGTAGTTCCTGCCATCTTTTCTTTCTGAGCTTATAGTGGTAAGTGCAGCAGTAGTTAACATTTAAGAAGTGCTTACTATGTGACTTTACACGAATTATCTCATTTCATTTTCGCTTTTATCTCATACAAGCCCTGTATTACCATTTTACAGAGGAGAAAACAAAGGCTTAGAAAATGTAAGTAACTTTCTCTAAGGTCACTGAGCTACTATGTAATGGAGTTAGAATTTGAGCTCAGGTTAACCTGATTCTCAGAGTCCAAAATCTTACCAATTGCTCTCCTTACTCTGCTCTCCCCGGACTACGCTAGATTGTCTTTCAGAAAGGAAACATTCATTGCTGTGACTAGTGCCTTGATCTACAGACATATCCATGCAGTTCTTAAATATTCTTATCTGAAGTATTGCTACTCATGAAAGTGATTAAGGACAGACAGAGAGAGCCTCACAGCCACACTCATCTGAAACCTGCTCAGGGTAATTTGGCCAGCATATGGAGGAGCAGGCTTCAAACCCAGGACTGTCCAGCTTTAATGTCTATGCTCTTCCACGGAACAAACAGTTTAAGCAAGCTGTCTGCTTTTGAGAATGTATGAGTAAATTAAGGAGGAGAGACTGGTTTAGGGAACAAGGATGAGGCAAGAGTTAAATATAGCAATTCATCACGGTTTTGTTAAGAACCTTCTACACACCAAGCTCCATGGTAGTGTTGCTGGGATAGAGTGATTGATAAGAGATGTTCTCTAACCTCAAGAAATGTATAATCCAGCAGGAGGAAGAAGATAAGCTTACAGGTTTATATCAATTTATAATGCAGGATAATATTGTGAGTATTAAATGAGCTAATGCACAGGTTTTGGTACATAATAGTAACTCAAAAATGCTGTATTGTTGTTTCTATTGTACTGTATTATTATTTTATGCTATGTCCTATGTGAATGGCATGGACTAATAGTTTCACAGTCCATAGGATGCTGGAATGGGCAGCAGTGGTCAGGGATGACCTCTTCTCTTCCTTGAGTCTGGAATTAGGCAGATCTGAGTTCAAATCCATGCTCTGTTCCCTCCCAAGTGTAGGAGGCATTTGTCCATGTTCTTTGGGGAATGCTCAGCATCTAACACTGTTACTAGATGGGGGGCTGGGTGGGGTGAGTTTGCTCCTCATCATTACAAGATGAGGCCGTGATTGTGCCCTATCTCCCTGCATGGAAGCCAGCCAGATTCTACCTCTTTGTTCCCCGGCAGCCATGGTAGCAATAGGAAATCCGGGCTCAGGCACCAGCCACTCCTGCCCAGGACGTAAACTTGGGACTGGGTGATGTGAGGCAGCAGGGAGTGCTGTGCAGCAGTGCCACTGTGGAACAGAGGCAGAGTATTCTGACTCTTCAGAGCTGCTCAGTTAATTGCTCTGGTTTTCAAGTCTGGCTACCAGTTTTTACGTGATTCTGTAAGCCCCTTCGTATAAATTCCCTTTTTGCTTAAGTGGCTAGAGTCAGTCCTTGTTAACTTTAGCTGAAGGCATCCCTAATCAGATAGCCCTATGAAATAATTCATAGAAAATTCTGGCAGGCCCCTATATTGTCCACTTCCCAATGGCTGCTCAACAAACAGAGGGAATCATTGGTCTGGCTGCTGTGCTCACAGAGCTTTTCCAGCCCTCACTGAGCATCTAAATATATAGAAAGGTATATTACCCTTGCCAACAGGACATAATCATAAAACAACTGTGCTTACTTATGTGCCTCTCCTCTGCCCCCAAATAGGAATGTCCTCAGCACTGTCTTGGGCAGGTCACCAGCTTGCTCTAGGATACCTCTATGACCTAAAACTCACTACCTTTCCAGTTAGCTTATCTCATTCTTGAATCTTCCATTAGAAAATTCTTTTTTCCTTTTTAGCTGAATGTGTCTCCCAGTCACTTCCTCCATCCTTCTCAGTTTTGCCCCATGGAGTTGCACAGAACAACAGGGTTATACTGTGGGGACCAGCGGCTTTGGGACTTACAGTTATGTTTAAGTTCTGGCTGTGTTCCTCACCAGCTGTGTGATCTTTTTTAAATTTCTTTTTTTGAAATGCACCTCTAGGCTTCTGTTTTATCATAGGTATAAAGAGGATAACCACTCTGACTTTCTGGATTGCATACATGAACATACATGTCTGTAAGTGGACCAGCAGAATTATCAGAAAAACATAAACATTGAACAAATGATAGCCAGTGATGACAGTGAAGTGGTGATAATGGTAGCACTGCTGCAATTGTCTAAACTTAAATATCAGCTCCTCCAGGAAGTAGAGGAGGACGTTCACTCCCTGCACATGAGGGGTAGGTGCTTTTCCTCTGCTCCCATAGCATCTGTTGCTCCCCCAGCAAAGTGGCTACAGCACAAGATGTGGCAATTATTGAGTCCGCTTCTCCATTGGACCATGAATTCCTCAAGAGCTAGGACGCTATCTTATTCATGTTGGTATTCCTGTGCCTGACAAAGAGCCTGGATCATGGCAGACGTCAAAGAAGTAGTTGTTGAACAAACATTTCATTCTTCCTAAGCATTTTCCTGTCTCATATGATATAGTTCTCACAACCATTCAGTCACATGATAAACCTCAATTTTCTATTGGGAGTGTTGAGGGCCAGAAAAGGTAAGCCATTCTTTTGAGGCTACATAACATGTACTCTAAAGGGCCCAGACTGGAACTCAGGTGTCCTATCCCTGGACCTCATAATCTCCCCACTTGGCTATGCTGCTTCCAGGAAACCTCTTTGATTCAAAAAAGAACTTCAAAACTGAAGGAAAAGTGTTAGAGGTCAGAGATCCTGAAAGGTTAACTCCTAGATCCAGCCTGCCAATAAAAATAGAATGTAACTGGTGATTCAAAGGCATCTTCAATCCTCAGGGAATCTAGAGCTTTTTAGAAGCTAAAGCATTTGTGATATTCTTCAGTGAGTAGTACCTGCATGGGCACCTTTTGAGCTGATTTTAAACGAATGCTTCTAATGACACTCAATCTATCCATAGGTTAAGTATTTACTGAACAAAACATCTTAGTAAAGATGCAGGATCCCTGGTTAGGAGCCTGGGGTACAGGTTCCACCTCCAATGTCTATGTCATCTTGGAAAAGTCACCTCCCCTCCCTAGGCTCTATGCACTTATTTGTAAAATGAAATGCTATGCTTTACTCACAGAGATCTCTTTCAGCTCTCTCAGTATATGATTCTAAAGCATCAATAACTGGGCTTGTTACTCCCAGAGTAAGGGACTTTGGAGGAAGCATATATTTCCAATTAAGTTAAAATTCAAAGAAAACAAAATATTCTAAGAAAAGTGTTGATAGAATTTTAAAATGAAACACCAACTAATCAAGGATGATCAATATCTTAACATTAATTGCAAGCATTGCTCAACATTTGAGATGTGTGGGACACAAATGGGAGTTTGCCAAGAGTCAGGGCATGAGAGAGCATTCCAGGCAAAGAGTATAGCATGTGCAAAGTTAGGGAAGCAAGAATGGTCAGCAATTATGCATATTTTTAACAGGCTGCTAGTATGTTCTGCTTGTGTCCCTAATTGACTATACGCACAAGAGGCCAAGGCTGGTACACGCTCTTTCTCTTTACTGGTTTCAGGACCAAAAAGCAGCTGCCTAAAGACAGAGGAATGCATAAGATGGCCTCCAGATGCCAAGCTCTCACTCCTATGATTGCCAGTTTAGAGTCACTGAATGCAAAATCCTGGGTCCCTGCCCTGTGTCTCTGTCTCTTTGGTGCTCTTGTATTCTGTTATTTGTTTTTAAGATGAAATTTTTGCATGAGCTCAAAATCAAGACCTACGTTCTGACAAGAATGGGGCTATTTATGGTACCAGTGCGAAATAATCTTTCACATTAGGACCATTCTAGAAAATGCAAATACATGGAGGCCAAATTTACACATGACTGCATAATATATAATGTCTTTATTTTGAGTTGGAGATACTCTTAAGTATCTTTTCTTTCTTCCTCTAATCTGTGAAATCCATGAGGGCAGGGATAATGTCTGAGTTATCTTTCCCACCCCCACTCCAACACTGTCTACTATAAACCCAGGTGCAGAGAAGATTCAATACATTTATTGGATGAATGAATGAGTGAACAGATTAACAAAAGCATGGATGAACACCTTGCAGGTTTGCAAACATGGGTTAGATAGTTACTTTCAGATATATTTTGAAAAGTAAGCACCTACTAAATACTAGACTCATCCACAATAATCAAATGAGATAGGTATTATTAATCCACATTTGATAAATAAGGAAATAAAATCCAAGAAAGATTTGATCTTGAGAGGGTCACTTGACAACTAGTAAGATATAGACCTGGAATTTGAACCCAGGTCTTGTTGATGACAGGATGGTTCACAGTCACCTTTGAGGTCCCCCAGCCATCTGTGAGTCTGTGTGATTTATAAAAGAGACACTAAGCTACTCATTTGTCTGATCTTCTTATCCTGTTCTCTTTCTCATTTGCCCAATGGCAGAGATATAATGGTTCCAGAGAATGTTATTCAAATGGCAAATAAATAGCTCCATCTCATGAAGGACATCATGCCTTATCCCTGTTCGCAGTATGGCAGCTAGAATGAGAGCAATGATTTCAATTCCCCTCCTTATGATTTCCTTTTCATCTCCTCTGAAGAAAGGTAGAGAAAAAGGCAGCTTGGCGGCTCCTGATCAATCTTGCCCTGAGCACGGCGAGGCTGCTCTAAGGAGCAGTGGCATTGACAAGCAGAGACGTATGAGGTACGCCTGCAATTGTCCCCCAAACACAGCAGTTTTTCAGCATTACCAATGAGCTGGATTGGATTAGGTATATTTGCACCAAAAGCAAAATAAATATTGCTTTATTTAATGCCACTAAAAGGTTGAGATTCAATTGCCCCTGGCCTGAGGCACCTTCCAGCTCTATTGATTGGCCCGTGTCAGAATGCCAGATAATCTGTCATCAACAGCCCCTGAAAAATGCTTAGCATGTGGGTTGGGCTCTGCTGTTGTGTAGATGGAGGATGGCAGGCAGTGCCCTTTGTCCCAAACACAAGGGATAATCATATACATCCACTTTCCATCACCACCACCAAGATATTTAAAGCATTCTCCTCACATCCCTTCTTAGATCATCATGATGAGGAGATGTCTGTGACCAGGACTGTGAATACTGAGAGGAGGGTGGATAAGAACATAGGCTTCAAAGGCAGAAGGCTTGGGTTTGAGTCCCAGTTCTGCCATCTAGTAGCTTTGTGACCTAGGACAAATTCATCTGTTTGCTTAAAGACCTGAAAGTGCCGAGAGGGCAGCAACTGACTCTATTTCATTTGTCACTGGGTCTTCATTGCTAGCACAGTGTCTCGTACACAGCTGACTCTCAGTTGAACTGTATAAATAGAGGCTCAGAAGTGGTGATTTGACCATGGTCCAGCAAGGACAAGTGACAGAGGCAGAGCTTGAATCCAGTCTGCCCAACTCTAAAGCCTATGTTCTTAGCCACCATTATACTTTGTCTTTGCAGTCCTAGGAGTCAGGTAAGAGCCTAATAGAGGGACTATCCCTCATGTGCAGTGAGAGGTAGATGCAACATCTATAGTTTTTAAATGGTAAATCTAAGTTTCAAATGAGAGACTAACATAAAATGTACCTTTATGCAAACTGACGAAAGGTGCTGCCCCCTACCACCCAGGGTAATAAGTTGCAATCAGGTGCTGTTTCTGGGTGGGTAAAGTACAGAATAATGCCACTTGGTTTGGCCAGACTTTGGATTGAGAGCAGAGTCATAGCCCATAGGCCCCATTGACCCCTTGACCACTGAACATTTGTACAGTGCACAAACTGCACATCCATATGGAGCAGCCTTGGATGTGTCCAAGGTTTATAGCAAAGCCAAGATGAGCACTTAGTTTTTCTTCTTCCAAGGTTCATTCAGCAAGGTCTTTACCCTATAATGGTGGCCTTTTTGGCAAGGTGGCATGATTGGGGTCAGGGGTGTTCAGATCACATCTGGAAAAGGGATTATCTCCAACCCTAAGAAATTCTTCCTAGTGGGTAAGGAGAGACTTTAGAGTGCCTTCTCCCTTCCCATACAGAGCATATACTCCAGGGATTCATCTTGTCTCCTGCTTGACAGCAACAAACACTGGGTTCAGGTGGATTTCCAGCATTGCAACTTAAATCTAATTCTTAGAGTCAGTGACCAACTGGAAGGACCTGAGATTTCATAAAACCCAATCCCCACATTTCAAAGACGGGGAATCTGAGGCCAAGAGGACAGAAAGGGTCTGCCAAGGTCACACGGCTATTCAGGGGTAGAATGGGAAGTCCATTCCAGAACCAAAGGATTATTTTTCTCTCTATAAGAACAATGATAAGGAGTTTACTCCTTTTTGAAAGGTCTGAGGGAGGACATTTTCTGAAGGAATACACTGGCCCTTGAGGCTAAAAATTCACCATTTCAGTTTCTTAAGTGAAAAAGGACAGAGGAAACAAAAAAGGGGGCATAAAAGTCTTTTATGTCTTCACAAGACCTGGGTGCTAGCAAGGCTCTCACCTACCTGCACCACGCCTGAGAATGGCTCTGAGTCAAGTGTGGGCTCTGGAGCCACACGGCCTGGCTAAAACCCTGGCTTGGCCAACACATTGTATCTTTGTGGCTGAACCTCTCTGTGCCTTAGCTCTAACTGAAAGTGGGAATTTTGTCTACCTTAGAGGGTTGTTCTGAGGGCTAAATGAAATCATATAGGTAAAATGCCCAGGACACCATCTAGATTGAGATAAGTGCTACACATGTTAACTGTTCTTGTGGTTTGCTCTTGGTATGATGTTCAGGATCCTTCACAATCTGGTCCCCAGTTATTCCTACACTTCTTACACTATGATGTCAATCTGTACCCCATGCAAGGGTAGCACATGATAGGGCCTGTGAGCCAATAACAAAAAGGTGCCCCCTCTGTGGGTTGATGCATTTCCGCCAAGTCTCAAGGCTTGTCAAGCCTGTGCTGCACTCCACCCTCCACCCGCCCTCTTAGCTGGCTCCTTTGTGTGGTGCCCAGACTTTACCCTACGTAGGATGCAGCCTGGACCACATGCAACAACCACACCAGAGTACCTGGCATTCCTCATGGATCTCCACTCACTCACTCAGGGCTCAAGCAGCAAGACTCAAAGGGCTCTGGGTCAAATCTCTGGGTGTCATTCCTGGAACTCCTACTATTAAAGGCAGTACTTGGGCAAATGACTTAACCTCTCTTTGAGTGTCAGTTTCCTTATCTGCAATATGAGGGTAATACAAGACTTATCTTGTAGGTTCATGAGGTTGTCGGGAGGAACTCCCCATTGTTTTCAATGCCAATGGTAACTTTCAGTCCTCAGGAATGAAAAGAATGGGTCTTCTTCTCCATTCCCTTGTTTTCTCTTCCCAAGGAAGGAGATGGAACTTATCTGAATGGTCAGCTCCAGAAAAGAAGCAGAGCTGGTTTGGGCCTAGCCCCTCCTAGCATGTGTTTTTGGGATCTGGAATTCTGAAGGGTCTATTCTGGTCTTCTCTCTGCCACATGGTGTGCTTTCTAGGAAGCTTCTTGCCTCCTTTTCTCCTTGTGTCTGATGGGAAAGTTGAATTTTGAAGTGAAGTAAAGGAGGCAAGTTTGGCCACAGATATAGACGATGCCTTCCAGGTCCTGCTTTTATCAATAATACAGCTAATATTTTGACTCCTATTTTTTTGATCCCTGTATCTCTTTCTAAATTGTAGGAATAGGATGAAAGTAGGAGCAGGAGTATGATTAATTATCACTCCAAATCTCTAGTGGAAGTACTACATATAAAACACTTAGAATAGTGTCTGGCAGCTATATGCTTTCAATTAATATTTTGTATTATTATATTACTGTGTTGTTATTTATTATAATTATTCCTTTGGTTTGGAGCATGCTGCCATTCTTTTCCCCTGGCCAACTCCCACTCACCCTTCAAGATTCATCTCACACAGCCCTTCCTTCAGACATTTTCTCTGACTTGCCCTATCCCAACCCTTTGCCTGGGTTAAGAGGTGCCTCCTCAGTGACTTCACAACCTGGGAATCCCTGGGCTTCCCTCCATCAGCACAGTTATCTCTTCTCTGGACTGTGAACTCCTTAAGGGCAGCACAGGGGCCAAGCCCACCTCATATTCCCCAGTGTATGGTACAAAGTATGTGCTTGGGGATGGGTTGGTGGGTTGGAAGGGCAGGAGAGGGAAAAAAGAAGACAGGGAAGAAACAGTTAAAAGGCTTCTCAAGTGGAAGCAGAGTGCCAGCAAAAGCACAGATGTGAACAAGAGCAGGCTGGTTTAAGACAATGGAAAGAGCCCAGGAAGGCAAGAGGAACAGATGGGAGTGGATGCAGGAAGGGGCAAGGTGGACAGTGGGAGAGGAAGCTGAAAAGAAAGTTTGAGGCCATTGTGCGGGCACTGAATACCAGGCTAAAGAGCTCTGGTTCTTTCTGAGGGTCAATGGGGAGCCGCCGAAGGATTTCTACATAAAGAACTGGCACTATTCAAGGAGTGGTTTAGGAACTAGGACCAGAAATGATGAAGTTCTTGATTCTATCAGATTGTTTTGCTCCTTCAGACTCCCTAGCCACTAATTTTGGGTTACTGTCTCCTCAGAGGCCTGTCTTCACTGTAGAATCAATTATTAAGATCAACTTGCTATCAACTCTAACTTTGAACTGCTATTCAGCTGCTTGCAGGGACAGAGATGAGGAGCTGCCTCCACAGACATCTAGCCATCTGGCCTTTTCCGTGGAACCTGGCTGGGAAGCTCATTTGAATAATTGGTTTTGGCGGTGTGCACTTGTGGGTTAGACACCTGATTACACTGCCAGCCCCAGTGTCCTTTCAGCCTCCACAGAAACATCACTCAGGTTACATAAAGCAGGAGAGAGTCTCTGGGAGGTAAGGGTCTGTCTGGCCCCTGCTGTCACTCTGGCTTTATCTGAACTAACTGTGTGGCTCACTCACTGTGTGACCTTGAGCAAGTTACTTAGCCTCTCTGTGGCTTGGTTTCCTTTTTGCTTCAAGAAGGAGAGTGATTCCTGCCTTGCCTACACCACAGGCTTCTTGTAAGGATCTAAGGGAAGATGGGGGAGTTGTAGCTTAGCAGAAAAGCAAGTGGAAAAATTTAAAGATTTAGGCTGAGGAGAGCTCAATGTCAGACAGCAATGTGTGCATGTGGGCTGTATCAGAAGAAGAGTGGTCCCCAGAATGAGGCTTCTGATGACCCTGTTCTATTCCTTCTCCATGAATTAATTAGTTCTATGAACTTGAAGGGGGTACCTAATCTACCTGTGTCTCAGTTTCCTCATCTGTAAAATGAGAATAATGATGCATTTGTTCTAAGGATTAAATGAAACAACAAATGCAAAATGCCTAAAATAGTGCCAGGTTCGGAAAGCTCAATAGATGTTAGCTGTCATCATCACTATTATCATTATAATGATGTCCTTCAGTCCTTGACACCCTGCCTCAAAGACAGACAATGACAAACATCTGGAACATGTTCAGAGGACAGCAGGAAGGACAGAGAGGGGAATGGATTTCAGATTACGTATGAAAAGTTGGAAGGCTTTGGGGATGTTTGGCCTGGAGCAGTAGTAGGATTGAGTGGGGAGTGGGGAAGGGTGGGAACACATGATCTTCAAATGGCTGAAGGCTACCATGTGAAAGATGGGCTGGCCTTGAATAATCCTTCAGAGGGCAGAGGCAGAACTTACATGCTGGCAGCTTCAGCCTGAAAACAAAGTGCTCTCTAACAGTCAGAGGGGGCATCAGCATGGCATGATGCCTTGGAAGGGAGGGAACAGTCTGTGCCTAGAGGTGGGCAAGCAGAGGGGGCATGGCCTGGATAGGGCACTGGGCTTAATGTTTCTCATGATGCTGTGATAAGGCACCCAGCAGGGAAATGTGACTGGGGCACGGACGGAGGCTCAGAGTGAGGAGGGGCTGGCAGATCTCTCAACAGGGCAATACTTGCTGTGGATCTTTGTTTTCTGTTTCTATGTTGATGAAAAAAAGAGGCAGTTTTTATGCTATTACAGAACAAATAGAACATTGATATGTATTTATATTTTATATGGCTGATTTTAGGTTCTGTTCTAATTTTGGATAGTTTGAAATGTTTCTTCCTCTAGATTTTGAGGTGGAAGAGGTAGGTAGACCAGTTATAATGTGTGTGTGTGTGTGTGCCGTGTGTGCTAGAAATACCTTCCCTGGTGGTTTACCCTCTGCTATGGTTAATGATGTTTTGTTCTGTAAATCTCTATCTCCCTTTTATGTCTGGTGAACTCATATATCATCCATCCATCAAAAACCCTCCTTCATCACTATCAGTCAGAAGGAAGTACTCTCTGCTTCAAGATACAGTGTATCAAGAGGTTAAAACTGGAGCAGCCTAGGCTCAGCAACTAGGGCAAGTTCCGTGGTACTTATGTGCTTCAACCTCCCCCTCTACTTGAAGTAGGAGCATCACACTACCTCCATCATAGGGCTGCTGTGAGTATTAAATGAAACGATACACATAATGTGCAGTGAGGAGCCACTTACATATTAGCTCCTCTTGTATCTCTCGGCATCTACTGCATCACACCCATATTTCTAGTGGAAACGCTGGGCTTCTTATTGGCAAGAACTGCCTCTGATTTCCTTCTGCTTCCCCAAGGCCCAGCACAGGGCCTGACACCCAGCAGGCCCTCAACAAACCTTAGTTAAATTGGATTTACTGCACTGGAGCATCCTTTGCTACATAAGGATTGCCAAGGCCAAGATCCATAATGATGGAGAGAGTCTGCAGATCGTACAGCCTCCATTTCCACCATGGGGTCTGCAGTTCTGTGCTATAATGCAGAATCATTTCTGTACCACCCATAGAGGCCTGTTCCTCCCCACCCCACCTCCACACTCCCAAGAAATACTGAGATTTTCCGAAGATGAGAAATTTCACAGCATCCTGCTATCTTTTGGGTAACTGCGTATTTTATGATGACTAATAGGCAATTACTATGGTAATATTGCAATTCAGCATGTGTGAGGTTTGGGAAATGAGAAATTATGGGTAACTACTTTGGACTCATTTCTATGGTAACAAAAAGTAATTGTCATTAAATACCAGTTATTCTGAGGCTGTACCTGGTAATTATAGATTTTTATGCCCAGAAACATAAATAAAACCAATAAATTTATTCAAAGGTCTATGACTGTTTACTTATACGTGGCTCTATGGAATACACAATGACAAGCACCTAATTAAGAAATGCAAACCCAACACAGGGTTTCATACTGTTGTAAGGAGATGGAAAGTCTGTTTTTCAAATGCAGGCAACCTGTGCATTACCCATGGTCAGAAAGCGCAGCGGGGTATAGGTGGGGGTGGGGGCTCTCTCCTCTGCAAAAGGAGTGACGAGGAAGTAGCTGGAAGAGAGAGTGTGCAAATGCTGCAGTATGTATTGTGGGCATGCTTTCTGTAAGACATTGAGAATTACCAACCAATTCTATACTGGTTCAGCCCATCATCCCCCAACTCCAGTTGCCTTCCAAGTAGGAGTTGCTTGCAGCTTCTTGGCTCTGTAACACCCGAAGTTACAATATTCATCCCTCAAGACTCCTAGGTCCCAGATCCTTCCAGAGCTCTCTGAAAATATTCCCATTGTAATGTCAGTAACCATGCCACTGTTTTTTATAACACGGTGGTAAAATACACATAACATAAAACTTAACATCGTAACCATTTTTAAGTGTAGGGTTCAATGGCATTAAATACATTCATAATGTGCTACCATCACCACCATCCATCTCCAAAATTCTTTTTAACTTGTAAAATCGAAACCCTATGCCCATTAAATAGTAACTCTCCATTCTCTCCATCCTCCCAGCCCCTGGTAACCACCATTCTGCTTTCTGTCTGTATGAATTTGACCACTTGAAGAATGTCATATAAGTGGAATCATACAGTCTTTGTCTTTGGATGAGTGGCTTATTACATTAGCATAATGTCCTCAAGTTTCATTCATGCTGTAGCCATCCCATTCTTGATAGAGCCTCTCCCCCTGCTTCTACTAAATGATGGAAGGTGCCTTTCATCCCACTTCCCTCTTCCTAGAGAGTAGGTGGGAAACAGGCCAGGGGAGAGAAGTGTCTTGTCCAAGGACAAATAAGAACGCTCAGGAGAGTAGTGAAAATTAGAGCCTCAGTTCTCCACTTCTGCCTATAGCTTATAGAGCAAAGGCAATGTGTGGGAGTGTGGAGAGTCCCTGGATGCACCCTATGACCTTGAACATGGCTCTTCACCTTCTCAGCCTGTTTCCCCATGGCTTAAATGGATACAGTAAAAACTGGCTTTCCTTTCTTGGTTGCTGTTGTATGACGAAAAATGGTTTTGTAAGTGCCTTTAAAAGTATCACGTTCCATGCAATAACTAAGCATGGCTGAGAATCCAGTTTGTTAAATTATAACAGTAGCTCATCAGGTTAAAGCATAGCAGTATTCCTGTCACAACAACATACAGTTAAAACAACTGGGCCAGGAGGCCATGCAGATGAAGGTAAAGGGTTGGGGGCTGACTGCATCTGGCCCTAGTTACTCTACATGGGGCACTGTAGCTTTGTGCCGTCACACAATCACTAAACACTATTGTTTAGTTCATTTGTTCATTCTGGAAACATATACGTGAACTTCAGGTCAGTGACTAGAAAAATAAAATATATTTCAAGAGCCCATTTGCCAGGTACTGGGGATACAGAGAACAAGGTAAACAAAGTCCTGACTTCATGGAGTTTACAGTCTAAAGTGAAGACAATCATTAAACAAATAGTCACATAAATAAACACATAATTACAAATTAGGGCAAGAGCCATAAAGGGAGAGTATAGGGTGCTATGAAAGAGTGTAATGGGAGACCCACTGTATATTGCAAGCCCTGGAAAAGCCTTTCTGTGAAGTGGTGTTAAACCTAAGACCTGAAATGAAAAGAAGGCCAATGTAATTGGAGTGCAGTAAGTAAGACAGAGTGTATAGTTTCTCTGTGCTTTTACTGTATAAGGTAACTGTTATCCATTGTTATATCATCCAACATAATTGTTAAAGATAGGTACCATAGCGTATACTATAGTTGCTCTATATTGTTGCTATAAACTTTAGTATAGGCTCCATATACTCTTACTGTAAACCATAGTCTGGTATCATATACAGTAGTCTAGTTAGAAAATGGTGCTGTTCTTTAACATAAAGAGCTTGATCTATCACGGTATAGTGGCCATCCATTGCTGTTAAATTCTAGAGTGTACCTTCTCTAGTTCACTATAAATGCCGTAGAATAGGTACTTGTATTATTAAATCTAAACTTAGCTGATGAAATCTGGGAAATCTCCCTGACCAGCCTTCTTAGATTGGATTATATGCTTCTTTAATGTGGAGGAGTGAGGAGGATAAAGAGAAGGAGGAATAAATGTTTATTTTTAACTTACAGTGTGCTTAGCACTGTGCTTTAGATGCATTATCTCACAAAAGCCTCATAACTCTATAGCATCTCCATTTACAGATGAGAAAAATGAAGCTTAATGAGGCCATGTAATTTACCCAGGGTCATACAGCAGGTAGGTGGCAGAGCAGAATTTAAATCTGACCTGACACCCAAGTCCATTTTCTCAACCACTGACCTTTACTCCTTCCAAGCTCCTGCCTTCCCATCTCACACTGCAGGGAACTGGCCTGTTGAACCATCTCTCCATCCAGCAGAGTGAGGTGCCTCAGGGCAGGCCTGTCTTTGGTTCTCCTCCCAGGGTCTGGCAGGCCTGGTGCTGGCTACAGGGGGAGTGTGGGACTGCAGAGAGGAGCAGGGCTAGGTCAGGCACACCTGCATCCCTGCCCGCTCCTCACAGGCCACAGACCTCAGGGGGATGACTTAACTTCTCTGAGGCTTGAGAGTCTGCACCTCCAGAGGGAGATGTTGAGAGAATGAAAGCAAATGAGCATGAGAGAGAGGCAAAGACCTGGCCACCTGTCTTCCAACATGTTTCCAGCAATTTGATCAGTTCCTGGGAAGTCTGGCTCTCTTTACTGCACTAGAATTCTGAGAACCAACCAACCAACCTTCCTTCCTTCCTTCCTTCCTTCTTCCCCCTCTCCCTCCCTTCTTTGCCTCCTTCCCTCTCTCCCTCCCCACTCGCCACCTTTTCTCCTGTACTCAAGCTAGATTGAGTAGATTGTCATTATTTGAATTTAGAAAAACTTTAACAAAGTTCCTCCATCACAGAATTATGAGGATTAAATGAGATTAGTGTGTGAGTGCTTCACAGGCCATTGGATTGGCAAGCAGAATTCTTGGAGTGGCATTTCCCACAATGTGTTTCAGAAACCCTAACACTGGTTACAGGGAGGATGTGGACCTCTCTCACTTATCTTTGGGAAACACTGAGTACTACTTCCCCTCTTAGATTCCCTATGTTTATAAGCATATTCAAAATTCTGAAAAGTCATATTATAAAAGAACACATTTAACTTTGCTTAACTCTGTGTTTCCTAAACTTATCTGAACTCTGAATTTTTCCCTCCATAATGCCTTGGCAAGTCTTGCCAAACCATAGAAGTATTGCTCTAGAGAGTAGTGTGGCTGGTCTAGGGGACCTCTAAGGCACCTTGAAGTTCTCAATTATGAGTCTTTATTTTTTTTAAAATATTTTCTCTAAAGCTTTAAGTAGTGAATTCTTATGATTAATCGGCTCTTTGTTGTACAGTTTTAGCAATAGCATTAATGTTTGTGGTTAGAGTTGCTCTCCAACTCTCATAATGAGAATCACATATTCTCACTAGGAGAATGTTGGGGGTTGAAGCTTCAGTGTGAAACCATTTCTGAGGGGTGGAAATCTTTTATCATGGAGTCCCCAAATCACAAAATCTGGGGCTTGAACACATGTAGAAGGCATCTAGCCCTCATCACCATCTCAGTGTCCATCTAAAGCCCTGAGAGGGGAGGCATTTTGGCCAAGGTCACTGACCTCCTTCAAGCTAGTCCTTCCTGAGACAGCAGATGATGACATAAATAAATGTGTGGAGAGAAGTATTGACCTCTCTCTGACCACTGCTCTTGTAATTAAACAGAAACATTAACATAAATCAAATGGTCTTTCTACCACTATTATCGCTAACAGTACACTCTGTCCATGGAAGGTGGAAAAGCATCGCTCTCAGGCCTGCAACAAGCCACAAAACTTGCGAATGCTAATGAACCATCACTTCAGCCAATTAAGAGTGGAAGCAAAACTGTCTTTAATGAAGGCTTCAGGCATCTCATGGGCTCTCTCTAATTCACACCCAGGAGTACCCCTCTGGACCCAGTTGCCATGCTCTTGGAAAGCAGTAAACCAACTCTGTGTAAAACAAGCCTGACTGGCTGTCAGGAGATCTGGTTCTGGTCTGAGTTAGGCCACGGACTGAGTAGGTACTGTTTCATCTCTGGGACTCAGTTTCTTCATCAGTAAAGTCATCCTTCTCACTCTCTCATATTCATCAAACACTTTTTAGGCATCTACTATGTGCTGATCCCTGCTGCTAGGCATGAGGGACACAAGGGCCATTAAAGTTCAGTCTCCGCCCTCCAGTAGCTTTAAGGACAGTGGAGGACATGCAGTGGAACAAGAGTTGTTCGATAACCAGGGCTGCTTGCTACAGTGGCTCATGCCTGCAATCCTAGCTACTTGGAAGGCTGCAGTGGGAGGGTCACTTGAATCCAGGAGGTCGAGGCTGCAGTGAGCCATGATTGCACAACTGCACTCCAACTTGGGCGATGGAGCACAACCCTGTCTCAAACAAATAAACAAATACACAAACAAATAAATAACCAGGCCTGTGAGAACTCAGAGAAGAGAGTGGCCAATTCTGTTTGGGGTTTAAGGGGATGTTTTCCAGAATAAGGAACATGAACTGAGTTGCAAAGAATTAATGGGATGAAGAAGGGATGAGGGGTTTCTGGTGAGCAGGCAGCCCGTATAAAAGTAAGGTATCAGGAAACAATAGGACATGTCTGGGGAACTGGGCTTTACTCAGTGCAGCTGCAGCACCTGTTCTAGGAGGAGAGGAGAAGAGGTGAGGCAAGATGGTGGACACACAGGCAGCAGGGCAGACAATGCCTTGCATGCAAAGCTGGGGGGTCTGAATGTCATCTTGAAAGTCTTGGGCCTAAAGAGCTCGAAAACTGTATAATTTGGATGGTGAAGTTAGTCAATGATTTATGGGCTGTGTGACTTTGGGCAAGTCAGTTACCTTAATGTGAAATAAGGGCAATAACACTATCTATCTCAAATGAGCCATTGTTCTTTTGGCAGATAATCTTCTGGGCAGTGGAATTTTAGGCTGTAAATTATGGTGCTAAGCCAGGAGAAAGGGAGTTCAAGATTTGAGTGCATGAGTGAGTGTGGGGCTGGCTGGTATGCCAACACTGAAGAGAAATGCTGTTCAGATGTCCTGGGATTCTATTCTCCTTCATCGATATTCTCCAAGAAGAAACACAACAAAAGAGTCATCTTTATAACTACCACACGATATTCTGCAAAGCACATTCCTTCCCACCATTTCTTTTGAAGCTCTCACAACTGCCCTTTCAGGTAAGTAATTATTGTCTCCATTATGCAAGAGGAACTGAGCATCAGAGAGGGAAAAGTGGATCCCCCAAGGTTATACAAAAAGTAGATGCCAAAACTGATAACAGGTCTCCTGATTCCTGGCCCAGTGAGCTCTCCAGAAAACCCAGCAAGTGACCTTAGGTGGCTGTGCACGAAACAGCCAAAGCTAATTAACCACATTCTCAAGAGCCAGGGAGAAACTTTCTCTAATGAACTCATGGGCAGCCTCAAAGTTCTTCCTGAAAAAATATATCCCATATTTTTTCTTGCTTCCGTACCACCATCCTATGACTACCGGCTTCCAAGCATTCTCCCCAGTTGCTTACCTGTAATTGCCCAGGTAGACTCCATCAGGATTGAGCATTGGTGCGATCTTGAAGACCAGGTATTCTCGGAGGACACGGGCAATAGGGTGCTGGCTTACGAGGAAGTCAATGATCCCTAGGGAAAGAGAAGAGTCCGGTTTAACAACAAAGCATTTCAAGAAGAAGGAAACACATTTTTCTCAGCTTGGAAAACAAGAGGAGCTCAATAGGTGATTTTGGCCTGTGTTGTTATTGGCCACTGTGGATGTGTGGTTATAGACTACGTGTTATCTGTATAAAATATATTTACAAATACATTTGTATTTCCAAGAGACAGTTGACGACGTAACATTGAAGCCCATGGGCAGTAGGGAGAGAGCATTTCCTGCTGTAGAGAACTGGGAGGGCTTCCGAGAATGATGACATTTGAGCTGTGCTTTGAGAGCCCACCGAGTTTCGTCAGACAGAGATGGGGAGAGGTGGGCCAGCACTACACAGTGAACTAAGAGATGCTTTCTAATAGGCACACTTAGTTAAACATTGACATCAGATGTGATAATCACAGGGTCGAGGTCCTTAGGGATTTAAACGCTCATTTAGCTGATAGGCACATCAAGAAGCAGAGAGGAAAAGCATTTCAGCCAAAGTCACATGAGCAGAAGGAGGTTTCTTTCATGTATCCCAAATGTGCTTGTTTCCCCATTTTGAAGATCCTCTGTTCCAGGATTCCAGGGATGACTGCCCTCCCGGCTTCTCACTGGCACTAAAATCACCCTGCCTTCCAGTCACCAAATTTAGAAATTTGTCTCCATGACATTTTTCCTACTGCCAGGCAGTCCCCATGTCCCTTTCTTGAATGGAGCAAATCTTCCCCTCTTCTCCATCCCACTGCCTGTCTTCTAACCCAGGTTACCATCACACCTGGCCTGGATAACAGCCACCACCTCTGAAATGAGCCCTCATCGCAGCAGCCAGAAGGATCTTCTGAAAGTGTGAATCTGATCCTGTCACTCCCTCCTTGATATCCTTCTGGTTACAGCCTGCATCTACCCATAGAAGAGGGGTGAGAAAACAAATAACTCTCTTATCTCCCCCACGTTTCTACTCTTTCATCAGATACCTGAAAAAGAAAATGGGCAAAATGGCACTCTAGCATTCCATGAAATTACTATAATGCCAGAAAATGATAGGAGAATGACAAACCCTCCCACAATGCAGACGTGGGGCCCCATTCCTGCTGGAGAGAGCAAGAAAGGCATCAAGAAGGAAGCCTTTGAGCTAAGCCCTGTCAGAAAGGTAGGTCTTGACAGATGGCAGGAGGAAGGCAGCAGGGTAACTAAGAACAAGTGCCCAGTGCAGGCACTCAGCTCTTGGAATGATAACTCACTCCAGAGCACATTCCAGAGCTTCTGTGACCGGTGAGGGACATCTCAGACTTTTCATTAGGCCAAGGTTGAGAATCCATAGGCAGCCGAAAGCCAGTTGGACATCATTTACTTCTCGGCTAACGCGGCAGTAGACCAGATGCCCTAATTTATTTGTTGGTCCTCATATTAAAGCTGCAGTTTGCCAGTAAACAGGCAGGGTAATGATGCCAGGCGCCCTTGTTAGGGGCTAATAATTGCTTAATCTGTCCACTAATTGACCCCGGCTCCCAGGGTGGCCCTCCATCAAGGAGCCAGCCCGCGCTCAGGGCCTGGCCACACTGCCTCAGAGAATGGCTTCTGGAAATGGAGTAGCTTATTGTGATCCATCCTCCTTCACAGATGAACAGATTAATTGGGCTGCCAATTAGGCAGCTAATAAAAGAATGAGAGAAAACAAAGGCAGACCAGAGGCTGCAGCTGCCCAGAGCTCCCTCTCCTAGGGTGGGTGTGGGGCAAGGAGCGGGGAGGTTTTAGACTCACCTGTTGGTTTGAGGTCAGATACAATTCAAAATCATTCCCATTCATCAGGAAATAAGGAGATCTTTCTTTTATTTTACTTTTCTATTTATTTATTTATTTATTTGTGGTGGGAGAGGAGTATGAGGAAGACTGTGAGGGCATGTAAGAGTGGAGAGAAAATGCCATCCTTGGCCAAGGGCCAAAAGCACTGGATGGACCAAGAAAGCAGAGGGACCAGGGGAGCAGAAAGTCTCGGGACCTGAGTTCAAATCTTAACTGAGTGTTAGCTAGAGAAGTTACTGACTAGCTTTCCCTGACTAGTTTTCTCTTCTTGATATAGGGATAATAATACCTAATGTGGAAGACTGTTGTGTACCTGTGTTAGAGATCCTGTGTTAGCTGCCTAACACAGTACCTGAAAATTGTGGCATGCTTCCATAAACTCACTTAGATCAAAGGTTGAAAGGCAATGGGTAGTTAAAAACAGGATTAGTTTTAGAAGTAGGAGTCCTAGTCTGCGAAGTTGACTAACAATGAAATTTGGAGACAAGGATACTGAATGGCAGAAGCCAACAAATCAAAACAGAGCCTGGTTTCTAGTTTTGGCTCAGTTACTGGGTGACCTGTAGAAAGCCTCTGGGTCTATGCTTATTTTTAAAATTAGGAGAAAGAACTAAATAATTCTCAAGGATACATCCCACATTGACATCATATGATTCCATCTATTTTATTCCTCTCCACCAAAAGTAGAAGCATCATCTGTCAGGTGAGGAGAATAATCTCCCTCCTGCTGGAAGACGCCATCAACCTCCTTGAGATCAGCCTTTGCCCCTTCCGTAAACAAGTTTGCCAGGTCCTCTTCTTCAAGCTGATTTAATCAGGAAGCTGGGGAAAAGGCAGGATGACAGGAAGGTTGGAAGCCAGAGAGGCCAGAAGAGATGGAAAAGTGGTAGAGGATTTGATATTAAAGCTGGAAGTTAGAGATCACTACCCTGTCCCAACTTCCCACAGACCAGGATGAACCTCTCTAGCCAAACCTCAACTGAGGCTGATATTTTTTGTTAATTTTTTCTCCTAGAGTGTTTGGTTTAGGGCTGGGCACATAGTAGGTGCTTACAAATGCCTATTGATGGATTGCTCCAGGAATTCATACAACTTTGACTGTGTGGGATTAGTTGAACTGATCATCACTCATTTCATTCTACAAACATTCATTGGCACACCAAATTCTGGGCATTTCAAGATGCCTAAGATGGTCCTGCCTCAGAGGGGTGCACAGTAAGGAAGCAACTCCCCACTGACTGGTAAAGGCTCTGATGGGAACAGCACATAGCTGTGGGGACCCAGCAGGGGACTGGAAAGGGGACTTAAAAAATGAGTAGAGTGGAGCCAGATGAAAGAGGCGCCAGGATGCAGCCATAAAAAGAATAAAATCATGTCCTTTTCAGCGACATGGATGCAGCTGGAGGCCATTATCCTAAGTGAATTAACACAGAAACAGAAAACCAAATACTGCATGTTCTCACTTATAAGTGGGAGCTACACGTGGGGTGCACATGGACACCAAGGGAACCATAAACCCGGGATTCATAAAGAGGGGCAGGAGGGAAGAGGCAAGGGCTGAAAAGCTACCTATCAGGTACTATGTTCACTGCTTGGGTGATGGGATCATTAGAAATCCAGACTTCAGCATCACACTATTTACCCACGTAACAAGCCTGCTAATGTATCCCCTGAATCTAAAATTTAAAAATAAAATAAAAAGAAAGGGTTGCCAGGGGAAAGTATCCAGGCTGGGGTAAGAAAAGAGATGGTCTGTCGGTAACGAAAAGCTTTTCAATTCCAGGGCTTTGGCTTCATGGTCAAAAGCACAGACTCTGAAACTGGATCATCTGAGTTTGACGCCTCTCTCTGCCATTCATTTGCTGTGTGGCCTTAACGTCCCAGTTCCCCAGGTTCCTCATCAATTACAAAGGGGAGAATAAGAATTACTTCTGGGTTCTTGTGAGGATTTACATGAGATGATATAAGCAAAGTGGTACACAGTAAATGTATACATGCATTGTTTTCATCATTGCTCTTTGTTGGCTTGCTGTAGGCATGGGAATGGAGAGATGAACAAGGATTTGCTGTTCCAGCTGAAAAAACCTGAAGGGGACTATAGAGCTATTGCCAGGTTTTCAGCCTGGGTCAGATATGGGCTTTGGAGAGCTCCGTCTGGCTGCAGCGTGGAATGCTGCTTAGAGGCAAGGAATACTGCAGGGCAGGGCCTCCTGAAGGCAGGACAGAGGTGGAGGGAGGGTGCAGGCATAACAGAGAGAGCTGGCAGAGGTAAAGCAGCTTTCTGTCAGGAACCAGGGTGGAACATGGTAGTGACCTGCAGGGACTCTGCAGCAGCCAAGGCCCAGAGAGTCATGAGGTGCAGTGGGTGGAAAGCAAACAGTGTGGATAGATGGTGCCACCAATGATATGATGATTTGCCTGCTACCCTGAGAGCATCAGAACTCTTTGCTGAAAGCACCCAATCTTGAGGAACATAAATGAGTTTAAGTTTCTGGCCCCTGGCAGGAAGGGGCCTCAAAATAGAAACTGAATTCAGTTATAGAAAAAGAAGAAAGTTGCATTTCCTGCACTTCTCTTTCGGGATTGAGGCTTACTTCAATTTACACTGTGGTTTAAGTCTGTCTTCCCTCCAGGCCGTGAGCTCCAAGACAGCAGAAACAGGTCTCCTTTCTTTGCCACTGTATTTTTAGTGCCCAGCTCAGTGCCTGGCACAGGGAAAGTACTCAAGACCTATGTATGAAGTGAGTGAATAAAGATCGACCCATGACTAACTACTGTACATTCATTAGCCGGACTGACTTGTAATTCTATTGGCTCCATTTCCCAGACTGGGAAAGAAAGTCAGGGTGTGGCATCACTTGCTGAGTGCCTCACAGGAACCTAGTTGGGATTCAGACCCAGTTCTGCTGGCTTCAGAGCAGTGCTCTGTCCATGAAGACAAGATGCAAAGAGCAAGGAGTCTATTTGCATGTGATTTGTGGAATAATTTGCATATGCCTGCATGATTTTCTCTCTAGAGAATTCTGTGCAAAATTTATTGTTTCTGTTATCTGTTCAGAGGCAGCATACTGTAGTGGGAAGAGCCAAGGTTTGAAGCAAGACAGTTTGAGGTCTCTGCTTGGCCCAGTGTGTGATGTGCACAACAGCAGCCACTCTAGGCCCTCCCTTGACCTGGCACAGGACCCCTGTCTGCCCTCAGCTGAGTCCAAGGGCCTCGAATTATGGACTCACAGGGAGTCTGCCCCTGATGACCCTAAAGTTCACGGAGTATAAGTCCTCACCCTCCTGCTCCCAACTCTGCCCATTTCACAGATGAAGAGACAGAAGCCTAGAAAAGTGAAAGGCCCGGTCACAAACCCTTAGTGGATCTAGCACCACACCTATAGTGGGAAGCTGTTTGGGATATTGAGGAGAAGAGGAAGAACAGGTGAAGAAGAGAGGTGAGAGGAAAGCAGAATGGGGGAGGAGCAAAGGTCACTACCTCATTTACAGGAAGTACGAAGCCGTGCTTGGTCCCGGTGTCTGGAGATATTGGTAGTTATGAGAGCATGGTGTGTGCGTGTGTCTGTGTGTGTGTGTGTGTGTGTGCACAATCCTCCTTCCTCCTCTTACTCCCACAAAATAACCCTGAGGAGTGAACTTCCTGGGAGAGGGCCAGCTCTTTGTCTCCATAGTCTAGGCCCTGATGGGCACCTTGGCATGTAGCAGCAGGGCTCAGGCTGGGAGGCAGGCGATCTGGATCTAGTCCCCACTCCACCACCAACTTACCAGGTGACATCCAGTGAATCCCTGGACTGTTCTGAGAATAAGAGCTGAGAGCTGCCTAGTGACCTGGTGGAAGTTCTGTGGAAGAGCGAAGGGGAAGAGGGGTGTGTGGGTACTGGTCAGGCACCTATCTGTGCCTGGTGCTGACCCACCATTGACCTACACGATCTCATGAAACTCTCTCAAGCAGCCCCTTGAGAAAGACATTGCTGTCCCCATTTTGCAGGTCAGGAAATAGGGGCTATGAGAGGCAAGGACTTAGAAAAGTCCCCTAGCTAGATGGAATTGGTAGGCTCAAACTCAGGCCCATCAAACTCCAAAGCCACAGCTGTGCCCACTTCCCCTGCTGCCCTCCAGAGCGTGGCGTGGCTCCCCACAGTAGCATTTCCTAAGTGCTGGTTTCATTAATTCAACGATAAAGGGTCTGGAGAGGACAAAGTACTCTGCAGATGGAAATTTTCAATGAAAGTTGGCCCCAAAGTCCCAGGAAGAGTCAGTGAAAGAGCATACACTTGACCAGGAGTCAGAAACAAGGTCAACAAGGTCTAGGTCTGGTTCAGGCCAAGCTCCTGGCTTGCAAGGTGACCCTCCAGGTGAGCAGAGCTCAGCTAGCGGCACTCTCAGGAAGGTGACGAGGAAGAGCTGAGGCCCACAGTCTGGGAGGCCCACACCTGGGTTTGGTTCAGAGAAGGATTAGAGGAACCACGTACAAAGTGCCTCACGGAGGCCCTGGCACCGGCCACGCGCTCCATTAGTGCTAGCTCCTCCCCTACTACTGGAACTTATTTAGTGCTTTCTCTATTCCAGACACCATCCTAAATGCTCGATGGATATGAACTGTGTCAGTCTTCACAACAACCCTGTGAGGCAGGATTTCTATTATTATTTCCCTTTTGAGATAAAAGAACTGAGGCATAAGGAGATTTTCTGGTTTTCCCAAGGTTATACTGTAGTAAGGGGAGGAGCTGCGATTCATGCTTAGCAGTGTAGCAGCTTGAGGGATGGCGCTCTCACATGACTGGCCACAGGGCCACACAGGAGCTCCTCTGACCTCTCCCATGGTCACTGGAGGACAGGATAGTTTGGCCTCACAGAGGTCATGAGCAGCGTTTGGGGTAGCAGAGTAAGCATCCCACCAACAAGCAGAGTCTTGAGGAATCCGAGCCCTGCCACCCTTACTGCCACCCCTTCTAAAGCTATGTGGCGACAGGACTTCACTCTACTCCCAGCAGCACATGCATCAGCAGCTCGGCGGCAAGAATTGTGGTCCCAGCCAGATTGTCACAACTGGCCTCACATGCCTGTTCCCTGCTCAAGGTCACTGAGCCAGTTAATGTGGAAGAGTTAACAGAACTGAAGGTATCTCAGCATCTGTCCACACCTTGGACCTGCCTGCTATCCCCAGAAGAAGGTGGGCTGATGGGGGCTGAGGGATGTGACAAGTTTAGGGCTATGACTGAGGAAGAAACCCCCAGCTGTGCCCTGTGGGGCTGTGATCGGGCTGTCTACATGTAGCTGAGACACCCTCAGGAAAGACCATGCCTCAGTCCTGCATTAGTAAAGTGGGGTAATGATGCCTCTTACATTGCCTCAAGGAAGTATGAATTGTGTGTCTCATGGGGCAGATACAGAGGCAGGGAAAGATGAGAAACAGGACTGGGGAGATGGACTCCAGAACCACACTTACGGTGAATTAGTCATGTGACTTTGGGTAAGCCATTGTGCTTCCCTGAGGCTCCATATCCCGATCTGTAAAATGCACATCAATTGTTGTGGGGTGGTCAGAACTCTGAGTTTTTTCAGGTACAAGACTTCACCTTCTAGTAGTTCCCATCCCTGAGTGGGACAAGGGAGCATGTACACCCTTGGGAGTTAGCTAGGCCTAGGTTAAAAGCCCCACTCCACTATTTAATGACTGTGTAACCTTGAGGCTGCTCTTTGTGAGTTCAACACAGCATTTGTTCCTCACAACAGCCCCATAAGATGAATAAGATAACCTCATTTGACAGATGTGGAAAATGACAGTTGGAGACCAGTCCTAGACCTTATACAGCTTGTGGTTTAAAGGGGGAAAAACAAATATAAGTCAAGTATATGATAATAAATCAGGGCAATAGAGATGACCATTATCAATAAAGATGATGGCCGTCTTTAGATCCACAATGCAGGCACAACGCAGGTGGCAAGAGGGAGTGGACCAGGGGAGTCCACAGTGGGGGCACTTAAAATGAACCCTGTGAGATGGACGGGGCTTGCCAGGTGGCAAGGAGCAGGTGTAGGGCCTGCTAGGCAGAGGGAGCAGCAGGTGTAAAGGTGCACTGGTCAAGAGAAGACTGCTCACTCAAGGTTTCAGCTGTGTGGAGCTGAGTGTTTGAGGCTGAGGCCAGAGAACCAGGTGAGAGCCAGATGTCAGAGGGCTGGGAATATCATGCGAGGGAGCTGGAGTTTATTTTGAGAAGCCAGCAGGCAGGCATTGAAAGACTCTGTCAAGGAATAGACATTTATTGAAAACCTACGGAACGCCATTGAGTGTATTAACTCAGCACCACCCAAAGATTCCCTTTTAGTAAACAGGGTCATCAGAGAGCACCTGAGATCCATTCAATTCCTCCGTGCCTCAGTCCTTATCTGTGAAATGGGATGGCGACCCTGCTCTCTGTCTACTGCCCACAGGAGAGGTGAGCACGGGGTCTGGGCTCCTAGAGATGAACATATTGATGGTAAGTCTACTGTCTTTTTACAAACAAGGACAAAGCAGTTACATCCAATCAGCTGGGGGAAAAGATCTGCTGCCAAGTTTAGTAACTGACAGATGGCTGCAAGTAAAGGGGTTGGTAAACCCAGGAGGGACCTCAAGGGTTACTGCAAGGACAATGCTGGGGAGGAGGAAGGCCAAAGTGAGAATGCTAAGGAGTCGGCTGTAGCGACTGGAGCCTCAGCCATGCATCTTACAAGCTGCTTGGCTTTGGGCAAGTCACTGCCTCCCTGAAACTCCGTTTCCTCATCTGAAAAAAATAGGAAGGCAATCGTGCCTAACTAAAGCATTGTAAGAATACGAACTGGGAAAATAAAGCCCATATTTATTTGCACAGTGCTTGATAGTTTACTAAGCAGATTACCTGCTTCATCTTCTCAGATTCCCACGGGGAAGGAGGTAACATCTGCTGAGTGCCTGCTGTGTGCCAGGCACAGGACTGGGTATGCTGTTTACGTTCATCTCATGCCAGCTTCATAACAACCTGCCTGGGTAGTATTGTTTTACATTTGAGGAAACTGAAGTCACGGTGCTGGAAAGTGGCACAGCCAATACCTGACCTCAAGATTGCCTGATTTCAAATCCTCAGAGGCTTCCACTGCAGTGTGCCACCTCCCTTGAGTTATAGAACCTCCACAGGCGTTTCATATCTCTTTGACCTCATGGTCACTTTGAGATTAAAATGAGATAAATTACTTAACTTCTCTAAACTCCAGCTTGCCCAACAATATACATATATTTTGCTGACTATAGCTGACTAATTAAATATAGTATGAATGAAATATTTAATAATAAGAGTGCAATTATAAAGAGGAACACTTGAGAATAAAAACTATGACTTACTTGCCTCTGGTTGTCTGATGCCAAGTGTGCTTACTTTTGGCAGGTATTTCAAAAGTTGTTTAAGTGAATGATTGAATGAATGAGTGAAGAGATAGTTCTCAGTCATTACCTCCCATTTCACAGCCCTTCTGCCAACATACACATTGATCTAGGGCCAGATTTCTTGCTGTTGTAAACCACTGGAGACAAGTAAAGCTAGGGAGTGTAGATGATTCTGTATGGCTCTTCCTCACCACAGCACATATAAGATAACTTCACAAGATAACTTCATTCAGCCCTCCCTGTTCATTTATCCATCCATCCATCTATCCATTAATTAATTAATTCATTCATACATACATCTAGTCAATAAACATTTATTGAAATACAACCTAATGGAAATCAGGTACAACCTCTTTAAAGAAATGCATTAAATTTCCATTTAATCATAAAATGGTTCTGCATGTGGTCACACTGTCCCAGAGATCATCACAGTGTCCCAGTTGGATGTGGGTATAGGCATAGGACACCTATGAGATCCTGCCACTCACCTTGGCACACGAATGATGAGGGTGTTTCCCCTGGGTGGACTCGACCTGTGATGAATACCACCTTCTGCTCTGCCCCTTCCCGGAGATTGTCTGTAAGATAAAATGAAAGATGGTTGCTAATGAGGGCAAGGAAAGCTGAGTCTAGTGGTTGGTGTGTGGCAGGGAACCCCAGAGGGAATGGGCTGGATGCTTAACATTTATCTCTTAAATCATTGGGTTAGAATCATTAAGTCCAGCCATTGCTGACTAATTTAATTATGTCCCTACCCAATATTAAAAGACTGCATTCCCTTTCTTTGGTGCAACTGATCATATTATATTAATATGTACTATTTACAATCATCCAAGGAAGCCACATGAGTGAAGTTGAATCCCAAATCCATTGGCTGTGACCTTAGGCAACTTGTGTATCGTTTCTAAGTTTCCATTTTCTAATCTACAAACAAGGATGACAATATATCCTTGTTTATAGATTATAAACAAGGATTTTAATAGGGTTGTTGTGATGATTAAACAGGCTTACACATTGCATAGTACACAGTAAACATTCAGCAAATGATGGAGTAGAGAAGGTGGCTATTTATATATTAGTAATAGTAGCATCTGCCATTTAATTAGCTCCTTTTGTGTTGGCACATTATATACATATATAATCCTTACAGGAACACGCTGTTAATGTGTTTTTTTAATAGAGGCAGAAACTGAGGCTCATGGAGGTTATATAACTTATTCAAGGTCACACAGCTGAAAAGTGGTGGTAGGAGCTGAGATTAGAGCCCAATCCCTTGTCTGGCCTTCATTTCCCTTTTATCTTAAACAATTAGAAAATTGGACAAAATATTCATCACAAGTATTTTCAGACATTGAACAAGGCCAATGCAAGATAATCAATGAGAGAAGGAAAATAAATGAGATATGCCCTACAATTGCCCTGACTTTTTGCCTGATGATCCCTTCTAGACTAAAGAGCAGGGAGCTATTCCTGAGCAAAGCATAGAAGCCTCACTGAGATTCAAGTTCAACAGGTAGTAGCTGGGAAACTCTGGGAGCACCAGAGATGAGGAAGCTCTGCAGGAAAAGAGTTCCAGAAATTTGTACAGGAGTCCTCTTGATTCTTTGTTGGATTCTAAGATGTGCATACATAGGGTGACTCTCCACGATGTCAGGAAAAAATGACCAGGGAGCTGTGAACTGTACAGTCCTTAGGGGTCACACAGGGCTAAGAATCGTTTGAATTCCCACAGCTAAAGAGGAAGTCCTCACTGATCATCTAAGGAGAATGAGAATTCAGATAGGCAATGTCTTAGTGGTAGGGATAAACTACTCTAGACCACCACATTCACAAAGCTTTAAAACAAGTCTCGGAAGGATCAAACTGAACAAAAGAAACTTAAATTCTTGCTGTTCAAAGTCCAACTCTCTTTCAAGGAAGACAACAAAATCCAGACAGTTAAAGCAATGTGTAATTTGCAATATCCAGCATCCAATAAAAAATTATTAGACATGCAGAAAAGTAGGAAAATGTGGCTCCAAATCAGAACTCAAGCTCTTTCTGTCTCTACAGAAGTCTAATTTGTATAATAAAGTTGAACTATTGTGCAAAGATATCATCAGACAAAAGCAACAGCCAAGGGTGGCATTCCCAGTAAGAAACGTCTAGGGAAGGATACTCAGCAGTGGGCGGAAGAAGGGCTGATTGATACAGAACACAACAATTACCTGAAGGAAACTTAGAAAGGAACATTGAGAGAGGTTGAACTGAAGGATTTTATCAATGTTTGAGGACAATCTGGAGGGAGAGAATAGAAATAATTAATAGGCTTTCTCCTTCTGAAATGCTGGAGACATGCTATTTTGAACATGGTTCTTTATCCCAACAGTCAATGAACCAATGTCAGAGATGAAACTAAAAATATTAACCCTATTAAATCTGATTCTAAAGGCTTGGGACTTGCTTGTCCATTGGGATGATCAGTATGGGTGGAGTCACTGCTTCCCCTGAAATGCAGCAAGAAATATCATGGAACCAAAATATAGTCTTGAGAACTCACTCTGCTCAGCTCTGTGCTAGGCACCTTTAGGAACAAAGGGAGAGAGAGAAGGCTCACCTGCCCTGAAGAAGTTTATTATTTAAAGAGGAATTCGACACCTAAACATTCCCTGGACTGAATATAAGCTCCTCAAGGAAAAAACTGCGACTTCCATGGGTGTATGGCTAATGTCTTTCCCAGGACCCTACAGGGAGTAGGTGCTCAAGGACTGACTATTGAATTAATAAACAAAAATACTTGTGTAGATGATGGTTTATAAAGAAATATAGGCTCATATTATGTTATTTAATCTTTATCATGCCTCTGTGAGGTGGACAGTATTAATTCTATTTTATGGGTGAGGAAATGAGGCTCACAGAAGGAAGGGACATGCTGAAGGTCATTCAGCTAGCAGTGGTAGAGTTAAGTCCCAGCACCCAGCCACTGGCCCTTTCACTACCCTGTTTCATTCTGGATCCACTAATAACAATATAAGATCCCCCTTCTACTGCATTTCCATCTACAATTTACACAAGAGAGCTTGATTTTATCTTATTATGATGGAAATTGAGCTGCTGTCTTAGTATTTATATCGCTTTTTCACTTAAAAAAAAATCACCAAGCCCTTTTAAAAAACACTGTCTAACACTGACCCCATCTATCCCAGCAGTCCAGAAATGATAAATGGCACTAGGGAGGCCCTTGGTGAAGGCTAACTTTATGGATGTCTCCCCTGACCCAGTATCAAGTCAATTGCATTCAACATTTCTGCTGACCACAGGGAAATGCAAAATGGGCATTCTATTTGCACACTAATTTTACTGAGCCCTTGCGTCTTCATAAAATGATAACATGGGGCTAATAAAAATCAAGCATCTCGGGTGCTAATATAAGCAAATGTTGATGTAGGCAGGTAACAAATTGCTTTGTCATTTAGAAGGCCGTAAAAGAGCATTATAATCATCTTCAGGCAAAATGGATGGGTCGCCTTTGCTTAGCTTTTAGCTTTCATTTGCAAAATCAATTTAAGGTAATGTAGCAGCTCTGAGGTGATGACTACCCCACCCCTTCCTGTCACCAAATCTCCAGACTCTGTGCAAAGCCAATTAAACGTATTCTTGGTGGAGGCGGCACAGATGAAGAAGAAAGTATGCTTGAACAAAGCCAGGGTGGAACAGAATGCAAACAATGATACCAAGAACAACTCATAAGAGATGGAACAGCTAAAGAGCTCATGTAGGCTAACATGCTCAAGGGTACAAAGGCACACTCAAAAAACACTGGGGCAGCTCCCCTTGGCTCCCCAGTTAAACAGCAGGTGTTTGAAGTAACATGTGCTTTGTATGGCATCCTTAACATGCATGTGCACACACACATATACAGACACTCCTTTGTCATTACAACACTCTATCATCTGCTACTTCCTTAATCATCACATATTTATTGAATACCTATTAGATGGCCAGGCACTAGCTATTATTATTTTCATTTTACAGAAAACCAAGGGCAAGAGAGTTAAGTGACTTGCCCTAGTTCTTACAGCTAATGTGGCAGAGCCAAAGTCCCAAACCAGATAGCCTGACTCCAGAAACTGTGTTCTTAACCTCTATATTATACTGTCTTCTAGAAAGGAGGACAATATCATCCCATTGAAATAGCAATTAAGTAATATTTATGTAGTACTTATTCTTTGCCAGGCAATTTACATGCATGATCTTATTTAATTCTCAAAGCAACCCAATGAAACATCTGCTATTCTTAGACTAGACTCTTATAGATTAGAAAATTGAGATACAGAAAGGTTAAATGACTTGCCTAAACTTGCATAAGTAGCAAATGTGGGAGCCAGAATTAAATGTAGGTCTTTATGATTCTCAAATTTGTGCTCTTAACTATTGTGTCATATTGACTTTTGGAGATTAAAACCACCCTATAGGGTTTTTAAAAATACATCCACAAATTCTTTGTTCATTTCCTCCTTTCAAGAAGTGGAGATGTACTCCTCTCTCCTTCAGTGTGGGCTGGATTTAGAGACTTCCTTCTAACAAATGAAATATGATAGAAGTGATGGCGTGCCACTTCTGAGATTAAGGTATAAAAAGACTGTGGCTTCCATCTTGGGTGTGATATCTCTTTCTGGAATGGCTCACCCTTGGGGAAGCCAACTGCCATGTCATAAAGGCACTCAGATAGCCTATGGAGAAGCCCACATGGTGAGGTACTAAAGTACCCAGATAGCAGCCAAGAGGACCTGTGGTCTGCCAAAGCCATGTGAGTGCATTTGGAAGAGGATCCCGCAGTGTCAGATGACTATAGCACTGGCTGACAGCCTACTGCAACTTCACAAAAGACCTATGCCAGAACCACCCAGCTAAGCTGTTTCCACATTCCTAACCCACAGAAATGGAGACATAATAAATATTTGCTGTCTCAAGATGCTCAATTCTAGAGTAACTTGGTAGGCAGCAATAGATAATAGACATCTCCCTGAAGATAACTATATTTATCCTAGTTGCTATGTAGAACTTAAGTAACTTTGCATCTTATCTATTGATGCTGATTTTCAGTGAAGACCAAAGCCATAATCTTGGTGCCAAGATGTGGAGAATCTCAATCTATTTGGCCAGTTACTATGGATCTGTGGCTGGTAGAGGTAGATGCCAAGAGGCCCCAAAGAGCCCTAGATGGGTCTCTGAGGACAAAAATCTCCCAGAAGTTCATATTGTCAGTTTTGTTTCCACATCCCTCCAGACAATGACTTGTCATGGGGATTAAGATGGGAAGGAAGAAGGAAATGCTACTGGGAGGGGAATGCAGAATGCTACAATGGGTGAAGGATTTGTTGTTGTTGTTGTTGACACCTGAGTCTTTTTCATTTCCTTGACTTGATTCCTGAAGGCATGATAAAGTTAAGAAAATGCCCTACTATGGGTTTCTAAACAGACAAGTTTCAGTCTTTTCTCCAATACTCCAGGGCCCAAACAAGGTTCATAGTACTCTTAAGCTGGAGAAACAAGACATCGCAGTGGCAACAACGGCACAGTTGGCTGGTATTACTTGGAGGGCTTGCTCAGGACTGGAACAGCCCTGGCACTGGTCTTCCTGTGCCAGCACCACCCTTTCCAGTCCACCGTCTGTCTGGACACCAAAATGGTCTTTCTAAAATGCAAATAGCAGCATACCACTTCCTCTACGTAAAACCCTTCAGCAGCTCTCTATTGTCTGCAGAGCAAGTGCAGCCCCCTCAGCCTAGACCATCCCTGTCTCTGGTAGCTGGTGGCTGCTTATCTCTCCAGCCCCTTCCACAGGCCCCAGCCTCAGCTAACACTCCTTGGTTCCCAAGACACGACATGTTCTCCCACACCTCCACACTGGGCACATGTTCTTTTCTCTTCCTAGGATGCCAGCCCCCATCTTGGCCGTCTGGCTTACTCCTACTCAGCCTTGAAGACTTGGTTCAGATGCACCTCCTCTAAGAAGGAAAGGAGGAAACTAATGTTCATCCAGGACTTGGACTGGGCCAACCTTGGTGTTAATGTTGCTGTGTTTTATCTGATTTTATTGGCAATGTGAGGATATCACTCTGTTGCTGAGATAGACAATAAAGAGGGAATGGATGCTGTGAATTATAGTAAGAACATGGCCATAGTACAGAAATTTATTGACTATAATTTTATGAGAATATATAGGTTTAGGAGACATCAATAGAGCCTTCTTGGAAGCAGTGGAGAAGTACTAAATGCATTTAGGTAGAGATGTGACTTGATGAAATTCCAGACATTCAGGGTTAGCTCTGCCTCACTGACTGATGGGGGATCCAACAAGAGGAAAGGGCTAGATGAGGGACACTGGGGAGGACGTGTTCCCTGTGTTTCTTCTGTACCCTGAGGGAGTCAAATGAAAAATCAGCTGACTTCCCTGGGTAGATGGACTGGGTCTCATAACCAGGTTCCATAGAGTATTGACTGTGAGACCTTGGGCCCATTATTTATCCACCTTGAGCCTCAGTTTCCTCACTTATAAAATGAGAATAATAATCTCTAGCTCAGAAGACAAACAATAAGCAAGAAACTGTATATCCCTGCCCATGGCTTCACCGATAATAGCAGGTGTCATTTATTGAGTGACAAGCCATGGAATGGGGTTCCTCGGCATCAGCCCTACAGGTATGTTGAGCTGGAGAGCTCTTGGTTGTGGGCGTGCTGAGCTGTGCATTGTAGGATGCCCAGCAGCATCCCTTTCCTCTACCCTCTACATACCAGTAACACCTCTTCCTCCAGTTATGACAATGAAAAACATCTTCAGACGTTACCAAGTGTCCCATGTCTCCTCAGAGGCAAAGTAGCCCCCAGTTCAAGAACCGCTCTCCTACAAGAATATTATACTTGATTCAAACTGGCCTTGTCATTAACTCTCCAAGCAAACCTTCCTTCAGTTTCTCAGACTTTAAATATATTTCCCTAACTCCTCCCAAAAGCCTCTCCAGATATTTCCAGACCACTGTGTCCTCACCCTCCTGTGAACTCACAGTTCACTGTCTGGACCCCTCATCTCATCATAAGTCATTTGCTGCCTTGGTCAGGCAGGATCAAAAGCCACAACTCAGATCTCTTCTGCCCGATGCCCAGCATCTGCTCTGCACTTCTGAGCCTCTG
Organism: Theropithecus gelada; assembly: GCF_003255815.1. NCBI lineage: Eukaryota > Metazoa > Chordata > Mammalia > Primates > Cercopithecidae > Theropithecus > Theropithecus gelada. The sequence goes on from NC_037668.1 coordinate 76,602,948, forward strand.
GGCCATCCTGAGAAAATAGTGGTGTTGGCAAAGTTTATTTTCAGTTCCCGACTCCTTAGCATCCTCCACATCCCCATTCCCTCTCCTAGGCTCAGATCTCCCATGGCCTAAAATCTCATATCTAAGTAGTAGACTCATTATGCTTTAGGGTTAGGGATCAAATGTTCTGCCCTTGATAAGCTGGAAGAAGAGAACAGGAATTACCTTTGAAAAGAGTACGTACATGACAAAGAAATACTCCTGAAAAGAAATGAAGCATAGATTCTGGAATGTCAGTCATCAGGGACAGAAGCCTTTCTGGTGTACCTCCACGTCTTCACAAATGGATGTCTTAATATGTCTTGGACATATTAAACTGCCCCTTTTGTCTTCTTTTTTTTTTTTTTTGAGATGGAGTCTCCAGGCTGGAGTGCAGTGGCGTGATCTCGGCTCACTGCAAGCTCTGCCTCCCAGGTTCATGCCATTCTCCTGCCTCAGTCTCCAGAGTAGCTGGGACTATGGGCGCCCACCACTACGCCCGGCTAACTTTTTGTACTTTTTAGTAGAGATAGTGTTTCACTGTGTTAGCCAGGATGGTCTCGATCTCCTGACTTCATGATCCGCCCGCGTCGGCCTCCCAGAGTGCTGGGATTACAGGCGTGAGACACCGCGCCCAACCTCTTTTGTCTTTACAAAGCAGTAAGGATGCCTCTGACTTACAGGAGACTCACAGAGGCCATCAGAACTGCACAGCCTGTGAGATCACCAAGTAAAACATCCTTACTGTGAAGAAGAAGGGCAGAGGACCAGAAAGAACGAGGGACTTGCCCCTGGCCACACAGCTAGAGAGTAGTCCAGGCAGGTAGCAGCCTCCTCTCACTACACTGGGCTGCCTGGGGCAATGTCCATGCAGGCTGGCACCTGGAAAGTAGCCAGTGGATTCCTGCCAAAGAAGTGAAGAAAAGCTGAAAAGTGATGAGATACAGATCTGAGATACAGGCGGCTTGGGCCAACTAAGGCATTGTCACCTTGATGGTCACAGGAGCAGCAGAGTTTTTCTCCCCAGACAGGTTGCTCTGTGGGCTCCGGCAGTTTCTAAAGCCCCCTTCCTCGCCATAGGGCTGGCACCTAGGCCTGGGAGCAGGTAGGTAGCCTTCCGGGGCAGGCTGATGGCAGGATAGGTACGTAGGGGCAGGCTCCTTCCTCAGACAGGCTCCCTGCCCCTGTCTATCTTGATCCCAGCACCCTACAAACAACTCCAGAAAGGCAGAGCCAGAGCCACCTGCTCAGAATACCTGCTGAAGTTAGGGTTCCTGGGAAATAGACTCAGAGGCTCTGAGATTCCCTTACAGGAGATTTACTGGGATTGCTCTTGGAAAGGCTTGTGAGAGGTACAAATGAAACAGAGTGGGGACAGTCTCAGCAGGGCCTTTCAACAATTCCATGAGGAGCTCTGGGCCTGGAGAGCCCTGCCTGATTGTTTGAGGAGGCAAGGGGGATGGCTCTGTGTCCTGAATCAAAAGGATACTGGATATGGCCTGCCTGCAGGGAAGGTGTAACCCCAGTCAAGGCGGAGTGCAAGTCCCAGGGAGGAACTCAGCTCTCAGCTACCAATGCTCCTGGGAACTGAGGACTCAGTCCTGAAGATGTGAGCAGTGCACACAGCATCTGTTATGCCAGCCAAGGTTGGTGAGAACAGAGCAGAGGCTCAAGATCTGAGGTTTCAGACAAGAAGGCTGAGGACAATGGACTTTCTTTTTTGTTAAATTCAGTTCATATTTTCTTACACTGACCACATGCCAAACTTTGGGCTGGTCCCTGAGAAATCAGACACTGTCCCTGCCATCCAGGAGCTCAACTGCTCTCCTACAAGAATACTTTATTCTGTAGGAGGAGAAACTGGCCAGTGGAGGAGAAATATCAGGACTTGTGGTTATAAATTTGAATTCTAGAATCAGACAGAAGAAGCATTAAATCCAAGTCCTGCCACAGGTACTTATGTGACTTTGAGTTCTGGGATCTTTCATTTCCTCGTCTACAAAATGAGGATAATAATATATCAAACTCATAAGGATCTTGTAAGAATTAAATGAGACAATGCTTCAGGTCTATGTACATGGCCTGATGCATAGTAAGTGTTCAAAAGGGCACTTACAGACACTGAGAGGTGACTTGGTCCAAATGCCTGATCTTACAGATGCAGAAAGTGAGGTCACTAGACAGTAAGCAACAGGAAAGCCACAACTTTGCCTCTTTCACAATTTGTATTCTCAGTGCCTGGCACACATGATGTTCTCAGTAAACACTTGTGAAATAGTATTTGTTGTCCTTTGGTTGAATGAGTATATCCAGCTAGAATTGAGTGCCCAGGCTTTCCCCAGGGTGTGCTCTGACTTTTGAATCCATCATTGGCAGACTCCAGAAATTCCTCACCAGGTTTAGTTTCAGGCTTATTAGCAAATGCAAATTGAATTACGAAGTGCCCTTTTGCAACAAGGACAACAAAAACAGTTTCCCTAGGAAAGGAGGGCATGGAGAGGTGAAAGCTGGGATGAAAGTCTAAGACAATACATTCTAATCAAACTTGATAAATATGTAAATTAAAGTAGCTAAACAGTTGGCTTTGACAAATGACTTCTTCGTAATGGATTTTTCCACAGGAAAGGCGAGAGTTCGGCCTGCCTGCTAGTCACAATAAGAGCCCTCTCCTGCTGTCCTGGCAATGCAGGCGCATTAGGCAGCCACTGGGATGCTAAGAGGCAGAGAGGGAATGAATCCTTCTTTTAGTAGACGCCATTGGTTGAGCATCAGCTAGCTGCTAGGCATGGCCTTCATCGGCCCTGCAAGAGACATGAGAATCCCTGTCTCATGGATGAGGGAGCCAAGATAAAAGTCGGTAAAGGCCGGATTCACCGGACTCCGAAGCCTGATGTCACCCAGGGAGCCAACACAACCACTTGTCGAGGAACATAAATTCAACGCTTCCAATGGTTTTATTGTCACCTGAGGGGTCTCACCAACTCAAAGCCTTACAGCTGTGTTTCCCCTCCCAGGACCTGGCACAGTGGAGGTGTTCAGAAAAGAGCTGGTCCTTAACTTGCTATGCAGTTCCTGTGGGCCCCTTTCCTGTGCCCTCTCTCAATCTGTTTTCCACCCTTAAAATGAGCTGTTGGAGTCATGCCAGCTGAAGGCCCAGTCATCATAGAGTAGAAATGGGTGGTCAGATTGCAGATTCTCTGGAAATACATGACAATTGTCATTTTAAGCCACTAAATTTGGGAGCAGAGGAGGTTCTTATGTATTAATAACTAAGAATAATTGTTATGAAATTGATGATGATTCCAATGGGTTACAGTACAACAGTCAGGTAAGAGGTGGCTGAAGAGGAACCGTTTTGAGCAGTTACTGTACACCAGGCACTTTACATACGTCGGGATCCAAGTCTCACCAGGCCCTGTGAGAATTGTATTGTGAGGCTCAGCACGTTGCCCTGGGGCTGCCAGGCTAGCAAGACTCTGAGCTGGAATTGGAACCTTCTGCATCTCAGGAGACTAGTCTGTCTTTTGACACTCCCAAGGGGAAATTTGATTCCCCAGCTACACTACAGAGATGTTATTCTGTGTGTACTCATGTGCAGGCAGCTGCACACATCTGCGTCTGACTCAAACTCCTACAAATACCTGAAGTTTTGTACAAAGTTATTAGAGTTGAGGTGCAAACGGAAATTCAAGTTAAATGGTTTGTAGCCTTGGAAAGACATTATTAATACAATTTCCCCAAGCAGAGAACCGATATATATGAGCACTCCAAGTGCTTCAGGAAAAGTTTCCTTGTAGGCCTGGGAGTAATGCGATCCTGACCCTGAGTGAAGATCTGTCTTGCCCAATGCTGGAGGAATTCAGATTTGAAGAGTGTTCTTTCTTTCCTATTGAGATCTTCATTGAGTTGTATAAAAATACCACTTTCAATCTCAAATCCCCACTGGCATTTTTATATAAGCACCGAAAATGCTACTGGGCTTTGGAGATTTCACTTAATGAAGGGAAAGTATTTCTATTAAAGAGTGTAATTTTTTTCTCTCTCTCAACATGACATCTTCAGAGCAACCAGAGAAGCTGAATTGTTCTGGGCTGAGAAAACAAACCAACTCATGCCTTGCCCACGAGTTTGTTAAACAGACTGTGGAATGGCGACAGCCAAGGAAGGCAAGAAAGGGTCAGTCACGAGGGAGAAATAAGAGTAATGATACTGAAGCAACTCCCATATGCCCGGGACTTTACAGTTTATGAAGCATTCAGGTGCCACCGCCCAAGCTCAACACTGCCGCCATTGCATGTTGTCTGAACAACTACAGAAGCCTCCTGCTGCTTCCTTCCTCTCCTGTAGCCCATTTTCTGACGGATGGGTCTCACTCCCCTGCACCCAGTCCTGCAGCAGCTTCCCCATATACTAGAAGCTAACCCAGGCGGCGCTCGCTAGCCGCGTGTCCCCTGCCCACCTCCCACGCTCGCCTCTTACTGTTCTCTCACCTGCTCATCACACCTCCTCACACCTTTCTAGTTTCCTTACACCTCTGTCCAGAGGACGCTCCTGGGTCCTTGGAGCTGGCTCCTTGGGAACATTAGCTCCATGGCAAAAGGAACTTTGTCTTGTTAATGACTGTGAACTCCGGCCACACATTCACGCTGCCGCATATCTACCGAGTCAATAAAATACAGCTGTTGGTTATTGAGTGATGTCTGCTGGGGAGAATGAGAACCAGAGGAATAAGACTCAAGAGGTGGCTGGGATCAGCAAATTGTTCAAGGTCATATAGCTGGCAAGTGATGAGAGCAGAGCAGAACTAGGTCTAGTTAACGTTAAAGCTGGTGTTCCTTCTCCCTCACCCCAAGCCTTCGTTCACTCACAGAGAGGTCACAGAATGCCGTAGGTGGGCTGGGGGTGTTGGGTGGGGGTGGGGTGGGTGAGCATGACCTTAGGTATGGCTGTACCTGATTTAGAATTCTAGCTCTGCCACTTACTAGCTATGTTGTCTTGGGAAAGTCACTTAACCTGTGAGTGTCTCAGTCTCCTCATCTGTAAAATGGGAATAATAATATTCATCTTATTGGGTGGCTGTGAGGACTAGGTGAATTAAAATAAAGTACTAATAACGGTGCTTGTCACATGGTAAGTCCTCAATTAACTGTGGCTATTATTAGTCCTTCTACATATGTTTCTTGAGCTCCCAGTCACTCCCTCCCCCAGGAAGCCTTCTTCACCCCCAGGCAGTGAGTCACTCTCTGCTCTGTTCCCTCCCAGCCCCTTCTGCTATTATAGCAATTGCCCAGCAGTATAATAGTAATTTGCTTCTCTTTCTGTCTCGCCTTTCCCCTCTGGTGACTCTGAGCTTTTGGGGGGCAGAAGCCCTGTCTTATTCATATCTTCCTGGCATTCATTTTCTTTGTCTCAGACAGAGAGGGCATTTTGACATGGTTGTTTTGATGTAACAGTTTTGAAATGGCTGCATCTAAATGTAAAATTGCTTTCGAAAATTGCTAGATACTGTGTGAAACAGACTCCCCCCACACCCATTGCATGCTGGATCTTCAGTGTCTTTCACTCCCACCAATTCCTTAGTGTTCCTGCCATCCTCATCGCCAGCCTTGACCCAGAGCCCACCCTGACTGAGCCCAATCTATTCCCTCTCCCCTCTCCCTAGCCCGCTTTCACAGAAGTGGAGATCAAGGATGGGGGAAGTTCTGGGATCAGAGGAACTAGCCTGAAATGTCTCCGTGGCACATTATTTGTTAATGTTTTTTTAAGAAGCTGAAGGTGTGATGGTTTATTTTCTCAACTGTGTCAAAATGTCCTCATATCAAAATAGGTGAGTCAGAGCAGCCTCATCAATGTGGCTGAAACAAAAGGACAATGTCAAAAAGATATGAAATCTGCATGGGAAGCCACCTGGCATGCAATAGTCCTCAATAATGGATTTTAAAACATCCATCATTGTAAGTGGATTAACAAGCAATCAGCTACACTTAACACCAACTCTCCTGTAGCAATTACTTTTTGTTCTAGTGAGGATGATTCTACTACCATAAAAATCAGAGGAGTTAAGGATGCTGTCTGATATCACATAGGAGTCACAGAACAGTGACGATTAGAGCTGAGTATGGTCTAATTAATGTCACCATTTACAACCAAGACTCTAAGACAGAAAGTGATTTGACCAAGGTCTCACAATGAACTGGATTTTTACATGTTGGATCAGAAACATGTGAGCAGTTCTTAGATAACTTCTCCACCCCATGCCCTAAATTCTAGGCCATACCGTCACCAGCGAATGGAGTCTTTCTTTTTTTTTTTTTGTTTTTGTTTTTGTTTTTTTTTTTTTTTGTTTTTTTTTTTTTGAGACGGAGTCTCGCTCTGTCGCCCGGGCTGGAGTGCAGTGGCCGGATCTCAGCTCACTGCAAGCTCCGCCTCCCGGGTTTACGCCATTCTCCTGCCTCAGCCTCCCGAGTAGCTGGGACTACAGGCGCCCGCCGCCTCGCCCGGCTAGTTTTTTGTATTTTTTAGTAGAGACGGGGTTTCACCGTGTTCGCCAGGATGGTCTCGATCTCCTGACCTTGTGATCCGCCCGTCTCGGCCTCCCAAAGTTCTGGGATTACAGGCTTGAGCCACCGAGCCCGGCCGGAGTCTTTCTTGAATAAAATAAATTATAAAAATTTAATTCACAGGATATGCTTCCAGAGAATGTTTTTATAGAATGCCATTATGTGCTCCTCGAAAAAAACTCCTAGGATAAACCTGGATTCTTTCCACAAATTCTACCTCGGGTTATACCTGGGGTACATGGAAGTAGAGCTGGAGAGACCTGGGTTTCAAGCTGTATGGCCTAGGTAAGTTGCTCAGCCATGGTTTCATCAGAAGCTAGGTAAGGAGAGATGTATACATTACGGTGCTCCACAAAGGTAGCTTTCAGTATTACTGATTTCAGAAACCTTCAGTCCTACCTTCCACCTTCTGGCAGAGCCATTCATTTAGAAAGGTCTAGGGGAGGTCTAAAGGTGCTGGCAGGTGCTGCAATCCTGAGCTGAGAACCGGAGAGGTGAATTGGCATAATGGTTACAAACAGGGACTCAGGCACAAGCGCAGTGACTGCACTGCTCTCTGAGTGTGTGACCCCAGGCAAGTTACTTCACTTCTCTGTGCTTCACTCTTCTTGTCCATAGAATGTGGGTCAGAGCAGACTGTCTCACAGGAATGCCCTCAGGAGTAAACGAGGTTGTATTTGTAAAGCATGTGGAATGGTGCCTGCCACATAGGAAATCTGATAGAAATGTTTACTGACTAATAGAAATACCTGATTAAGAACACCCAGTCAGGTGCTCTGCGTCTGCAGAGGGCATGCTCATTTCGGGCCCTCCCTGGTGAAAGCCCACCCTCACACAGAGTCTCCTGTGGACAGTTCCTTCACGCTTTCCCCTAGGTATGTGAGGCTAATACACTGGCAAGAAACACGGTTTATTTTCTGGTTCTTTTTTTTTTTTTTTCTGAGACGGAGTCTTGCTCTGTCACCCAGGCTGGAGTGCAGTGGCCAGATCTCAGCTCACTGCAAGCTCCGTCTCCCGGGTTTACGCCATTCTCCTGCCTCAGCCTCCCGAGTAGCTGGTACTACAGGCGCCCACCACCTCGCCCGGCTAGTTTTTTGTGTTTTTTTAGTAGAGACGGGGTTTCACCGTGTTAGCCAGGATGGTCTCGATCTCCTGACCTCGTGATCCGCCCGTCTCAGCCTCCCAAAGTGCTGGGATTACAGGCTTGAGCCACCGCGCCCGGCCTATTTTCTGGTTCTTAACCCTGGCTGCTTACTAGAACCACTCAGCAGCTTTGTAAAAATACTGATGCCCAGAACACCCCACTGACTGCTCCCATCGAGATTCTAGTTCAGTGTTCTGGGGAAGAACTCAAGCAAACTGTTCTAATTTGCACTGTGGCTGCAAATTGTGCAGCTGCAACGAGAAGAGGACCAGTGGTCGAGTGTGAGCTTGGCCCAGGCTCTCTGCTCCCTGGGTCTTGGTTTCATCATCTGTCATAAGAAGGGGCAGAGCTAGGTGGTCTCTCAGTCCCCTCCAGTTATAAAACACTTAAACTCAAGAGGATCAGAAGCCCTAGTAAGTGGCTGGGGCTGACTCTGATTACACCACAATGGTCAGAACAACAGGCAAGGGTGTGGGGTGAGTAGACAGGAAAACATGCCTACATCAAGCAAATAATTTTTCTCAGACACAGTCTCTTCCTTGGAACAGGACAAGAAGTACCAAGATAATAGAGGTGCAGTGTCTCCAGGGAACTCACAAAGCTTCCTGCAAACAGATTGGATTTGTAAGAAAACGTAAGCTGCATGCATGAGGAGAAGAAGAAAGGCATTTTTCAAAGGATGAAGGAAGAGGGTTAACATATTCACAACCACAGAAAAGAAGGAGCCCAAATACATGCATGTCAGGGTACAGATCCAGGCTCCTGGGAGGGCAGGAGAAGGGAAAGGAAGGGAAATCTCCGTGGCTGAGCACCTGCTCTGTGCCAGGCGCCAGGGGGCGCATTACTTATATAAGCTCATTGGATCCTGCCAGCCTTGCAGAAGGGCTGGCACTCTGATCCCTGTCCTGCAGGCAGGTTAGAGAGCTGTGCCACTGGCCCCAGTCCGCACGATGAGCAGCTGTGAAGTCAGTCTGACTCCAAAACCCTGTGCTGTTCCCTGACAGCTTGATGCCTCACTTATCCAGAGCTTCCTGTCCTTGTAACGTCACACACCCAGATCACAGCAAAGAGCCAGAAGGAAGCAGAAAAGTCCCTAGAACAGTGCAAGTCAGACACACAGGGACCACAGTCAGGGTCCTGTCAAGCCTCAGGAGAGGCCTCCCAACTTTCTGGGGACACTAGGGTGATGGAGAGATACCTCTGGATTTCTGGAAAGAAGGGGCAAAGCTCATTGTTAGAAAGCTGGTCCACAAACACAGAGGGATGCAGAATGGGAACTGGTAGGCTACCAGGAGATGGGGGCCCTCCTGGGACACAGTTCCTGACTGCTTGACACTACAAACACCTCATCGAAAGGAAGCAGGTGTTGGTTGGCTGTGCTGCCGATGTGCCTCCGGAGCTCTGATGGGGCAGTGACAAGCCCAGCCTGTCAGGGACAGGGCAGCCTGACAGTGCTAGGATGGTCAGGCCTGCTCAGCACAGCCAGTATCACAGTGGGATGACTGCACAGCTGCTGGCCACAACCAGGGGACCTGCCCTTACCCATCCCGCCGCCCCCGCCCTTCTGCCCCTCCTCTGCACTCTCCAGTTGCCTTGTGGATGTCACTCGGCTTCCCCTCAGCTCTTGCTTTGAGAGAAGGGCCAGGGATCATGCTCAGGACCAAACTGGCTCCACAGCACCCCTCTCTTTACTTAAGGGCTGTGGGGGAGAACAACACCTGTCAGAAAAGTCCCAGTCCCTTCCACTCACACATCTTGAGAATTTCCCCGGAACCCATGTACTCTCTTTGCTTAAGGTCAGAGCCCTGACCACAGCCCACGGTGGACTGAGCTGACCCAGGCCAGATTGGGATCTCTTAGCTGTCTTCCTCCACTCCTGCCCTCTTTTGGCACATAGTAGGTACCCCATATGTGAATGTTGAAGCGGATGGAGAAGCCCAGCCTGCTCACTTTAAAGCCCACCTTCAAATAGCACCTGGTGACTAGCTCTTGCTTTTTAATGGTGCGAATGTGGCGATAACAAGGTGGTAAATGTCTATTTGTTTTCCCATCTTCTAGCAAGGCCATTCTCCAACTCCTGAGTTCCCCATGGTGTCCTTTCAAAGCCCTTCTCTTTAATGCCAAGTGGAGGAGTTCCAGACAGCAATTTGCATTTTCAATTCTTGAAATCATTAATATTTTAAACCTGCCAGCACCATGGTTTATTAACACACATTTCCTACCTGCTACTGTTAAAGGGAAACTTTCTATTTGAGAAAATTTGAACATGGGGTGATTTCCCAACTTTGGTTCAAACTCTGCTCTGAACCCCTGCTCTTAGGACCACACAGTCTAGTATGGGAGACGGTTATGCAAGTTGACAGTGAGAATTCTGAGTGCTCACTGAGTTGATTGAGGGAAACACAGGGGACTGGGGAGCCCAGAGGGAACCCCCTGGCTCAGCTGAAGGGTGGGCACAGGGTTCTTAGAGGAGGGCTTCTGACTTTAGGGTAACATTTGTACCGATTGTGAAAAGAATGTAAGAGAATCAGAAGGCCTGTGCATAGACACTGGCTTTTGCAATTACTTTTAGTTGTCTTGGCAATAGATTGAGGTTAAGATCAGGGGTCTCTGAGTCAGACAGGCCTGGGTTCAAATTCCACCTCTGACACCACTGGCTGTGCAGCAATAATCATGGCTAACATTATTTGAGCAGTTACTGGGGTGTCAGAGAGAAGGCCGCCTGACAGGCCTAGGATGATGAAGCCTGCTCAGTACAACCAGGGCCACAGCGGGGGTGATCTCACTGGGTGGCCACAGCTGTGGGAACCTGCCTTATTCATCTTCTCCAACTCTCCCTCCCACCCCACCTCTGCACTCATCAGTATGGGTAATTTCTTTTAATTCTCACAACCACCCTGTGGGGTCATTCTTGTCACTCTCATTTCACAGAGCAAGAGATTGATAATCAGACAGGTTAACTCACTTGCTCCAGGTCACATGGCTGGCCAGTGGATAAGCCTGGATTTGATCCCCAAGCACTGAGTTCTTCTGCTCCTTATTCCAGAGGTGGTTGTGACATTAAGTGGCACATCTACATTAGCACAGCACTGGCACAGGTCGCCCAGTCAGTAATGGTAGCTACTATGTTGCTTTTATCACCTTCTAAAGCCCAATTTGTATCTGTTTTTCAATAAGCCCACCCTGATCTCTGTGGCCAGAGGCCGCTGTGCGTCCCAGCTCACAGTGCTGAGTAACTGCTGTCCTCTCTGTGCTGTACCTCTCCTATGCCGTGGCCACCTCCCCTGGGGAGGGACTGCATCCTCTCCCTTTATGTTCACTCCTGGCAACCACCACACTTCTTGGCACATTGTAAGGCTGCAGTCAGTGTTTGCTAAATGGAATTGAGAGAAAACACTCTCAAGCAGATCAATTCCCAGAAGAAAATGTTTTCCAAAGGTCTTTAGTCTGGGCACATCAATATAAAAATGACGCAGCTATAATTTGCTTTCAGATTCAGACTGGAAAGATGAACTTTGACCCTGTCAAAAAATGAGAACAAATTAAATTGAAGCACAAAGTCGTTTCCCTTGTTCCAGGCTCTGGATTTCTAATTAATGCGCAGCACAATTCTGAAGGCTGCAAGGGGATCAGTAAGATCGTGTCCGCTACCTTGCAAACTGAATAGAGCTCAAGATAGAGCTTTTTGTTTGCTTATTTGTTTTCCTTTTCTGAGATGTATTGTGCTTCTTGTGGTACAGGTTCATAGATGAGAGCAATCCCAGGTGATCAGAAAAAAAATGATTGCTAGAAGCTGACCTTGTACAAAAGAACACACAACAAAACAGCTCTCAACACAATCAGTCTCCGACCCTATCCCAGAGGATAGCAGCTTAGCCCCAGCAAGTTAGAAAAACCACATAGAATTTCAGTGGCACAAGCTGAAAAGGTGACGGCCACCTTGGGGCAAGGCCGAAGGCAGAATTCCCTCCTTGACTAAGGGCTGACATTTAACTCAGAGTTTTGGCAAGGCGGCTCTGGGGATTTGGCACCCAAGGCTCTGAAATATCGATACATGTTCGGAGACTATGGTGAGTGACAAGGACCTCATTCAGGCAACAAAGGGGCAATCAAATTAAGTCACCAACTAGGAAAGGAAACTGACCTTGAACAAAGGGTGAGAGTGCAACCTGGGGCAGAGCCCTTTCCAGGGCCACTGCTCCTGCTTGCAGATGGTAGAGAATGGGACAATGCTCTTCAACCCAATAATCCCCAAACTTGCATGAGTAAGAGCCACCTGGTGTACTCATTAAAATTACAGGTACGGGTTCCTGGGCCCCACTCCAGATCCACTGAATTAGAATCTCTGACACAGGGCATGGGAATCTACACTTTTAAAACAGTGCCTTGGATGCTTCCTGTGATGATAAACCTGTGGAAATTACTGGTTAGAACACCAGTACTTTCCTTATTGGATCCTCTGGTATACTATCTGGCCTTGGGCAAATTATCCCTTCTCCAAACTTTCATTTCCATATCCGTAAAATAGGGATAGGAACCCTGCCTCTCAAGAATATATTGTATTTGAGGAAGAAATAAAATGAGTAAATTAGGGTGCAGACAGCACCTGGCACTTAGGAGATGTGCAGTGCATATGAATCCTGCCCTTGTAGGTGTGAAGAGGCCACTGTCCTCCAAATCAGGCCTCCAAAGATGCCTTAAATTTCTCCTTCTGCTTTCAAAATTTTGGCCCAGAGATACTGAGCATCAGCCTCAAATGCTCCTGCCCATTAGGGAGGATTGTTGGGGTGAGGTGGTTGGGAGCTGTGCCCTTTCTATGGAGCCAGTGCCACAGGACTCCAGAGCCCTCAGTGGCAGCAGGGTATCATGACAGTTTCTTTGGGAAGCTCTGCCAGGAAAAGCCAGGGTCGAGTTAACCTCCCAAGTCCTTGATGGAATCAGTCCAGGCTGACTAATCTTTCAGGTTTCTTCTCCCCACTCCTGGCTCCTGCCAGGTCTCTTAACAATTCCAATAAAGTAGACCCAGTCCAGGGACAGGGGATCTCAGCTCAGAGTAAGGCCTTTAGGGGTACGTTACCTCCCAGCTCTTGGCTCAAGTCGGCCAAGAGATAGGATTAACTGGGGAGTGGGGGAGGGCCTGGCATTCAAGAGACCTGAGTGAGGAGACAATGGGCCAGAGACAGTGTGTGATGGGCTGAACTGTGTCCTCTCCAAATTCATACATTGAAGTCCTAACCTGCATTATCTCAGAATGTGGCTGTATGAGGAGACAAGGCTTTTAGAGATGTAGTAAGGTAAAATGAGGTCATAATTAAGTTAAAAAGAGGTCATGAGGCTGGGTCCTAATCCAGTATGACTGGTGTCCTTGTAAGAAAAGGAGATTAGGACACAGACATGTGTGAGCACAGAGCAGTGGCCATGTGAGGACAGGGGAAAGATGGCCATTACAAGCCAAGGGCAGAGGCCCAGAAGAAACAGCCCTGCCAATACCTTCATTTCAGATTTCTCACCTTCAGAACTGAGAAAAAAGAAATTCCTGTTGTTGAAGCCATGCAGTGTATGTATTTGTTATGCAGACCAAAGTCATGCAGAGGGCCAGAGACTTAGGCTTTCATGCTGGGCTCTTTTCCCTGGCTCTTTGGCTTGGATTTTGGGAAAATGCTCCCTCAGTTTTCTCATTGGTAAAAGAGGAAAGCAATATGGTTTACAGGTTAACAGCACATCTCTCTTTTTTTTTTTTTTTTTTTTTTTTTGAGATAGGATCTCACTCTGTCACCCAAGCTAGAGTGCAGAGGCGTGATTATGGCTCACTGCAGCCTCAACCTCCTGGGCTCAAGCAGTCCTCCTGCTTCAACCTCCTGAGTAGCTGCAACCACACTTGGCTAATTTTTAAAATTATATGTAGAGAGGGACCTTGCTATGTTGCCCAGGCTGGTCTCAAACTCCTGGGCTCAAGCAATCTGCCTGTCTTGACCTCCCAAAAGTGCTGGGACTACAGGTATGAGCCCACAGCGCCCAGCCAACATGGGATATCTCAAAGGAGATAATACTATAGGTATGGCCTGGTATATACTAAATGTATCATGCATGTAATCTCCCTTCCCTGTTTAATCGTGTCAAGTTTGGCCAGCCCTGAAAGCACTCTGAAAACTTCAGTTTTATCACATAGGATATGAGGATCATAACCCTTGTCTGCCTCATTTGATAAGGTGGTGGGAAACCCAGTGAGATAACGTAAGGGATAAAGTTTGAGAAAATATAAAGTACTTTATGGATGAGAGAAACCATGGAATCCAGGCAAAGCAGGATGTCACCCTCCCCAAGAGATGCTTTAAAATCGAGAAGTAGAGAGCACTGAAAAGAACAGTGGGTTTAGACACAGGCTTTGGGTCCAAGTTACAGCTCTGCCATTTCTGTGAAATTTTAGACACCTCACTCAACTTCAGTTTCCTGCCTACAAAACAGGGATGATGACAGCTGTGATGGAAGATGCTAATACTTTGCATTCAAATGTCCACCAAGTCCCAGGTGATTCTGCGGACTCCACCAACTCAAGAAGTTTTCCCTCCTGTCCCCAGTGCCATCGCACTAAGGCAATGGCTGAGGACCCACTCCAGTTCTGGAGAGAAACTCTACTTCTTTCCATTGAGAATCCCATTCTGATACTCACACTGGGGGCTTCTAAAATCCTAACATAGAGGACCTTGGCATTGGCCTCCCTCAGCTTTCAACTGGACTGACCAGTAGCACAGAGCCCAGCCTTCTGCCACTCCACATGTGCAGTCCACACAGAGTCTCATTCTAAATCACAGTTGACCTCGAGCTTCTACCCGCCATCCACCATGACTCAGCATCAGGATGAGGGAGAGTATTTGGGATGAGGCAAAACCACAACAAGAAGCATGTTCAAAAAAATCTCTTTCCACCAACTTTTATTCGTGGGAGGTTGTGTGCAAGGCTAGGCCTCAAAGAGGGTCTGAGTAGAGGGGTGGATTTGCTGTCCTCAAGGGATTTCCTAATTCTAGGTCGTCTGGCTCCATTAACAAGCAAAAACATTAAGTTGTCAGGACTTGAACCACTGATCAGAAGGTGAGGTCAAAGCTTATTGATGAGCCATGGAGCATTAGCTCTGTAATTACCTACCAGTCAACAGCTGATTTGTCAAAACCACACTGAATGTAATTACTTTCCACTTTGCTAGATTGGAGAATGAATGAGGAAGACGGCCTAAGTCATCCTTCCAGTTTTGAGGCAACATTTTGAAAATCTGATAAGAAAGCACTCCCTGGCAGTCATATGGCATTCTAAAAATGTCCTGGAAAATGTGCCCAGAGAAACATTATTTCTCTGGCTCTGCAGGCATTCAGAATCTGGCGCCTAGGCCACTGGGTATTCAGTCCCAGAGACCCAGGCTTCACACCCCAGAAGGAATTGGGAAGAGATGAGGGATTTTCCTTTCCATGCCCAAGGGCTATCACTACGACTACAGTTAAAGACTCATGGGTGTGTCTATTCTGTGCTGAGCATCACAAAGTGCTCTCAGTCTTCACTGAAGTCGAACGGATTGGCTCCTTCTCTTAAGCCAAGTCTGTGAAGGCCTGTACAGTGGTAAAGAGAAAGCTTGCCAAGAGGTCTATGTTAGTGAATAGTCCAAAGAGGAAGGGAGAGAAGGGGAAAGCAAAGTGGAAGCAGAGAGAATCCGTTCTCTGTCTTCAGCCCCAGCCAGAGCACTAACATAGTCATAGGCTGAGTTCCGAACCCAGACTCAGCTGACAGCAGGACTAACCTTTGACTGGGCTATTAAACTAAGCTTTGCCTCAGTTGTGGTTTGGAATGTGACTGGTAGTGTGAGGCTCAGTTAGAGTTCAGGGAAGCACCCTACTTATTTGGCTATCCACTCGGAAGCCCAGAAGGAGTCAGCAAGTACTTTAATTCAAGTGCCACTTATGCCTAACATTGTGAAAAGGCAACATGCATCTAACAGTTTAAAGAGGGTGGCCTAAAAGGCATCAGACACCAGGGTAAATCCAAGAATAAAAACTTTTTTTTTCTTTATAGAATGCCAATCAAAAAACGAATTTTGAGATCTTATCCGTTAAAAATAAGGAAAAGAGAGAATCTAAAGAAAACTGCTTTGGTGCTAGACTATAGGAAATCTAACTAGGGCAGAATCAGTCTAGACTTCCTACATAACGTTCTGTATAAAGCACCCTGCCGTGGTGGAAAGAAACAGGTAACCAGAGGGCCCAGTTCAATTCCTGCCTTCACTTCCTAGGCCTGGGAAAACACTTTGTGCAGGAGGAGCTCTGAAGGCAAATGACTCCTGAGGCAAGGCAGGTGAGTAAAGGACTGGAGCAGACACTCAGGAGACACAGGCTGCGGCAGAGACGTGGTGCACACGGCCTGTCTGGAGGGGCCGGCCCTCCTTAGCAACTGCCAGGAACTGTCTGGTAGGAACGAGGCCCCAAGTGCCACGATCCTTTCACAGAATTTTTCAAATTCTAATCAGTCAAATGAGACCTTGACTTCTATATAAAATCTCTAATTTCTAAGTATTGGAAACCACCTTTTTAAATTAAAAGAAAATGTCCATGGGCCTAATACATTCTTATTGTAAGCCGTGAAGCCTTAAAAATCTTACAGAGATGTTTTACTATCTCATCGTGTCAGTATAATTCATTCTTTAGGTCTCACTTGTCCCTTCTTAGGCATTAGATGAGAAGACTTCTCATCAGCCTTCTGCCTGTGCCATTCCAGGGGTCTATGACCACCCCCATACCCATCATCTCAGGAAGCCTTGTCAGAACAAGATACCTTGGACCCCATGTGGGCAGGTGGGTTAGTCCTCCACCCCTCCATATCACCGGGAGTGGAAAACTAATAGTACTTACTCCTAGCTGTGCAGCCTTTGAAAAATTAGAGTCTATTGCTACATCTTTGAAAAAAGACATAGAAATGCTACCTTGGAGGACTCTTATGAGCATTACAAGGAGATGGCATATGAAGAACTAGCCCACGGCCTGGCTATATTTACTATGTAACTCGTAGTAAATGGTGTTTCCTTTCTTCATCTAGGAAGTAGGGATGCAAGCAGGAAAATGAAAACTGAATTACCAAAATAGTTAAATAAAATCTTCCTCCCATGAAGTCAGAGCCAATATCTCTTGATCACCAGCCTTAACCTCTGGATAGTGATGGAAATAGTCGCAACTAAAATTGTTGTGGAGCAGCATCTTAGAATCTACTAAGCTCTGTCACGCATCATTTGCTTTTCACAAAAGCCCTCTGAGTTAGGCTTGTTGTTGCCCCCATTTTAGAGACGAGAAAACTGAGGTCAGTATGGTCAATTGACTTTCGTGTAAATGTTTCATTGAATCCCCTCCAAATCCCTATGAGATGGCCATTGCCATCCCCATTTTACAGATGACAAAACTGAGAGTCAGAAAGGGGAAGTTACTCAGCTTGTTAATAACACAGCCAGGATCTACTGGTCCTTCATATCTTAGCTTAGTTGTTACTGTGTCAGGAAGCCTTATGTGCAGTCTCCTTCCCCTCACCTTGGTTAGGTGCCCTGCCTCGGAATCCCCACAGTCCACGCATGGCTTACTTCCTCTGCTGAAGCAGGCTCACATCCAATTGTTAATGAACTCTTTGCCTCCCTCTCTAGATGGATGCTCTTTGCACTTTGTCTTGCTCAAGTGTGTTTAGAGCAGTGCCTGGCACATAGTAGCAGGTAAGAAAAATGTGCTGAATAAATGCATAAGATTAGGACTCCCACCTCTGGCTCACCCATTATATTGTTCAGCACAGAGCACAATGCTTTGAACATAGAAAGTGTTCAGTGAAAATGTGTTGAATGAGTAGAAAGATAATAGAAAGGAAGACAGGAGGAAGAAAAGAAGAAACAAGAGAAAAAAGGGACGAAGGAATACATGAAGGACAGGCAGGTCTAGCTCTTTCTACCCAGACACGGCCCCCAAGGAGCTGTGACACATGGTGGAGACTTCCGCGGCCATGCAGTTTGGTGGACATGGCCTCTAGAGGCCCTGAGATCTGCCATGGATCAGTTGCTTGATCTTGGTGAAGTCACTTCCTCGCTGTAAGCCTCAGTGTCCTCATGTAGCCACACAGTGTAGGATTCAACTCAGCAACCTCTGAGGGCCTAGTCAGTGCCCAGACTCTGCCCCAAGGCCATCCTGAGCGATTCTGGAGATCCTTCCACAAGGACCGCGGGCTGCCCTTTGCCTGTCTGCATCGACAGGCCCCTGGGTGTGTGTATATGTGTGAGGGCTCACACCAGGCTTAGGTGTCTGGTCAGTACCAGGTAATACTTGCGGGCAGGAACAGTGAAACTCACAGGGAGTAGGGACCAACACAGAGGGGCAGGGGGTGGGGCAGCGGGGCAGTCAGGTAAAGCACAGACAGGCAGGGAGACACTCATGAAGACAGATACAGACAAACAGCGGCAGATGAAGCACAAGAAGAGAACCAGACCTGTGGAGAAGGTGAGAGACAGCACTGCAGACACTCAGAGAGCAAGGGAAAGCAAAGAGGAGGGGGCAAAGAGAAAGGGCTGGGAGGAAAGGCCAAGGGAGCTGCCAACCACTGGCATCAATTAAAAAGTTAAATGGGTGTCCAGAGACTGTGAGGCTTGGGACGGAGAAGGGCTGCTTAATGGGGAGGAGAGGCAGTGGAGAAAGGGCCCCGGCGGGCAGCGGGTGGGCGGGTGCTCCTGTTAGCAGGTGATGAGTCTGTGCTGCGGCACTCCCACAGGCTGATGCAGGGAGGCCCTGTGCTCACACTTTCCTTCACTTCTCAGAGAAATCTTGGAGGGAGGGAGGGAGGGGAGAGGCCATCCATGCAAATGAAATGTTCTGGTCTGGTGATCTCAGATGGGGCTGACCAGGCTATTGTGGAAAAACTCCACAGACCAGGCTGGAAACCCAGATCTGCTGACCAGCAGCTATGTGACCTTGAGTCTACTTCCTGACCTCTCTGAGCCTCACTGTCCTCCTGTTAAATAGAGGCACTTGTGTCATCTGCTGCCTCAGTGCTCACAGAGTTTCCAGTGATTACGCAGGGTGGTCTGTGGCAGGCCCTGGACCAGCACCCTCGGCCAGCACTCCTGCCTTCAGGCCCTGCTCCTGCGGTCCTGTCCGCAGATCTGGCAGTCTCCCCTGAAGTTTCTGCTCAAGCATCATTTTGCAGAGAACGTCCCTGTCCACCCTTGACAGAACAGCAGCTCCTCCTCCGGCTACTTCCTTTGCTGTCTTTTCTCCATAGCACTCATCGCCCCCCGATGTGTATATATTTACTTTCTTTTCCCTCACTAGAATATAGGTTTTAGAAAGATGTAACTGTCATTTTATTTACTGCTGTATCCCCCAAATCTAGAACAGTAGGTATTAAATATTTGTGGAAGGAAGCAAGGAAGAAGGAAGGGACGGATGAAGGGAGAGAAGGAGGGAGGAAGAGAAGGAATGAGGCAGGAAGGAGACATTTATGCCACTGCATTCACAGGGCCCCTCAGCGGATCGTGAGAAAGTCAACATGTTGGAAAAGATGATGGAGTTGAGGACCTCTCATTCCACTCACTCTGGGCTGGTCCTCCTGGTGGGTGGGACTTAGAGCTCTCTCTACTCTCAGCCCTCCCTAAGCTTCCAGGGCTCTCCTTCCTGCTTCCTCATCTCCTTGCCTCCACCCTTGGTGCACCACCTGGGATCCAGAATGTGTCCAACTGTTTCAGAATCCTGAAGATGTCTTGCCTGTCTTTAAGGCCTAGCTCTTGTTCCATTTCATGCACCCATTTGTTCAACAAAGACATTGCTGAGTTTGTTGCTGAGAAATGATACTGTGATATTATGCAGTCCCTGGCCTCTAGGGACCCAGACTCCCCCAGTATTAGAAGACAAGTCTCCTTCCCTTTGCTTCCACTGCAGCAAAGGCCTGAACATTGCTGAGTCACTGCTAGCACCTTCACAGAAGATGACACAAAGAGCATTCCTGGGATTAAGGAAGGCCTCCCAGCTTTGGACCAAAAGCAAGCAAGGTCTTGTGGGTGGAAAATGGTTTGGTCAAAGAAATTCCACAGGTCCAGGAAGAGCATTGCAGAGCTCTTTTTTTTTTTTTTTTTTAGAATTTAGAAATTCTAAAAGGGAGACACAAGAGGGAAGGGGAGCCTGTGGCCATCCGTGGGAAGAAGTGGAGGTGTCAGTTGCAGGGAGCAGGATCAGTATGAAAGTTTCTACTTTTGAGCCTCAGGCCCAGCTTGGTATCTCTCAGGCAGTGGACATCTAGAACCCCCTAGTATCTAGGACATTTAGGCAGGATCCCCACTCAGAAAGAAGATCCACTGTGGTGAAACCCTGTCTCTACTAAAAACACAAAAATCAGCTGGGCTGTGGTGGTGCATGTGCGCCTGCAATCCCAGCTGCTCAGGAGGCTGAAGCAGGAGAATTGCTTGAACCCAAGAGGTGGAGGTTGTGCCACTGTACTTCAGCCTGGGCGACAGAACAAGACTCCGTCTCAAAAAAAAAAAAAAAAAAAAAAAGATCCACTCCCTGTCATGGAGTCCTTATACTAGGAAAGTCCAGCAACACATATTAACAAGAAAAGGACCTGGGCCCAGACAGTTGCAACACAAGGCAGAGAGTGAGGAGGCTGCATTATGGATGACCGTCACCTTTCTTCCTTCCTTTCTTCCTTCCTTTCTTCCTTCCTTCCTTCCTTCCTTCCTTCCTTCCTTCCTTCCTTCCTTCCTTCCTTCCTTCCTTCCTTCCTTCCTTTTCTTCCCTTCCTCCTTTGTTTCCTTCCTTTCTTTATTTTAACAAATATTGCTCAGGCACTAGGGCTGGGGTAATCTTCAATGAAGAGGGTAGCCATCACTCACAGCAGCTGGGAAATGGGTATATCTGCCCATTAAAGGGAGTTTATCACACCATGTTAGAAAGTTTTTTCATTATCCCGAAAGTACTGTGTGTGTTGGGATGAGACAGCCTGTGACTTGAGGGGTGAAGAGGCTAGTCAGATTTTAAAAAATAAAATTTAGCCAGGCGTGGTGGCATGTGCCTGTAGTCCCAGCTACTTGAGGGGCTGAGGTAGGAGAATCACTTGAACCCAGGAGGCAGAGATTGCAGTGAGCCGAGATTGTGTCACTGCACTCCAGCCTGGGCGATAAAGTGAGAGACCCTGTCTCAAAAGAAAAAACAAAATCACTCCTGTTGTGGAGGAGGGGTGACACCTGGTCTGGAAGCCCCTGAGCCAACCCTCCTTCCTGAGTGGTTGCATGGGCTGCACTGTTACAACTCGTTATTGCTGCTTGGAGTCTCCCCATTACACAATCAGCACCTCAAGGGCAAGAGGGCAGCAAGTCTGTTCCTGCGCCGTGGAGCCCATCACATTTCCAAGGCCTGGTTCTCAGAGTGTTTGTTAAATGAGTGATTGCACGCTAGTTGAATAAATGGAGAAAGTCAGGGCCCATCCAGGCCCCAGCGTTGAAGACTTGCATTAGTTTCACTGGACTGGAGGGTCATGAGCACCAAGTGTGTACTGAGCTGGAAGACCAAGTTCAAGTCATGAATTCCTTTGATTCCCAGAACGCTCTCTGATTTGGAGGATGGGGTGGGGGGTGCAGAGAGTCTCAGTTTTATCATGTAATAGATACAAAAATAAGGAGGCAACTTCGCCAAGGTTTTACATTAAAACAGGGAAAAAATTAGGATTCATTAATAAGTCATCAGATGTCAGAAAAAGAAGGACCACTGGAGACCAAGAGTTCAAGCCCCTCCTTTTCCAGATGAGAAAACAGATTATAGAGAGGGGCTGAGTCCCACTAATTGTCACACTGACATTAGTGGCAAGTCACATATGACGTTTTCACATATAAGATGTATTAACAGGAAAAGGACCTTTTCTACTTATGTCCTATTTTTCCATACAAAAATCTCATTTGAACATAATCAATGTTTGAAATCTATTCTAGTCAGGTAGGAGAGTGAGCAAAGAGCTTAAAGCCAGGCTTGGACCACCCAGCAGAAGAAATACACATGCCACAAAGTGCGCTAAGTATGGCATCTTACATTTTCTAACAGCCCTATCAAAAAGGTAAAAAAAAAAACAAGTGAAGTTAATTTTAATATATTTTATTTTAGGCTGGGCATAGTTCATGACTGTAATCTCAGCACTTTGGGAGGCCAAGGCGGGTGGATCACCTGAGGTCATGAGTTCAAGAACAGCCTGGCCAACATGGTGAAACCCTGCCTCTACTAAAAATACAAAAATTAGCCAGGTGTGATGGTGCATGCCTGTAATCCCAGTTACTCCAGAGGCTGAGGCAGGAGAATCACTTTAACCAGGAGGTTGCAGTGAACTGAGATGGCACCACTGCATTCCAGCCTGAGCGACAGAGGGAGACTCCCTCTCAAAGAAAACAAACAAACAAACAAAAAAACATATATGTGTGTGTGTATATATATATAATATATACATAATTTTACCAAATGTATCTAAAATATTTTAATATACAATCTATATGAAAATTTTTATTAGTGAGATAGTTATATTACTTTTTATAATAAGCCTGAAAATCAGTTGTGTATTCCACACATACGGCACATATTGGAAGAACCACATTTTCAGTGCGCACACATGGCTAGTGGCTGTGTATTGGACAGCATAGGATTAGAGTAATTAGGGGAGACTTTCAGGAGAAAGGAGTCCTGGAGGAAGGAAGAGTGTTCAGCAAGGCAGAAAGGAGACAGAAAGCACGACAGATGCACGTAATGTCATGAGCATTGAGAATGAGAATGTTCACGCAGGGAGGTTCTGGGCTGTCTGGAGTTGAGTTGTGTAGGTGAGAAATTGGGGTTGGAGACCTCTGAGTGTCTCCTCCCTTGTTCTACACAGTTCATTCCAACTGCCGTGATCATCTGCATAACTCTGTGGGGTAAAAAGCAACCTCACACTCACCATGCATTTATATCTTCACACCAGCCCTCTAAAATAGACCCAGGGCAGAAGACAGTTGTCCAGCCTCACATAGCTGTTATCACTGGAACCCAGACTCCCTCCTCTCCTCTGCTCCTCTCAGAATACCAGCCCTGCCTAGAATTCAAGGGCCAGGGTAATCTCTCACCTGAGCCCCGCAAGACCCTGTGCCTTCCAAACCTGTGCCTTTGCTTTGCCTTTTATTGGACCTACCTTCTCTCACCCTCCTTGTGGCCTGATCCTCCCGACTTTGCCCAGCTTGGGTCTCTCTTCCTTTGGGAAACTCACTCCAACCCTTGTCATATCAGAGTCCACACCATTTTCTCCCTTCTATGAAATTCTATTAGGAAGAATCTGAAGTTTTATTGTAAAACAAGTTTCTAAAGATTCCCATGCAAAGTCTAAGAGGGAGGAAGAAGAGAGGAAGTAGAGATACAGGGGGAAGGGGGTGACAGACCCTTTACCAAGTCCCTGATGTGACAGCACAGAAGCAACTAACAGCATACAGTGGTATTTTCAGAAAGAATGAAACAAAATCTAGCCAGGAGTCCAGTTAATTATGAGCTCTAAAGAGGCACTGACAGCTTCCACAACCAGTAGTGGGGGCGGCAAGCTGGGGAGCTTTGGAAGTCTGCCATGCCAGCCTCCCACTTGGACCTGCAGGTAATGCTGGGGAGTTGGAAAGGCTGTGCGTGCCTGTCTGTCGAGTCACCCACACAGAGAGCAACGCAGGAGGCGGAAAGAAGTCTGGGAGAGGAGCGTGGGCTGGCCACCCCCAGCGGAACCATAAGGGGAGTAAACAGTCTGTTTGCAAACACAACTAGGACCCCTCTTTCCATGAAGGCAGAGGTGGATCCAAATCCAGACTCTACCCACGTGAGGACTGTGATATTCAGCAGGTTAGGGCTTCCGCTGCAGTCAGCTTGTCTATCCAGGTGATCCGGGGGTCATCCAGGAAGTCAAAAGAGCTTGACACGTCGCAGGTATCAAATATAGGCTAGTGACCACCTCTTTGGCTTTCTCTCTGCCTCCATCCTCTCTCACCCTCTCCTCTTCTTACACAGGGAAATGGATTCAGAGGGAATGACACTCTCTGTAAAAAGCCTGCAATAACCCCCAATAGCAGCTGATACTTATTCAGTGTTTACTCTGCCAGGCACTGTTGTAGTTTCTTACCTGGATTACTTCATATAATCTTCTGAATCACCCTATCTGGGAAGGGTAAGAACTCTCATGAACTGACCCATGGTCACTGAGTTGGTAAAAGAAAGATTCAGGATTTAATCCTAGGTCATCTGGCTTCGCAGCTCCCACTGTTGATGTAGCCCACCAGAGACACTTACTCATTTCTTTGCATATTCAAAGCTCTTCATTCCTTTCTTAAAGCGCTGATTCTAATCCTTATCTATCTGTCCTTGCTTAATCTCCTCAGCAAGTCCCCTGACCCCAGGCAGCACTAGGTGTAGATTGAGTGCCCAGTGAGTATTTGCTGGGAAAGGGAGTGTATCTGAAAACTATTTGCACAGGAAAGATATTTAGTTCGATCTCACCATCTACATGACAGAGAGGAATCCAGTCTAAACCAGAGATTACATTTCTTGTCCCAGTTGCTTAACACGGTGGTGGAAGAACTGAGAATCACTCCCAGGGTCCTCAACCCACGGCTGACCTGCTTTCCCTGTCACAGAGCCCATTTGGTCAGGTGGTCTCCGCGCTGGCCTGTCGGCTGGCTCCACAAAAGGAAATTTCATGGTGACGTGTGTGCATGTAGACAGGTCAAGGTGTGCTTTTGGGCAAGGCGGCCTGGAGTCAGCAGGAAGCTCTCCTGAGCTCGTCCCTGTGCCTTGCCAGACGGGGTACTCTGCTGAGCAGGCCACTGCACCCACACTGCTCAACTTCCTCGCGAGACCTCTGGGCAAAAGGAAGGCTCCAAGAACAAGCCTGGTGACATCCATTTCTCTGTCACTTCACAGATCAGCCGTGGACCCCAAAACATAAAACAGAAACCCCTTTCTAAGTCTGCAGGAAACCTGGAAGGGCACTGACAACCTTCCGTGACTTCAGGCTCTGCCCTGATGGAAAGTGGGAGGCAGCCTGCTGAAGTCAGCCCTCCTGCCGGGTACCAGACAGGGCTCCTGGGGGCTACAGCATTGCGAGGATCTCGCTCTGGCTTCTGAGTCTGACTCACCCCGACCTGCATGGGCTATACTCAACCAACCCTAGTCCCTGGACCCGCAAACCCTTCTAACGTTCTGTCCTTGTACCTGTTCTGTCCCCTGACCTGCTTTTTTCCCTATGCAACTGAAAACAAAAAACAAAAAGCAAAAAACAAAACAAAACAAAACAAAAAACACGGCAGAGCCTGTGGTTTGGAGTGTGGCAGCTCTCACTGGCACTGCTTTCTTGGACTCTTGATATGCTAACACATGTACAGGCAGTTGTCCTCCTAGTCCTGGTGCACAAATGAGTACACCCCACCTCTCAGGAATCCTACAGCAGCAGAGAAACAGTGGTGGATCGGAAAGGATGGGTGAGGATTGAGAGACAGGATATGAATATCTGTAGCTGACTATCACTGGAGATGCGGAACTACTGAGAATGTTTTTTAAAAAGCATCATGGATTTAGATGCCAGGTTCAGTACTTGCTAGGTGTGTGTGTATAATTTAACTTCTTTAGCTGTGTGTGCAAATCAACTTCTTTAAAGTATTGCTGTTCTTGATCACAAAATGGGGATAATCATCATACCTTCCTCCTGAGATGGGGAGAAATAAGATGAGATGCTGTATGCAATCCTGGTACTTTGCACAGGGCCCATCACACAGTCAGCGCATGGTGACTGGGGGCTCTAGTTTCTTGCAACGGTCCCTTCATGGTTCTGAGACTAACAGTTTTCCTCCAGGAGCAAGGAGAATTGCTTCCTCTTTTCCTGATACTATGCTTAGGCATTCATTTATCCATTTATCCTACCAATACCCATCAGCTTCCTCTCTGAGCCAGGCCCTGGGCCAGGCATTAGGGGTCCAGAGGATGATAAGGCACCATCTAGCAAGATCTCTTGGAACTTTTCTGACTCTCCTCTTCTGACTCAGCCGCCCGATCCCCGATAACCCCCTCTAGCAAATGAAAGTCCTTTTTTGAATTCCCACAGCAGCCTCTTGCACACACCTCTGTACAGCACTCATCCCACCATTTTATAATCACCAACGTACCTTTCTGTCTCTTGACCACATTAATTTAAATAAACCTCACCTGGTTATTCTAAGCTCTCTCCTGCTGCACTCCTCCCCACCCTACTGGCTCTTTTCTGTTCAAGGATTACACTATTGAAGATTCAAGAGCACAAGATTCTGTTTTTCTCAGAGTCCATGACTGTGTCACTCAGAGAATACAGGACTCTGTGACCAGGCTTTACCAAGATTCTAAACTTCCAGGTTCCTGACCTGGAGAGAGTCCCCTGCTGGAAGGTGTCTGCTTCAATTCCCCTGCATTTGCAGAGACACACAGAGCCCTGAGAGCCTTCCAGTTCCTAGTTCCCCAGCTGGTGAAAGATGCCCACGTCAGACTAATCACCTTCTAAACAAATGGCACAGTGACAAGCAGGGTGGGGGGAGAGCTGGGGCCGCACAAGCTGGTGTTTTCAATTTAGAGGCCATGCATTATTTACACTGCCATTATTCCCCTCAATTTGACTTCACGCTTTAGCCCTAATTTCAGTATAATCAAAGCCAATGAATATTTAATCAGGATTGCTTCCAGAAATTGAGTAATGCCATTAACATAATGGCCTCAGGACTTCAAAGCTGCTTTCCTTCAAATGCATCTGACTTACACCTTTCCCCACCCCCTTCCCTTTAACCAATTCTATTATGGAATGGAAGGGAGTTTGGGACAGCAGACCGGCCCACTACTGCTTTGCACAGATGTCAGAAAGGTGGCTGGTACAGGACAGCAGTGCTGGAATGGGAGTTTGAACACTGGCCTCAATGAGAGAGACTCAGAAGAGGACAGCTAAATTCTGTGAGTGGACTCATTTTAAGGCACCCCCATTTATGAAAATACCAAGCTTTAAGCCACATCCCCAAGGTGCTGCAAAGACAGATTTTTAGTTTCTAAGCACAGTCAGGTTTGGTAAGTACTAGCCTAGACCACCACTGGCCCCTAAACCCCCTACACCCCCATCCCTACTCTTCACCAAGAGTGGACTCCACTTGACCCACTGGCCTGCAGGGCCAGGGAGCTCGGCGCCACCTGGATTCATCTTTAAACATGGCTGTTTGAAGGGCCTTCTCATTAGGAGCAGAAGCCCACCTCCTAATGCTACGGCTGTCTGCGCTGGTCCTGACCCTGTCCTGGCTCCACAGAGCCGGGGTGCTTCTTCTGTCCCAGGGCAGTTGGGAAAGGAGGTATTCAAAATATTAGAGATATCTTATCTCTCTGTGTGTCCTGTCCCTCAGGACACCTGCCAGGTTGCCCAGCCAGGCTTTGTGGGGAATGCACACACATCTGAACAACCTGCTTCCACTTTCCCCCAAGAGGCCATGTGAGCAATCAGGCGATCGCGCAAATTTTCCAAAGCACTATTACACTTGCCACTCACGTTGAGCTTGGAAGGATCCACATCATCGAGCTGGTGACCTTCCCAAGGTCACTCAGCAAGGTGGCTCTAGGACCTGGAAGGATCTATGGGTGTTAGATGTTAAAACTAGGGGCTTTCTTAGGACCTTTAGGTCAACCTTATTGTACAAAAAGGGAAATGAGGCCCAAGGTCATACCTGGACAGTGGGAGGATAGGGCTTCAAATACAGTTACTGGGGCCTTAGATTCCTTGCCTGATGTCTTTTCCTTTATAAAACCGCCACCACCACTACCACCACCACCTGTGGTCACCAATGCAGGAAGAAGTACCCAAGTGCAGGAAGCATACCCAAGCACTTGCTCACTTGAAAAGCGGGACACAGGACTCAGGAGATGGAAATATTCCCAGGAGGGGCTTCACTCAGCGTCTGTTGGGAGATCAGGCATCACCGGAGTGAGAAAGTGAGAGAGTTGAGGAGTTTATAGAAATCACAGTAATGTGGCCTACATATATAGCCTGGTCTGTAGTGAAAATGAGAGGTGGTTGTGCTTCAAGCACACAGAATCAAGGGTAGCCCTTGAAAAATCTTAGCCACCTCCCGGTGTCCCTGACTTCCTCATCTATGGCCCCTCCTCCCTGGGGAAGCCCTTGCTGACACCCTTTGCAGTGATGGGTGTCCCTCGCCTCACTCCCACAGCTTGTGTGCTCCCCTTCTCCCCCTCTATCGCCAGCTACATGCACTCAGGCCTCCCTCCCTAGACTGCAGACTCCTTGAGGGCAGGGTTGAGGCTGACATGTTTCTGTATCTGCAGGGGAATTGGGTAATATTCTGTAGCTGTCGCCAACTCAGCCCCTGCCAGTAGAGGATTCAGCTGCTCTTCACCAAGCAAGACAGAAGGTTGTCTAGGCTTTACTATTCTGAAGGGCCAGGGAGCACACCATGGCCCGGGTTCATCTTTGGACATCACCAAAGCACCACCTCGTTCATTAAGAGAGGAAGGAGTGAAAATGCCCCGTGCTGCCACCTGCTGGTGACTTCCAGCATAGCGCCCTGAGAATCCACCTTGTTCTTCCTACTGAACCGCTAGGGAAAGGAAGGCATGTTTATGGAGCCCCTGCCAGGTGCCAGTGGTCTACTCTGCAGGTCTCACTTAACCTAGGTAACAATTCTGAAGGGCAGGCATTATTTGTCCCATTTCATAGATAGGTAAAGTGAGGCTGAGAGAAGTGTGGTAATACAAGGGTAAGTAGGAGGCAAAGATGAGACTTGGGTCCCCATCTACTGACTTCTGGTCCAGTGATTTTTCCAGTGCTTCAAAAACTAATCCAGATGAATGGATCTATAGCTGAGAGATTTCAGTACTGACCAGACAGATAGAAATAGCATTAGGGGTTTCTAGCAACTTCCTTGGTATCCCTGAAATCACACCATGTAACCATTCACCTACTCCATTAATTCTGGCCCTTGAGACATACCCAGAATAAAGATACAGAAAGAACAGTGACAGGAATCTCTCTAGATCTGGAACCTGAAGTCACTTAAAGAAGTTTGGGCAAATGCCCTGATGCAAGAGGCTAACTTCCTGATGGTTTATGGAAAAGGTGGCTGAATATTTGAGAAAAAATGTTATATGCAGCTTCTGAGTCTCAGTCACCCAGCTTGACTTTGGTCACAACTGGATCCCTCAGCCTTATTCCAGACCAAACCCCGAGGCCAGTTACCAAATGACTCCTGTCACAGAATGACTCCTAAGGCTGGGCCATGGCTGGACTGATCCTGGAATAGCCCAGGCTCTGTTCTGTGTTCTCCCTCCACTGTACCCAGGCCATGGTGACTCTCCACTCTGGGAAATCTGCCTCCATACACACAACTAAGTCTTGGTTTGGGGCTGACCTCAGCTAGGCCATGGGCACTGAGGATGGTTACCAGGCTTGGGGCCAGTCCAAGAGAAGATTAGTGGGATGCAGGGTGCAGGGAAGCATGGAGAAGCAGCAAAGAGGCTGGAGTGGACAGGGAAAGGCAGTGACAAACCAGAGCATGGGCCTGGCAGGGAGATGAGAAGAGGTCGGTCACTATGGTACAGTGGGGGAGAAGCCCAATATCTCAGAGCCTTCAGAGACCTCCTTATCCAAAACCATCATTTTGACTCAAAGCCAAAGGAAACTGCCAACGCCACCTGAGATATTGGTGGCCGAGACCAGATCAGAACCAAGTGCCTTTTGTCCTCATCCTGAGCTCCTCCACTGCTCACATGGGGAGCTGGATCACTGTGATGTTTCTGTCCTTTAGTCCTGCCCACCTCACAGCAGCCCTGTGTACTTGCAGGCCACAAATTCTTATCTCCATTTCATGGATAGGGAGACCAAGGCTCACACAGGAGACAAGCCTTGCCCAAGAAGAGGGCATGAAACTGAGCAGTGTCTCCTGGCCTCAAGTCCCACCTACTATGTGCCCAGCATTGTGACAGGTACCTTACATGTCCACAATCATTTCATTTTCACAGCACCCTGGCGAGGTAATGCTGTTGTCCTAGTTTACAGATGAGAATGCTAAGGCCCAGATAAGTTAAATAACTGGTCACAGAGCAAACAAATAGGAAGGAGAGCAGTGTTTAAATGTAGGTCTAGCTGATCCCAAACTGCTAGCTGCCCTTAGAAGCTGGAATCACCTCCCCACATCTTTAAAACAATTTAGCTCTCATTGGTGCTGGTAGGTTGGGGATCCTCTGTGGACCATATTCTTTCTGTAGCTGCATCTTTGTATCCAAAGATTTTCCCGGTCTCTCATGCCTGCCTCTAGGAGGAGGACATCCATAATGCTGGTCCTACAGCCAGACATTGTCCCAGGACGTGGGGCTCAGCTTTCATTTCTATCCTGTCTCATGGGGAGCTCTGCATAGGACCCAGGCTTTGGAGTCAGGCAGCAAGGGTTTGCCTACTGGCTAGGTTGCTTCATGCTCTGTGGTCTTAGGCATGATGCAGACCCTCTTAGCACTTGAGTTTTGTTCTCTGTAAAATAGGGACAATAATGCCTACTTTGTGGCGATACTGTAAGAATATAAAGTTCTTGGCACATAGTAGGAACTCAGTTAATTATTGTTTGAATATTATCATTTTTACCTTTATGTCTTTGTCTCTCTCGTACAAGACACTGTTTGCTGTCATGCCCATATTCCATCAGCCCACGTCCTGCAACCTGATGTTCAACTTCCAGCACCTGTACCTGATACCTCTCTCTGGCCATTGGAATCCACTCTGTCCACACACATGGCAAGACAAAGGTGCCAAAGAATTTACACCTTCTTCCCCAATCCAACAGCTCTCAATGAATGACTGATGGGAATTTGTGAATAAATAACCCCGGCTCTTTTACCTTTTGTTGGGGATAATTGCAAGGCATCTTCTGCACTGTCTCCCAGAGTGAGCAGCATTGAACCTCAGTTGTCCACAAAGGGTGAAGTTTTCAATAACCTACCCTTGATTGGCTTCTTTCCCTTTTCTATCTTATGTCCCATTTCCTCCCGGTTTTTCTCATTTTCCAAAAAAATTACTTGCATTTAGGGTCTTGTCTCAGGGTCTGCCCTGGGATAACCCAAACCATGCACTCTTATGATACTATTTTTATTACATATATATGGAGACTGGGTCTCACTGTGTTGCTCAGGCTTGTCTCAAACATCTGGGCTCAAACAATTCACCTGCCTTGGCCTCCCAAAGTGCTGGGATCATAGGCATGAGCCACTGCACCCATACTTTAATGACACTATTAACTCCTCTGTGCCCCTTTCCCTACCCCTTCCCTCCACCTAGAAGGTGCCCAGCAGATAATTTCACACACAATATATTCTGTCAAATGCCTGTACGTTGCTAATAGGTTCCCTCCATTTTGGCTCCCAAGAATCCAGCCATTTGGGGTAATGTCTGTAGGGCAGTTCCTGAAGCTGGAGCAAGTTATCCAGCACATCCAGGCTCCCTCTGACAGTACCCTGTCCATGATGCTCCTTGTGCTCTTCTTCCAGGATGGTTAGTTAGCAAGGAGAGGGCTGCACAGCACAATTGAAATGCACAGCACTTGCATGGAGCACGGGGCTTTGTTCTGACAACAAACAAGGGAAGTCTGCCGCATGTGGAGGCTTAGCTGTTGAGGGCTTCACTTGAGAGGAAATTAGCCTCAACATTCAGAGGAGGGAAATGTAAAACAATGTCCCCTTCTGAGAAAGGCAGTGTGTGGACCTGACAGGTAGGAGGGCATGTGTGGCCTCAACTGGCTGCCACAGTGTCTGCATGTCCCTCTGCTGTGCTCCAAGATTATCTGAGGGTCCCAAGCACAGGGCCATCTCTTATCTATCCACAAAAGAGCCAAGAAGAAAAGGAAGGGAGCTAAGAGGTATTGGTCACCCACCATGTGCCACAGACCCCATATACGCTACCTCATCTAATCCCCAGAAAAGTTAACAAGTCCGTAATTATTATCCCATTTACACAAGGCAGGAAACTGAGTCTCAGGGAGGTGATGAATACTGTCCATGGCAGGTCTTGCAGTAAATGGAGGAGTCAGGCTTCAAAGCCAGGTTGGTCTGACTCCACTACCTTTGTTCTTTCCCTTCTCCTCCCACCCCAATGAGAACACAGTGCCAGTGAAAGGGCTTGCAGCATCAGAAATAAGCTGAGATCAAAACTCTTGGCTGAAGTGCAGTGTGAACATTCTGGAGGATTTTTCTGTTTGCACTCACCCCCAAGCCCAGGAGTGGCGGGAAAGAGCCTTTGGTCCATCTCCCCATGACCCTCTGGCCACACCTGCATCTTTGCTCAAGCTGCCTCCTGCTTGGGATGCTCCTCCTCAGTCCCTCACCTTTAAGAGCCAGCGTTAGTCTTCCAGGAAGCCTTCTCCTGCCCCTTCAGACCTCTCTTGCTTCTCTTTTCATCTACACATTCAGACCAGGGAAGAGGCAGCTGATCCAGGAGAATACCCACCCTGTGGGGAGGGGACACTGCTTCCTGGTCCTATCTGTGACTCACAGGTGTCTGCCTCATTTTGGTTCTCAGTTTCTTCATCTACAAACTGGGAAGAATAATATTTGTTCTACCTAATACCAGATTGGCTTTTTTTTTTCCTTTTTCTTTTCTTTTTTTTTTTTTTTTTAGAGACAGGTCTCATATTTCCCAGGCTGGAGTGCAGTGGTTGTTCATAGGTACCATCAAGGCACACTGCAGCCTCAGCCTCTGAGTAACTGGAGCTACAGACACACACAGCCACATCCAACCCAGGTTGTTTTAGCATCAAGTTAGATAACAGACATTAAAATGCTTTAAAATTGTTAATGTATAATACACTGGATGATGATTAACAGCACTCAGGTTATCAAAATATAATTTGATTCATACTGAGGGTGTGTTTTGTCTTGGGTTACCACACATTCACCAAATAGTTTTTGAGCACCCACTAGATGCCAGTTCCTTTGTTGGGTTTTATTGTTGAGTAAAACAATAAAAATCCATAATTCCGAATTCTCAGTCTACTAGAGGAAATACACATAAATGAATGAATGAATGAGTTAATGAACGAATGAAGCATATAAAATTACCCTTCATTCAATGTTAGACTATTGGTATAGTAGCTGACTGGTAATACTTAACATGGCATCTCTCATCTTTCTATTAAAAATCTCAAGAAGACATAAAATAACACAAAATGACAATAGTACTGTGAATTATGTCTAATTTGGGGGTGGGGAATTTCAGCACTCCACCTCTGATTATTCACTCCCATGCCAAACTGTGGGAAAACACTTTACTTCCTGCACATCTTGTCCCTAAACCTTGGATGCATTGAACAGGAAAGCAGGAGTCCACCGGTTTAGAGGACCCACCTTCTGCTTTCTGAGCCAGCCAGAGCCTGAGTCCTGCACTGCCCTCCCTCTCCCTGGTCCTATGTTCCCCTCTTCTTCTTCTTCTTCTTCTTCTTTTTTTTTGTTTGTTTTTGTTTTTTGAGTCAGAGTCTCGCTCTGTTGAGAAAGCTGGAGTGCAATGGCACGATCTCTGCTCATTGCAACCTCCACCTCCCGGGCTCAAGCAATTCTCCTGCCTCAGCCTCCCAAGCAGCTGGGATTACAGGTGTCCACCACCACGCCCAGCTAACTTTTGTATTTTTAGTAGAGACAGAGTTCCACCATGTTGGCCATGCTGGTCTCGAACTCCTTACCTCAAATGATCCGACCGCCTCAGCCTCCCAAGCAAAAACCTGGGATTACAGGCATGAGCCACCATGCCCGGCCTCTTCTTTTATCACATTCACTCAGAAATGGCAACTCTGAGCATGCAGCACAACAGGAAGTAGGGGATAGGCTGGCATCCAGGAACACCTGCACCCTTAGAGAAAAGCCTGGTAAACAGGGATGAAATAGGAAGTGCATTGGAAGTAGTGCATGCTGCAGGGAAGAGGGGTCTTTTAGGTACTATTCTGGGCAAGGAGGAAGTACAAATTGAATTTGATTCCATAGTTCAAAAAGCTAGAAGTTCACCCTGGAGAAAAAACAACTTCAGGAAGGCAAAATCAGTCCACAAACAGAACTGGGGCAGGGCACCTTGACTTGAATTTCAGGTCTAAATCTGGAGATGCACATCCCATAGTGAGGGGTTAACAGTGCTTTACTTTTAAGCTTCCTTTTTGCAAATGCCAGGTCTGCAGAGACTTTGCTCTATTCAAAGATGATTAAGCAAAACAAAATAAAACCTCCAAGAAACAAAAAATGAGGCTTTTAAAGAGATACACCACAGTGAAAAGGAAAAATCGCCCTAAAAACTTAGAGAAAGAGAAAGTTGAAAGAAAATCGAGAATGCTTCAGAGACCATCTGCTTGGTGTCCTTCAAGAGATGCAAGAAGACTTGGCTTCTAAAAAGAGAAGGAAGGAGAATAAGATAAAGGTAGAGATGCAAAGGAAGCTGAAACTAAGACAATACAGCAAGTCGGGACAAAACAAAATACCACATTACAATTCCTATGGGAGTGAGAAAAAACAAAATTGACACTGCAGAAAACTGAAACAGTGATGAGGACAAATTTGAGCAATTCTCAACGAATGCAGAAAAAGAGGTCATAGATGAAGATAAGAAAGGAGATGATAGATACAAGAGAAAAGAATAAGTCTAGATTAGAATGATCAATATTCCTGGTAGGGATGGGGGATACAATAAAAAATAAAAATGACAAATACATAATAGGGAAAAAGTACTTTTAGATACAAAACAAGTATCTACTTGAGTCAAAAGCCTAAAAATGAGCAGTTTTCCAGGCAATATTAATAATAACAATAAAAAGACATAGCTAGATCTTGGCAAAATAAATCTCAAGGATTATGTGAACACACGGGTAGGAAAACAGGTGGGCAATTAAGAAACAAAAGACAGTCTCTGAATTTTCCTTAGCACTAGAATAAAAAAAAGAGTTTCAAGCATTGAAAGGGATACCAAGAAAAATAAAAGCATATAAAATTTTACGTTGTATAAAGAGAAGTAAAAAATTATTGCTTTGTTGTTAACCAATAATTAGAGAAATAGAGATACACAGCCATGCATTGCTAAAGGATGGGGATATGTTCTGGGAAATGCCTCATTAGGCAATTGCATGGTTGTACAAACAGCACAGAGTGCACTTACACAAACCTAGATGGTGTACACTACTATATACCTAAGCTGTATGGTGTACCTATGGCTCCTAGGCTGTGAACCTGTTTAGCATGCTACTGTGCTGAGTACTACAGGAAATTCAATGGGAAGTATTTATGTATCTAAGCATATCTACACTTGATCTTGCCAAAAGGCCAAAAAGTGATATATCTAGACATCTCTAAACAGGAAAGGTACAGTAAAATACAGTATAAAGATTTAACATTGTACACCTCTATAGGGTACTGATACTATGAAACGGAGCTTAAAGAACTGGCAGTGGTAAGTGAATGTGAAGGCCTTGGACATTACTGTGCACGACTGTAGACTTTAGAAACACTGTTCATTTAGGCCACACTAAATTTGTAAAAAATATTTTTCTTTTTCAATGATAAATTAATCTTAGTTTACTATGACTTTTTTACTTTATGAACTTTTAATTTTTTAAAACTTTTTGACCCTTAATAACACTTACCTTAAAATACTAACACATTATATGGCTGTACAAAAATACTTTCTTTATATCCTTATTCTGTAAGCTTTTTTCTATTTTAAAATTGTTAATTTTTTTTTACTCTTTAAACATTTTTGTTAAAAACTAAGACACAAACACACACATTAGTCTAGGCTCATGCAAGGTCAGGATCAACAATATCACTGTCCTCTACCTCCACATCTTGTGACACGGGAAGGTCTTCAGGGACAATAACAGGCATGGAGCTGTCATTTCCTATGGTAACAACGCCTTCTTCTGGAATACCTCCTGAAGGACCTGCCTGAGGGTATTTGTATAGTTAACTTCTTTTTATAAGAAGGAGTACCCTCCAAAATAATAATTAAAAGTATAGTGTAGGAAGTACATAAACCAGTAACACAGTCATTCATTATCATTGTCAACTATGATGTGCTGCGCATAATTGTATGTGCCATACTTTTATATGACTGGCGGCACAGTAGCTCGATTTACACCAGCATCACTGCAATCATGTGAGTAATGCTTTGTACTACAATATAACAATGGCTGCCCTGTCACTAGGCGATGGGAATTTTTCAGCTCCATTATAATCTCATGGGACCACTGTTGTACACACAGTCCCTCTTTGACCAAAAGATCATTATGTGGCACACGACTGTAACTGTATGTCACACATTTTAAAGCATGCATTACGGAACTAATTTGCAAAGAGTATTTTAAACTTCTATATTAATTTTAAAATAAAACAGTTTATAAAGAAAAATAGAGAAAACATTAAGAGCAAAAAATGTATAAAAAATAGAAAGTATAAAATTGGGTGACAAAAACAGCAGATATGAAATGATGGTAAACAATCTGAATTATTCTATTAAAAGACAAAAATTCCCAAACTAAAATGAAAACATTAAATTATGTGCAACTTACAAGAGATAAATCTCATAAAAATTGTTAACATTTATTGCATACTTGCCACGTGTATTGCATTGTACTATGCATTTCACACACATTATCTCATGTAATCCTCCCAATAAACATATGAGGCACAAATATCATTACCCTTGGGTCTCAGGTCTGAAAACTGCAAGCATAGGAGGCTAAGTAATTTGCCCAAGTCAAACAGCTAACATATAGTAGAACTAAGATTTAAATCTAGTTTGATCTCAGAGCACAACTTCTTAAACATTACCATCTTCTGCATCTCAGGCAAAATTATATAGTAATGTCAAAAATTAAGCCTCCAAAAGGTTTAGGCACACTCAATTAAATAGAAAGCAGAGGTGACAATGCTCATCACAAAACAGAATTCGAGGCAAAATTATTTAACAAGGAAGAGGTTGATGGTATTAAGTTGATAAAAAGTGAAATTTATATTGAAGATTGAACAGTGGTGAACCTGTTGCACCCAACAAAACATTCCGATTTAAAGCAATAAATATTAGAAATTCAGGGAGAAAGCAACAGAAATTGTAGAAGGAGGCTACATGGCATACATAGAGAAAAATAAAAAGTCAATTTGGTTTTTTCGTTTCAGACATTCATACATAGGCAATTAAAAAGTATATTTAAAAAGCAAAGAAATGATCAACACAAAATTGATGATGTGCTTAACTCCAGGGTAAACAAAGTGATAGGGCATTGAGAAATATGTTGGTAATGTTCTAATTCTGGGGTTGGGCAGTGAGTTCACAAGTGGTCTATGATTATGCTTTATAACTTATGGACCTATATTATTTTATATGTATTAAATATTTTAAAAGATGAAGAAAAATGCCAAAAGGAAACATAAGTAAGGAAAAAGACTTGAAAAATTATTAAGTTTACTTAATGACATGTAACAATTTCTACTCTACAAATGTAAACGAATTTGGTCAATTCCAAATGATAGGAAGATATACAATTTTCATTCTCAAAATATAACTACTGAAACCAGAAATAAGGAACAGTGTTTCAACAACAGAAATAGCTGCAGCTAACTGCCTTGTAGAGATTGAAATCACTTTTCTAAAAAAGATTATGTCAAAGAATAAAAAAATACAATGACAAAATATTTAGAAAATAATGAAAATAAGAAAACAATTTATCAATCTAATGGAAAGCTGCAAGTACATAATTTGAAAAAGAACCAAAAAGAAACCTGTGGAAAGCAGTAGTAAAAATGTAAATTTAAAAATTAGAAAACAGAAAAATAGTAAATTCGATGACAAAATCCAAGCGCTAACTCCATAAATTTTTGTTAAATAAATGAATGCATCAACGACTAAATGATGAGTGCATTGATAAATGAAGTGACTATCTGGGGTGCCCCACATCTGAGTCCAGAGTTGTTACTTGGATATGGTATCCAAGCTTGCTATGCTCTGAGGGGCAGCCTCTGACATCCGGAATATTCACTTAGAGAGAAAACTTGGAGCCATCTGGTCATGTTCCCGAGGTTGTTCTTGAGTGAAGCACCCCAGCTAGGAGAGCAGTCATCTCCCAGACTCTCCTTCCTGTCCTGAGCTTGCCTAAAGAGTGAACTTGGCTGGGAGCAGTGGCCCATGCCTGTAATCCCAGCACTTTGGGAGGCAGAGGCAGATGGGTGGCTTGAGTCCAGGAGTTTGAGACCAGCCTGGGTAACATGGTGAAACCCCATCTTTATTAAAAATACAAAAATTAGCTGGGCATGATGCAGAGTGCCTCTAGTCCCAGATACTTGGGAGGCTGAGGTGGGAGGGTCGCTTCAGCCCAGGAGGTGGAGGTTGCATTGAGCTAAGATCATGCCACTGCACTCCAGCCTGGGTGACAGAGTGAGACCCTGTATCAAAAAAAAAAAAAAAAAAAAAAAAAAAGCCAGAAAAGGAAAAGACTTAACTCTTGGCCTAGTAAGAAGAAATTAACCAGCACTGGGCAATTGTGAGAAATGGCATCTCAGAGCCCCACTCAGAGCCATACCAGCATTGCCAAGGGACGAGGAGAGAGAGCTTCTGTTGAGACTCTGCCATGTGCTTGGGCTAATCAACCCATGCATTGGGCATCATTTTCCAGAAAGAATTTCTGGGCTGCTATTGGGCATCCCAGCGCTCTGTCAAAATAGCCTCTTGAATTACAAAACCACGGGTGACAAAGACTAATCTCCAGAAAAACTCCCAGGGGCTCAGTGTGCTTTGCGGTGAAGTCTATCATTACAGAAGCCCAAGCTCCACGGACTGGGAATTGGGTGTTTCTTGACGGCTGCTGATGGGAACCGCCAATGTGAGGTCTCAGGTCATGAGGTCCACACCAGACTCTGGCAGCGACACACTTCAGCTGCTGTTTAAGTAAGAGCCATGCCAAGCTGTCTATCAGGTTCTCACATGCCTGACTGGGGTGATTTCTGTTGTCTCACTTTGAGTTTGGGGCCACATTTTTGGCCCCTATAAATATTTCACTTTGTGACTCTGAGAGTGATACTCTCTGAATGGAAAGGGGCAGGGGAGGAAAAGAACATTAGGTGGGCACTTTCCATGACTCAAGTGTTTCCTACACATTCACTCATTTAACCCTGTGATGTGGGCAGTATTGTTGCCATTTTTTAGATGTGGAAACTGAGGCTTAGACAGAGGTGAAAGGATTTTCCAAGGTAACATGGGATTTTTCAGGGTCTTGGATAAAAATCAGGGTCAGATAAAAAAAAAAAGAACACATTTGTGTTCTTTCGTAACCGAATCCAGAGTGAGGGTTATCTTTGGTGGGAAACTGCCTAGATCTTCCAGCCACACCCAGGCTCACAGAGTTATCCTCTACTCAGCCTCTCAACTCAGGTGCCTCTCTGTGCCTGGGCCGGATAACACCCAGGGCAGGTGCTGTGAGCAACGAAGGAGAGCTGGGGCTGGAAGGGTTGTGCCAGGGACTGCAGGGACCCTGCAGAGGGATTGACTATTGTGAATGAGAGGAGCAGATGGGGCTTGATGAACAACAATGATTCTGAGACAAGGCAGGGATGTGGGAGGGCATCTCAGGCAGAGGGCAGCATATTCAAAGGCCCAGAGGCAATTTGGGACAGTGGGATGACAGGGAGAAGGATAGTCGGATGACAGGGAGAGCCATGGTTGGGTGGGTTTCTAGGCAGGGCCCTAGAGAAGATCCCTGCTCTGAAACACTTCATTCTGTCAGTAATGATGCCTACTGAAATCTTCTAGGCAGGGAGGTCATGCTTAGAGCCTTATTTTCAAGGGATTATCTGGGCTATCAAGTGTGGGACAGATTGGAAGGGCTGATCCTAAAGCTCATTCCCTTCTTTCAGGAAGAAAAGCTTCCAAAATACGATAGCCTCTTAGAGGAAAACTGCCACCACCAGTGACACAGAAAATAAGTCTCTCTGGCGCCAGTGACTTTTCCCCACTGGCCACCTCCCTCTGCCTCCCTTGGCCTCCCTGTCTGGGACCCAAGGGGATGGTTACTCCAGCCTTTCCTGCCTACTTAGTCCTGGGGAGGCTGCAAAGCCAGGCAGGACCAGGGTGAGAAAGTTGGAAGGGAAGAAGGGAAGGATGGTCACATATTCCTGAGGACAAAGATACAGGCCTGGCTGGACTCTAATTTCCTTCTCACTGACTGGCTGAGAGGCCTCAGGGAAGTCCTTCTCTTCTCTGACCTCTGGGTCTCTATCACTAAAAGGAAGGGCTCTTACTTGGATAAGGTTCCCCTCCGCAGTGACAGCTACTATGCTATCAGTGACTCTCTGGAGCGCAGCTCCAAGCCTGCTTCACTGCCACTTCCCCTCCGCCTTTCCTTCCACAAAGTTCAGCGAAATGCCTATTCTTGTACTAGGCTCTGAGCTAGGCTTTGTGGCTACAAAGACAGATAAAAATACTACTTGTTTATTAAAGTGTTTGTATATGTTGTTAAGTGAGAAAAGCAGGCTACTCAAGAGAATGTCATATTTGTGTGTCCATATCTTGTGAGTGTGTATACAACAGATATACTACACACCTGCACACCTAATAGAAAACAAAAAAGACATACACTAATCTAAATAGTTATTTGAGAGGCAGTGGTATTTCTTTATAACTTTGGGCTTCCCCCCCGTCCCCCCGCCAAATATTCTTGCATTGTACTTTACTTTTCAAATTAAATAGCAACAGCTAACCTTTAGTGAGCACTTACTATTTGCCAGGCATTATTATTATTATGATTATTTTTTTGAGATGGAGTCTTGCTCTGTTGCCCAGGCTGGAGTGCAGTGACTCCATTCATGCTTTCATACCTTGCCTATAGGCCCTGTGCTGGGAAGATCTAAAGATGAGTAAGACTGGGTTCTCCCCACCCCATTACAGATTTTGCAACCAGATATAAAACCATTATTAGGACATAATGCATGATCTCGGCTCATTGCAAGCTCCACATCCCAGGTTCAGGCTATTCTCCTGCCTCAGTCTCCCGAGTAGCTGGGACTACAGGCACCTGCCACCACGCCCGGCTAATTTTTTTTGTATTTTTAGTAGAGTCGGGGTTTCACCATGTTAGCTAGGATGGTCTAAAATCTCCTGACCTCATGATCTGCCCACCTTGGCCTCCCAAAATGCTGGGATTACAGGCGTGAGCCACTGCGCCCTGCCTGCTAGGCATTATTTTAAAAGCTTTGCAAAATTAACCAATTGAATCTTTGCGAAAACCCCATGAAATAGGTCCTGTTGTACACAGGCCTACTTTACAGATGAGGAACCAGAGGCACAGAGAGATTAAGTAATTCTGCCAAGGTCAAATAGCTCCTAGGGTGATAAAGACAGGATTCAAGTCTCCAACAGTGGCAATCTGACTGGAAACACTGAACTTTCACTATGTCACCACAGGGCCTCTCATAAACAGCAGATGCAACTATGAAGAAATGTGGTTCCCCTGCCTTGGAGGGAGGAGAAATACAAACATTCATTCATATCAACAGGGAGGGCACTGAGGTGCTACCTGAGGCACAGTGGGTTGTGTGGGACTCTGAGCTCTGAAGTTCCCCTGGGGAGGGCTTCTTACTGCACTATAGTGCCACCAAGGATGTTTTCACTGGAGGAAACTAACTTCCCCGGCTGAGGAAGAAGTAGAGAGAAAGGCCTGAAGGTGGGAACTGTCTGGGGCTGCCCAGATAAATGCAGGAGCCAGAGCGTGGGGTGGTTTGCTTGTGGGGAGGAAGGCGGGCATGAGAGAGAAGGCTCACAGGTGATCACATGCCAGATACAAAGGCCAGATCGGATATCAATTGAGCTAAGAGGCCAGGCTTTGTCCTAGTACAGCAGGGAGCCATGGAAGGTTTACCAGCAGGAGAAAGACTGGTTAGACTGGGCTTAAGGGTTCCTCCTAGGGGAACCTCCATTCATTCTCCATCCCTGCTCCCCTCTGTCCCTCTTTTCTTTCAGTGTGGAGGCAGGAAACCAGGA
The DNA here is from genome assembly GCF_003255815.1 of Theropithecus gelada. NCBI lineage: Eukaryota > Metazoa > Chordata > Mammalia > Primates > Cercopithecidae > Theropithecus > Theropithecus gelada. The sequence goes on from NC_037668.1 coordinate 76,644,756, forward strand.
GCCTTCCTGTCCAAGATGCTTTCATACCTTGCCTATAGGTCCTGTGCTGGGAAGATCTAAAGATGAGTAAGACTGGGTTCTCCTCACCCCATTACAGATTTTACAATCAGATATAAAACCATTATTAGGACATAATGCAGCTCTTCAAAAGATGGCTGGAGTTCGCCACCCCACCAGCCTACCTACGGAGCTTCTGTACATCCGTTAAGATCCAGCTCAGATATTACCTCCCCTAGGAAGGCTCCCCTGACAAACCTCTCATGGATTTCTCCATCTCCCCTCTGTGGGACACGCTCCACTCCTGGCACTGTGCATCCTTGTCTGTCCGTCTGCCCCTACTGCTCACCCCCGACTGGAGGTCCTCCCGGGCCTGACCGTAAGTGATCCACCTCCAGGTCCCAGGGTCCGGCTCCAGCGCGGCCCATGGCCAGCATCCACAGAGTCTATTGGCTGGAGGATGACAAAGTCTGGGCTGCGCTCTTGGGGGGCTGTGGAGGAGCAGAGGTCAGCAAAGGAGGAGAGCCCTGAGGCTCGGAGATGCTGGGAAATGCTACGTATTGAAGGTGAGACTAGCTTGGGCCTTGAGTGATGCTACTACGAACTGGCCAAGTGCTTTAATGGCCTCTCATGCTTTTGGGGTGAGCCTGTCAGTTCCCATCTGTGTGAGTTTGTGGGTCCCAGCATTTCTTGTCTTACCAGGGAAGTCATTAACCTTTGGTGTTAAATGTGACTTGTCTGCATACAATCAGGGAGACAAGCACCAGGCATGGCTAAGTCAGGAAAGTCCCATTTGACATTCTGTCTGTCCCTGCTAATTAACAGGTCCAGAGAGCACACGGATGGGCTTATCCCAGCAATTGCTGCTCTCCTCCCGGGGCTGGATCCACACAGTGTTGCCTGCCTAGGTCAAGTACGGAACCAACCCTCTGCCCAGCCCACCTAGCTCCAAAGCAAGCTGTGCCCTTGCCCCTCCCTTCCTGTCACCCCTCTCTCACTCCCTCCCTCCCCTCCCTTTCCCCATAATTTCTCTGAGAGTCCTTATTTCCTCTTGCCTGAACCCCAGAAGCAGCCCTCTAACAATCTTCTTGCTTCCAGCCTGTCCTGTTCCAATCTTCCACATTGAAGCAAGAATGAACTTTCTAAAATGCAAACTGGATTACATTCTCCTTGCTGGAAACCTTTCCACAGCTCCCCAAGGCTCTTGAGGATGTGGCCCCCATCTTGTTCTCCAACCTCCTTTTCCTGAACCAACTCCTTTTTTCACTGTCACACTCGTTCTGGCCCCATCTGTGCTACTCCCTCCACTTCTTTGTTCTTCTGCCTCCTCCTTTCTCTCTGAATCCTAAAAGCTCCAATCCAACTCAAGGCTCCCCTTCTCCCCCAGGAAGGGGCCCATTCCCTTTCCTGAGGCTCTCAAGCAAGCTTTAGCATGCATGGGCTTTCCACACATATCCCTTCCTTCTTCTGTTCCACAAACCTGTGTTGAGAGGTACTGTGGGCCCAACACTGTGTTGGTCACACTCATCCATCCTTCCCTCCAATCCTCAACACCACCCTGGGAGGAGGGAGACAGGCTCTTCAGGACCTGGCCCTTTTTAACCTGCTCGTCCCAGTCTTTGCTGCTCTTTGTCCCCATGGGTAGGACCCTGAGCATATCATTTCCCCTCTCTGGCACTCAGTTTCCTCCTTAGCAAAACGAGGCCTTTACCTCTCAAGGATGTTGTGAATTAAAAGTAATAATAATAATAATAGTGATAATAATAACATAGAGCACTAAATACAGGCCAGACACTGTTCTGTGTGCTTTATATATATCAGCTCCTTACCCCCACAGTGTGGTCTGCGGGGTTAAGAGACTTGCTCAGCTGCAGGCCTAGCATCCAGGAAGCATCCAGTAGCTGTTGGCATCACTGGATGGTCACGCCTGGCCTGGAGGAGGCATGTGAGATGGGAATATGCCAGGCACGTTCTGGGGATGGCACACAGATGAGCCTGGCTGGAGCTCAGGGCTTGTGTTTAATAAAAGATTAATGAAATTGTCAAATTGACCTTGTCAGTGTCTGCTCAATCCAATTACATGACTGTGGCCCCCGTGAATGGGGTTAAAACAGGGGTGCACATGAGAGACACCAAGACAGCAGATATGAGGGAGATGGCGGCCACCCAGGAAACCCTGAAAGGAAGTCAGTGCTGCCCATGTCCCAGGCCCTGTCTAAGAACTGCTTGACAGTCCCAGGGATGCAGCGTCCCATTACTCTGCAGAGATGGCAGCTGAGCATCCACTAGACAGGGATGCTTGGTACCGTCAACTGATACCCACATGGTGCCACCCTCTGTGCAGGGCACAAGACTCGTGGTGAGCAAGACACAGTCCCTGCTCTTGAACACTTCTTGTCTGGTAGGTGACACAGAGAGGGAAACAAAGATAATTCAGCAAAGTGAGCAGTGCCCTGATTGATGGCAACCCAGAGAAGGCACACAGTGATCAACCTGGACTCAGGGAGTTTCCAGAAAGATGGTTCCTGGGCTGAGAAGTGACCCAGGAGCTGGCCTAGTATAGAGAGAGATGGGGAGGGTGGGAGAAGGGAGAGCCATTCTTAAGGGACAGGCAGGTTTCAGTCAGGAGGACTGTGAAGCAATGCTGTGTAAAGCAGCTGAGGTTGCGGAGAAGTTTACTTGTGGTGGAAAAGGTTGGGGTGAGGGTGCGGGGTCCGCAGTGGGAAGCACAGAGCAGCTCTGGCACTGGAGAGGAGAGGCTGGGGCCCAGTGGGGTCACAGGATGAAGGGTATGGTGAGTTCTGCAAGGGCAGTTTTCCAGAGAATGAGCCCTAGCAGTCCTCCGTGTATGCGGCACTCAGCCTTCCCTGGAACGGTCTGCAGAGCCTGGGTCATGTGGACATTTGAGGAAGCCAGAGCATCAACTACAGCTTGACCAATTCAAGGCTCTAAGGAGGACCCTAAGGAAGAGGCTAGGTGCAGAGCTGCTCCCTCTCTGCTCGGCCAGTAGCACTTAGTCTTAGTATCAGGGCCTGCCTGCTATTCGCTCTCATCTGGGATAATGTTTCCTGGAATCTTTCAACTGAATAGCCCTTTTCATTTTACTAAGTTTACTTACATCCCTTCGACCACTGGATCTGCAACATAACACTGTGCAATAGATATCTTCATTCTTCCCATTTTACAGCTGAGGAAACTGAGGCTTAAGGACACCAAAAGCCCCTACCCAAGGCTTGTTCATTTTTACAGCTGAGGAAACTGAGGCTTAAGGACACCAAATGCCCCTACCCAAGGCTTGTTCATAATGGAAGTACGACTCATGTGTATTTATTCTGAATTTAAATCTTGTGCTCATCCCATTACTATAACATGATCTTTGGGGAAAGAAGGTCAAAAGCTGGATGTGTTGGCATGAATTATCAGTGGGGATGGACAGACCCTGGGGGGCCCTCACTTGATAGGCCATCATCTGTCTTACTTTGAGAGACAAGCCTGCCAATGGCATTTCTAGGGCTCAATGGGGGCCCCCAAATATGAGAACTACATTTGGATGTTGTTTTCAAACAAAGTAACTCATGTTTAGCCAAGGATTCCTATCAGAACAAGTAATTCTCCAGGGCCCCTCCACAGTGCCCCCCGGTGAGGACAAATCTCCAGTCCCCTCCCAGCCAGTGATATCACTGTCCACCCACTCAGCCAAGCCAGAAACTGGGGAGTCATCACTGGGTCTTCCTCTTCTCACCTTCTACCTCTAATCAGCAAACCATGCTGGTTTTCCCCAAATATACAATTCTACTTTCATCTGCCCCAAACACCCCTTCAATCTCTTGGCCCCTGCCTTTGCTCCAGCCTTTCACATTTCTTGCCAGGACCATTAAGCCCCTTCCTTTCTGTTCTTCCTAACTCCAGTCTCACCTCTTCCTATTCATCAACTATAATTCCACCAGAGTGGTCCTTCTGAAACACCAATCTGACCATGTCGTTTCCTGGCTCAACACTCTTCAATGACTCCTTGTTGCCACCTCAAAGTGAAGTCCACTTCCTTAGCCAGCCTATGAGGCCTGTGTGCTCCAGCAGGTCCTGGCCCTGACCACCTGTGCAGGTCCTCTAGCAGGCCCTGCTTGGACCCCATGCTTCAGACCCTACACTGAAGCTCTCGTATTGCTGAAGAGACACTGGTATTTTTCAGTCGCTCATTCACGATTCAACTTTTCAGTGCCTATGATATGCTAGACACTTTTCTAGGCGTTGCTCTTAGGAAACTTACAGTTTAGCTGAAGATGGGATGAGACAATATTCAGATAAACACAACAGGATGAGAGGAAAATAAAGCAAATAAAGCAGAGGAAAAGGATGAAAGAGTACCCTGAGATGGGGTGTGTGCTGGTTCAGACAATGTGGACAAGGACAACCTTTCTGAAGAGGAAGATGTGAACAAAGAACTGAAGGAAGTAGGGGTAGCCTGAGGATTGCTGCAGGGAGAGGACTTGACGAGCACAGACCTTGCCTCATACTGCTCCCTCTGCCTGTAACGCCACCCCATACTCCTCCTCAGACCCAGCCCTCACCTAAGAATCAGCACAGCAGTTGCCTCCCCTAGGACACTCAATGAGAACCACCCAGTCCTTCTTGATGTCCCTGAGTGCCCCACATGGCTTCAATCCAGCCCTGTAACACCCATCCCTTCAATCATTCATTCATTCATTTCTTGAACAAAAACTGCTTGACTAGTTCTAGGTGCCAGGCCCTGTGCTATGCCTTGGGATGCATCTGTCACTTCCCCCTGCCCTATGCCCATGAGTTCCTGGGAGGCAAGAGGGACTTTCTCTGCTCTACCTCATTATCCTGGTGCTAGTGCAGCACCTAGCCCAGAATGGCTTCAGGTGAGTATTTGCTGAGTGAATAAACATTTGAGATCATTTTATTGAAATACTTCAGAGTAAATTTGGAGACAGGCACTCCTCTACTCAAGAGTAATTTAATAACCACAAATGCCTTTAACACAGTGGGGAGGGAAAAAATGTGTGTTTCCTTTATTGCTGCTGTTAAAATAAATGGCATTTTAAATAAATATAGCATATAGAATGTGGCCACATGATGAAATAAATAAATATCTGGTGAAATTATGCATTGCAAAGCAGACTTTTCTGGTCTTTTGGTTATTAAATTTAATCACTTTTGAGCTGTGCCTCTACTCTTTTTTCCTAGAGGCAGGTATGCTTTTGATTAAAATGTGGGCCCCAGAGCACTTTCACAGGGGAAGGCTGAGCTACATCCCTTGAGGAACTGCAGTGGAGAAAGCCAACAGGATAACAGGGCCAAGGCAACAGCCATGATTTGCTTCTTACTTGATGGACATGTTTATCCCCAGATAGAGTGCACAGCAGTCACGGGGCATATGGAAATCTTGCAATTAAAGCAAACTCTAATTAGAGACTACATATTTAAAATACAAAGGAAGCTTGGAGTGGCAGCCACTCTGGTTGGCTCTGAAACGTGATTATCCTACTTCAGTCCCTGTGCTGACTGGAATACAAGGAGGGAAACGCATCATGTTGCCACACATGGTTTCTTGCTGTTGAGGAGGGGGAGATCTCTGATTTCAACAGACTTGGATTTGAATCCTGGCTCTGCCCATTATTACCCCACTGGCCTCAGCATCCACATCTTCATAATGGGAATGGTGACAACTATATCATAGGGCCAAAGAAAGATCAAGTAAAGGCTTTGTGGGGACTCAGTTCAGGGAGTTTATTGACCAGTTAGGTGACTTACGTTGCATTTGCCCCTGCCCCCATCTATCTAGCTCAAGAGTGTGCCTTGCCTAGGAGCCACAGGGGAGAGACTGGGAGGGATGAATTTTTATTGCATCATTCATCGTGCCCTTGGGGCTGAAGGAACGGGCTTCTTCTCAACCTTTGTAAGTACCTGAGCAATCAATTTTATGTGTCCACAAGGGGTGGGAACCTGGGATAAGCTATGTCTCCTTAATTCAAACAGTCCTCAGGAGCAAGGTGGTGGGTCAGTCCCAGGTCAGTGGAAGGGCTGGGGTGAAGGTACTGATAGCAACTCTTGTCAGCTCTGGGGTTCTGGCCTACAGCTGGCATTTCCTGAGCTTGGGCAGGGGTCAAGAGACGAATTTGGAACTGTCCCTGCCTTCAAGAAAAAGTCACAGTCTAGTCAGGAAGACAGGTAAGAAGGGGCACAGAAGTGCGTAGCACCAACTCATATTCCTATCATATTTTACAGTTCAAAAAGTGCCTTCGACTGATCCCTCATTTAATCCTCTCAAGAGCCTGTGAGGGAATAGTAACCCCCTTCTGACTTTCAGCTTCAGGCCAGGTCTGTCTTTCAGCTACACAGAAGAGCAGGCGCAGACAGTGCAGTGCAGTGCCCCATCCCCACAAACCCGGCACCCTCCCAGGGCGAATAAATCAGTACCTTTTTGCTTTTTGCCTTTTTCTCTTCTGGTCTCTTTTTGGTTTATTTGTCTTAAACACTTAAAACATTACTGAAGCCTCTTTTGCACTCTTCCCACACCACTCCTGATAAGGACTGTCCCAAAGTTGGCATGTGTCCTTCCTGCCTGAGTGTTTATAGTCTGATTATGCATGTATATGTCTATAAACAATCCATAATAGGGTTTGCACATTTAAAATTTTACATACGTAATCACAGATGCTGTTTCACTCTGCCACTTGCTTTCTTACTATACATTATGATTTTCAGATGTATTTATGCTGATACATACTCCTGTAGTTAATTTTTTTGTTTGCTGTATGACATTTCACTCTATGATTAAAGTCAATGTGTGTGTGCGCGCGTGTGTGTGTGTGTGTGTGTGTGTGTGCATGCATGCATGCAGGTAATTATCCATTGGTGGGCATTGGCTTCTACTTTTCTACTTTTTCTACCATCCTGCATTGCTTTACATGGGAAGGAGGATTCAAGGTGAATCTTGAAATGGCTAGAATCCAACCAGGGGAAGAGAAACACTTCTCTTTGCCATATAGCACAGGGCCTGGCACCCAGCTGGCTCTCAGGCATTGCTGATTACTAGAGGCATTGAGGCTTTGATGAAAAGAAGAGTGGACCTGGTCTCAGAAGGATTTGCATTTGAATCTTGACCTTCTCCCTTGTTAGCTGTGTGACACTGGACAAATAATCTAACCTCTCTGGGCTATGGTATCTTCATCAGAAGAAATATAGACTATAATGCCAAGTCCCAAATACTCTTGTTATGATTAAATGTACGAATTATTTGCTGTAGCTTCTGACATACAGGAGTTCAACAAGGCTAACTGAATAATTTCCTGATTCTAGGCTGGGGAAACAGTGTGGGGAAAGCATCGGCGTGCTCCTTTTGGCTGCCCTTCTCACTCAAAATGAATGAGGGAATGAAAGAAAAAGAGGAATAAAACAAGGCACCTTATAAGCATAATTTAAAACCTAGAAGAGTGAAACTAACCTCCAAATCTGGCCATAGTTCCATTCCATCTGTGGTTTTGATTGGCCAACACTGGAAATCCCAGTAGGGTCTACTTGGCACTGGACTGGGCTCTTTGGAGGGCAGCCCCACCCTGCAAAGCCTCCACCTGCCCTCCTGGGCCCTGTGGAGGGCAGCAACAGGCTGGGCTACACAGTGTTAAATCCCTTCCTCTCCAAGAGATTGAAGCCAACGAGGCTTTCTGCTTAAATAACCAATAAACACCTCCCAAATCTCCTTAGCTCAGAAAAGTGCACGAATCAGCAAAATGAAAATAATTTAAAGACCCACTGGAAAAAAGAACTCCAGATTCCTTTCTTCCACCAGCAATGACAGCCTCTCAGTAGTAGCTGTCATTCTTCATATCCAGGGCCAGGTGCTTCCCACTAGTTTTGGAAAAGACTGTAACAGAGGCTGGAATCTGCTTCCTGATGGGAGGGAGAGGTGGGGGCAGGGGAAGAAGGAAGACTGTAAAAATCTACCTTCCCACCTGGAGTGCTCTGAGGTTTCCTAACCCTGACTCGAGTCATGGATGCTGTCAGGGCCACACCACTTGTGGAGGTTGTGGAGTAGGGACCTTTACACACATATTATACTTGAGCCTATATAACTGAGGCTCATAGGAAGGAAGTGACCAGCCCAAAGGCTCCCATAGGTGGAGTGTGACGTCCCTAACTAAGTGCTCATGAGCCCTGCTTCTATCACTCTGGTGGGAGGGCAGTACCTGTTAGTGAGCTCCGACTACATACGTGCTGTGGGATGGGCACTTTAGCAACAGCCTTAAATGTTGACATTGTTATTCTTGTACTGAAGGTAATACATCAGCTCCTTGTTGCTAATAAATCTCAGGACTCAGAAGCTTGTATGACTTAGCCAAGGTCATGTTCCTGAAACCCACACTCTTTTACTCCCCATCCCATGCTGTTCCCATGGTATCAGGGAGGTGGCTCAGGAAAGACCTGACAGAGACATGTCCAACCCTGAAATGTACCCTCTTCCCCCAAACACATTTGATCTCCCCTCTGGACATAGGGTGGATGCTGTGTCTGACACACCTCCTTGGGCTGAATGGTTCCAGGGTCCAGGAGCTGCATGAAGGAGGTACTGCTCTAGACATGGCTGCCCTGGGCACTCCACATCTGCACCATTGCATTGTGGTGCTCATAGTCAGGTTCCCACCTGGCAGTACCAGCACTTAAGGAGGAAGAGGGGTGAGCATCTACCCTCATCATCTCTCACCTGTTATTCCCCCAATAGCCTTCTCAACTCCTTCCTCTCCCTCCAAACCATTCACCATTCTGATGCCAGCATCATTTTTCTAAGGCACAAAGCCCCACCCTTCAGTGTGTCCATGGTCTTCAGAGTCTAGCAGCTCAGCCTGGAACCAAGGCCCTCCATGACCTGGCCTCTACCCACCTCTCCAGCCTCATCTCCCACTACCAGCTTCACTTTCATACCTTGAAACATCTGAACTCATCCTACTCTCTTCCACCTCTTGCCCATAGCTCACAATAATTATAAACATTTATGTAGTGCTTACTATGTGCTAGGTATAGTTATAAGTGCATTTTTAGTTATTGACTTAATGCTTACAGAAACATGAAGCCTTCCATTTTATGGAAGAGGAAACTGAGTCCCAAACCAAATAAGTAACTTGCCTGAGGTCACAGAGTTGGTAAGTGGTGAAGCCCATAGTCACATTCTGACAGTGAGAGGTCAGAGTTCTCAAACTTAACTACAGCCAAATCCTTTCCTTCTTTCTTGACTTGGTGATGGCCTATCAAACCCATGAGAACAAGAGAAGAAGGCCTCATGACCCCCTCATGGAGGGCTCCCTTGATCCCTCAAGGCCTTATACCCCTAGGCAGAAATAACTTTTTTGGTGTTTATTTCCCATAGTGTTTCCTCACCAGGGACCAGGCTTCTAGGGAGAGGTCCATGCCATCCGTACTGGCTCTGTACTGGGCCTGGGGACTCAGAGATCAACACAGGGTGGTCCCCACCTTAAAGGGCTTAGTCCACGGAGAAAGATAGACACACAATGACGGGACAGCTTGATGAGGCTCTACCAGAGGTCACAAGAGGTGCCACAGAGCAGGGGGAGGGGTTCCAACCCAGGCTGGAGCTGGAGCACAAAAGATCTCCTGGAAGGAGGAGAAGAAGAAGCAGGTCACCGGGTAGAGGAGGCAGGAGAAGCCTCAGATGGAAAAAATAGCTTATGATAATGTTGAGAGATCTAAGGTAGGATCTAGCATGATCATTAAGATGCCAGACACTGGAGTCACACAGGTTTAGATGCCAGTTCTGGCTTCTCCAGGTCATAGCTGTGCCATCTTGGGCAAATTACTTAACCTCATTAAATCAGTTTCCTCATTTGTGAAATGCAGATGGTAACAGTACCTGCTTCACAGGGTTGTGTGAGAATTAAAAGGTGAACAGTGCTACCTCATAGTAAACGTTCAATAAATATTAGTTAATTAAAAAATATCACCATAACTATATCTCTTGCACCTAGCACAGAGTAGGGGTTCAGCAAACATGTATAGAGATGAATTACACAGTCCTGCCTGCAGTTCACTGACAGCCTTGTGAGGAAGAGGAAGCTAAATTAATATTACAATACAATCCTCTGAGTGTTACGGTACAGGGAAGACTGGAGCTGGGAATGAAGGATGGAGGAAGACTTGGAAAACTAGAGAGGGGAGAGAGTCCTTTAGGAATAGATGGTAACGGGCTCTTAGAGGAAATGATATTTGATTTGAGCCTTCAAGCCCAGAGAGGATAGTTTTTTTTGTTTTGTTTTGTTTTTTTTTCTCCCATGGTTAACGATCTAAAAGAGTGACAAGAATAAGTTAGAGCCCCAGACTGAGCAGGGCCAAGCAGCTGAAGGTAGAGAGGCAGAGGAGCGGGGGGAAAGTGTAAAGCTTGAGGGTGCTCCACAAGGGCAGGACAGTGTGGATAGTGCAAGGCCATTTGTAACTGGGCTGACGTATGGCTGATTCCAGAAAATCATTTAAATTGAGTCCTTCTTTTCCCAGAGGTGGGAGTAGGGTAAGGTTTATGTGAGGTAGAACTGGGGTATAGCGTAAGAGACCCATGATCACTGCAATTCAGACCCTAAAGTCTCCAGAAATGATCTCAACATGGAAACCTCATTTCTGCTGAGTGCTGGCCATAGCTACAGGTGGCCATGAATGAGAAATGCTGAGGAATCAATGGCAGGGAACCAAGGACAACTACGCAGGGAACGCCACCTTGGCATTTGTTCCCTGTGTGGCTTCTCTGACAGCTGCTGCAACAAGGACGATGGGGTCCAGTGTGACTGTGGGCAATGTGGGCTCACTAAGGATTTCTGGGTAAACTTTAGGTGCCTATTCCAGGGGTGAGGAGGGTCCCTGGCCCAGACTCCTCACAGAACAATCAGTGTGGGGGTGACCCAGGCCCTGGATATTTATTACCTTCCTCTCCCCATTTCAGCACTGCCCGGATCAAGAACCCCTGTGGTCTGACACTAGGCAGTGGCCAAGGCCTGGGCTGCCTGAGCTCACCAGGGACAGAGCTGTCTTCCCAGCACTGGGACTGAGCTGTGATGACCCCAGGGTTTGCTTCTGCTCCATTGCTCTCCCTTCATCTGTAGGTTTCTTCACTGTTATCCAGGCCTGGATTGGGCCCCAGTCTCCTAACAGGTCTTTGACTTTTGTCATTTATTCATTCAATAACTTTTTAATGAGTGTGCACTATATGCCAGGTTCTGCGAATGCAGCAGTGAACAAAACAGAAACCAAGAGACTAAAGTGGGTAGTGAATGGAATTATGATACAGTTTGTGAATTATTCAGATCAGGCACATAAGAAGAACAGAGAGAAATTATTCAGATAAGAGTAACAGAGACAAAGAAAAGTGACAACTTGGCCTAAGTACTGGTCAATACATCTGGTTATTGTTTGTTTAGTTGGGGTGGGTGGGTGGGCATTGGTGAATAGGGAGGGATTGGGGGGTCTTTTGTATTTTAAACACAACTTGTAAAGAAGATCTCGACCAGCTGAAATGTTGGGCTGAAACCAATAAGATGAAATGGAACAGGGACGAATTCAAAGTCCTGTATTTCATTTAAGAAATATACTTGAAAATTTTACACAGTTAAAGGGTGGGGAGGACTAAAGAGCTGTTAGGATAAAAAAGGAGAGGAAAAAAAGAACAAAAAGATTTCACATTTACTGAAGGCTGGAACTGGGGTCGAGCGGGGACTGTAGGTGTGGCTGTAGTCAGGACCTACTGACTGTAGGTCAGTATGATTACCCAACAACTTACAATGAACAGGGGGACTGGGGTTGGGAGACTTTAAGAAACTTGTTCAATTTCCTCTAATCTAATAAATAGTGAACGCAGGGTTTGAATTCAATGTCAGTCTCTCTGGCTCCAAAATTGATGCTCTTTCCCTTATAACACAGTAAACGAAAGGGACAAGTATCGTGTTAGCCAAAAAGAGAGAATAGCGGACTGGTAACATTTCCTTCACTACATACTGTCACTATTACCTTACTGAGCCTTATTGGCTCAATTTGAGACAATTCTTTTGCTAAAGATGCTAATTCAAAGTCCGAGAGTAAGAGGTGACATCTTGCTGATCGAACTCTTCCTGGAGCACCAGGTCCAGTCCTGAGTCTCATCTACAGGGGCGGATCCATAAAAGAGCAACCAGGATGGTCAGAGTTCTCAGGATTAGGGAACTGAGAGATACTGAATGCGTAGAATGCTTTGTTCACATTATCTTACTTAACTCTTAACATAATCCTGTGAGATAGATGTTACTATTCTCGTTGTCAAAATGGGAAAACTGAAGCTCAGAGAGGTTAAGAATTTGTTCAAGGTCACACACCACTAAGTGGAAGAAACAGGATTTGAACACATGGCTGTCTAAATCCACACTCCCCACTCTTTCGCATGTAGCCTTCCACACACGAGAAATGGTGAAGCAGAATTTGAGCTATTTATTAGTTGGTGAGAAGAAATGACAGTCACCTTCAACTCTACAAAGGGCTGTGAGTGGAAACATTCTGTGTGGCTTGAAAGAGAAGAATTTGAATGACTTTGAAAGTCTCACGGAGGTAGAGTTTTAGCTCAATGGAATAATATTTTACTGATGGCAATAACTGGATGGACTCTTGGGTAGGAATATGAATTCCTTGTGCTTGGAGGTATTCAAGCATGGTCTGGAATGATATTTGCTTACAATGGGGAGATTTGGGTGGAAAACTTCAAAGTTCATCTTTGATCCTTAGGTTCTATGAGCCTATGAAGCTGCCTGGCAGAAAGGGATCAATCACTTCAAAAGAAGTGAAAATATCTATTGGTTTGTCTATTTGCAGACATATAGGCAAAAATTACATGCCCAGGTTAACACATTGGTCCATGAGAAAACTAAACACAGAAAATGAAATGGATTCTGCTGAAATTACTTATAGGTTTTAAAGAAGTTTTCCTTTTCTACAAAGAAGTAGCCAAACTCTGGAAAGACATGCAGTCTTGACTATAATAAAATAAAACATAACAAGGTGCTATTTTTCACCTATTAAGTGGGCAAAATAATTTAAAAAGTGGTCATACCCATTATATGTATCAAGAGTGATAAAATGTCATTCCTTTTGACCCAGGTACAACCACTCTTAAGAAAACAAGGGAAAATATAAAGAGAAAACATTGTGAAACAGAAAAATCTTCATCTAGGTTTATTTATAAAGAGTCTAAAAATCCAAGGAAGTTGTAAATGGGCCCTTGGGTGGCAGTGAGTAGGGGCTGAGGTAGGTGAGGGGAGCTGGAAGCCGAGGAGTGAGCTAGTCAGCATGCGTGGGGGAAACCCCCCATGTACGGAGAACTATGGGATAAGCAGGTGTCCAGAGAGCCAAAGGTGGGTATGAAAGCCTAGGTCACTGCGTACGGGGTCAGCAGGTTAGGAGGAGCACACGTCAGTGAGGAATGAACAGGTGTAGGGAGAGAAGAGAGGAGAGGAAGCCCAACATTTACTCTGACAGCCATTTAGCCCCTCTCTTGCTGGTGCACATTAATTACACTCTTATTACTCCTAATAACCCTATAACTAGACCTTATTTCCTCCATTTTGCAGATGAAGAAGCTGGTGTTAAGAAAGACGAAGTAACTTGCCTCGTCTGTTTTTAAGTGCTAGAGTTGGGAACTAAAGTCGCATGCATCCGCCTCCTAACTCTAGCTCACTTTGCCCGTGTGTGTGATGAAAACCGTGCAGCCAGGCCCTTCACAAACCCCTGATCTGTGGGTTAGGGCTTGGGCAGCTGACCAGGTGGCTTACTCAATTGCAGCTTTATGTCGGTCCACTTTGTGGATGTTAGAACTGATAGTTATGAACTTTATGGAGCAATGGTGAAACATGTTAAATGCGAAGGGAAGGATACAAAGCTGACTATGTGCTATAATCACAGGTATGGAAAACACATATTTTCACCCTTGAAAAAAGACTACATGAGATACATCCAAGTGCTTTCAGCAGTGCAGTTTTGAGGGTATTTCCTATTTTTGGCAATAATTTCCATAAAGTAGTTTTTCACTATAATTACAAAAAAAAATCGCAAGTTAGAAATGCCTGCAGGAAGCATACAAGCACCTAAAAGTCACCAATATACTTTCCTAAGCAAGGAAATAAAGCCAAACCCCATCTTTCTGTTTCATCTGGTGTCAGAAAACTTGTTGCCGGGGCTTCTGAAGACAGCGCCAAACCTCATTGATTTAGGTCCTGCCAATTCAGTATTGACAGTCCTCTCCTACACAACTCACTGGCCTGGCACAAGAATCCAAGGAATCTAAGTGTACAAGCGAGGGAAAAATCATTTGAGCCTAGACAGAAAGTCACCTTCTGCATTGTGTCCAGCTGAACAGCATTTGGTGGCCATGAAGAGGAATTCTAAACAGGTGTTACGGCAGTCTCAGTTACTTAAGAAGATAACTACTCTCAATTTCAAGTATCCTCAGGCATATTAGAAAGACCATCAGTTTGTTGGCTCCCCATCCATTTTTTTTTTTTTTAACATAGGCAACACTCTTATTCCTTCATTTTAATGAAGGTCTTCTAATGACTTTAACTGGTATTTTTCAAAACTGACATCTGTGTTAAAATACACGTTCCCAGCCTCATCCCAGACCTACCTAATCAGGCTCTCCAAGCCAAAGCACAGGAAATGTGTATTTTAAGCACCTCAGCCAATTCTTAAGATTGGGCAAGTTTGGGAAACACTCTACCAAACAAAATGAATTTGAGTTTTTATATGTATTTGAATGTAATAAAACTGTGACTGTTTATAAGCAGTACTATCATTCCTAGTCCCTCCAAATGGCCTGAATTAATAAGACTGATTTCCATTGACTAATACTTAGGTTGGGTTTCCCCTAAACATATCCTGAGACTATGTGACTAGACTCACAGCCTAGACCATAATTTACCACTCATCTTTCAGGAAAGAGGTAGAAGGGCAGGTTTTTCACAGACCTGAGTTCTGATCCAGGTCCACTGCTGACAGCTCCAGGACCTTGAGCAAGAAATTACTTAACCTTTTTTGAGCCCATTTCTTCATTTGTATGGGTGTGAGAATGATGATCTTGCCCTCATATTACAATAACAAGGCACCAGGTACACAACAGAGGCCAAACCGTCTCAGCCTAATTAGCGTGTGAAGCCTCCTGATTACATCAGAATTGGCTCCTACAAGCATGATTCCTTGTTGCATCTACTTCTGATTTCATTCTGCCTTCTATGCTAAGGATAATAATGAACATCTGCAAGGGTCTTTGTGATTTACAGAGCCCTTTTTTCAGATATTATCTAGATTACTCTCCACAACAACCCTGAATTAGGGATCATTCTCTCCACACCAGAAGAAACAAGGCCCAGAGGTCAAGTGACCTGCTTGGAAGTGGCAAAGCCAGGATTTAAACCCAGATCCCATAATCTTTAACTGCCCTGTTCTCTTGAATATATGCATCAAACATTACACAAAGCACTTTCACATATATCATAGCATTTTTATTATAGTTATTTCCACAACTATTCCCCCACGAACCTAAAAGCACTTGTAAAGCAGGTACCATACTTTATCAGTCTGTAAGGAGAAATGCAGAGCCTCTGAGTGGGTGTTAGTATCTCTGTTATGCACGGAGAGAAAAGGGGATGAGCTCAACAAGGATGCAAAGTTTGT
This sequence comes from Theropithecus gelada, assembly GCF_003255815.1. Taxonomy (NCBI): domain Eukaryota; kingdom Metazoa; phylum Chordata; class Mammalia; order Primates; family Cercopithecidae; genus Theropithecus; species Theropithecus gelada. The sequence goes on from NC_037668.1 coordinate 76,660,461, forward strand.
TTTCCAGCCTCTCACGCGCTCCACACAACTCATGCCCCAGCTTCCCCACGCCCTTAAATGAACATATCTTATCAAGTATTTATTGAACATCTATCTACTAAGTGTCAGGAACTTTACTTACCTTGTGAAATGAGTTAACATACTATGTTAAACACTTATAAAAGTCTTGGCACATATTAACGATCTGTTAATATTATTAAGTTACCCACACGGCCTATGAGGTAGGCATTATTTTCCTCCTCATTACTGATAAGAACTCTGAGAATAAGTTTAGTTAACTGAAAGTCAATTAAAATACAAGTTCTCAAAGTGGCAGCCACCTCTCCTACTTCCTCCAGTGACCCTGAGCTTTTGGTTACAGACTACCAATTAATGGATGAACCATTAGAGAAACCAGAGGCCACTTTTCTAACCAACGATAACAGCCAATAATCAGAAATGAGTAACAGTTGCTAACATTTATTGAACACTTACGTTATCTCTAATCCTTGTAGCACCTCTGAAAGGTAGGTATTATCTCCTTTTCGTGAAATAGAAAATGGAAACTCAAGAGAGGACAGGTTAAGCCCAAAGCAGGCAGGGGAGCCAGGCTTGGAATCTAGACGCATCGGCCCAAAGCCCTTGCCCTTTCTAATACGCCATGCATACTTCACAGGCATTACAGAAAGCAAAGTGCAAATCAACAGGAAGTTCTAATGTGGTTTGCCAGAATGTGTGCCAGGCACCTTAGAGACTCAGTAACTGAATAAAGAATGAGAAAAAAATTATGTAACTTGAAAGAACATTTGAGATACAAGATAGGATGAAAGAACTGATACCAGGTAACAGTGCCCCTAGTTCCTGAATGTAACCCTATGCTCATCTAGCATTATCACCCTGTCTTCACCCCTTTACAAAGATTGATTCAAATTATCAGGGAAGCTGAATCTCAGATCACCTCAAGTGAGAAAGGTGACTGGTCCAAGATCTGGCCTTTGAAGTCAGAGAAAGATATCTGCTTTTGAGACAGACCTTCAAATCTGTAGAAAGCAACCATATCTCTTAGGAATTTTCTCTCCTTCAGCCGGAATATTCCTCCCCTGAAAGGAAGGGCATGCCAGGTGGCACAACACACTGGTCACCTCCACTGTATATGTAATATACTAAAGAAATGAGGATAAAGACTATCTACATCAAAGAATTAATGAAACTTTATTATAGAACAAAATAGAGGAACAGAGAAGTCCTTGGATGGTAAAAATATCCATTCAAATCCCAGTCAAGTGACAGGCAACTCAGGCAACCTTATCTCCCTCCAAGAACAGTGTTTTCCCCATTCCCAGAAGGACACCAGTGCCAGGCTGCTCCTGACTCTCAGCAAAGCCATCTGTCTTCTTTGGAGTGTCCACACTCAGAACAAGCCGCTGACCCCAGAACCCGGTGGATTCCTGCCCACACACCACCATGCATGGTGGGGTCTGATTTGGACGGCACCATCGCTCGCAAATCACATGCCACACAAGGAAAACACAAAAGCTTTATGAAAAATCCAAAGTTTATTGCAAATTGTATTTTGCTTCCCTTCGTTCTTCATTTTTACAGGATTTATTGATATCCATGATTTTTTCACAGATGTACTTGTTGACTTTGGAGAGTCTCTGTGCAATTTCAGTTTCATCCACAGTTTCTTGTGCTATTCTGTCATACAAACACTCTAGACAGGGAGAAGAAACAAGGCCAAGGATTAATGGTGAATTTGAGTAAAAACCTTTTAAGGAGGGTAAAAGAAAATGTGCCTCTCAACATACATCCCAAATACCAGTTCATGTATCTGGCATAGCTATATTTTAAAATTTGCATCATAGAATGTACTTAGAAAAGAGGAGCTATACACTGTAAATGCACACTTTAAAAGTAATGATGAAGCGCCACGTGCCCACCTCTCGGTGGGGCAGGATACTATCGGTTCCTCCCAAGCACCTGGAGGCCCCTCCCTAATTCTTTACTCTCCACCAGAGATAACCATTCTCCTGAACTTTTGCTTTTTTTTTTTTCTTTTAGTGTTAACACATGTATATATCCTTAAATAATATATGGTTCATTTTTCCATTTTCAATTTTTTTATAAATGTGCGCACTCTATGTATCATCCTGACTTGCTTTTTTTTTACTCAAATGTTACAGTTTTGAGGTTTACTCATGAAGTTGTAGATCATTTTCACTGATGAGTAGTGTTCTATTGTATGGCTCTGTCACAATTTGTTTATCCATTGTATCATCCATGGATACTTGGTTTTGCAATTAAAACCACCCTGGCACATGCCTCTGGGGAATACATGCAAGAAATTCTCCAGTATCAGCCTAGGCGTGGACTTGCTGAATGTTAAGATGTGTGCATATGCAACTTTATTAGGTGATGCCTGGTAAACTGTTTTCCAAAGTGATTGTGCTGACTGGCACTCCTAGCAACAGTGTATGCAAGTAGTACTGGTTGCCCCATTTTAATAGTACTTGACATTGTCACATTATTAAGGTTCTGACAACCTGGTGGGTGTGAAGTAGTGTCTCACTGCTGTGATTACTAATGAGGCTCAGTACGGCCACTCTCTTACTGAGTCCACCGTTTGCTGTGATAAAGCAAAAAGCCAGCTCCAGACAAGGTCTGGCTGGAGCCTGATTTCAACTGACTGCCTAGCCTGGGGACCTGGTGCAAATCATTGCCCTAGATTCCTCACCTCATAAGTAAGGATAACAAACTACAGAGCATTTTTTTTTTAATGCTGCCATGAGGCATATGGGATAAACATGTTGCCTTTTTCAAGTTGTAAAGAATACTATACCTGTATGGGGTTGTTCTGAGTATTTTATGTATTTACAACTATTAATTCCTAGGGCCTAACACAGTGTTTGGCACAGGGGCAAGCTTAAATAAATACATGTGAAATGACTGAAGAAATGCTTTTCCAGGGAAACCTAAGGGAATACAAATATTGTGGACAGAAGAGGACTAGGGTGTGGGTGGTGAATGTACCATGGGAGTGTGTAATAATGGGCAAACCCCCTGGGGACTCTTTGAGCCTGAGTTTTCTCAACTAAACAGAATGGCAATCCAACCTTGAGGAATTGCTATGGAGAACAAGCAAAATCTTGTCATTAGCAAACCAGCTCAGAACAGGTAATTGTCTCAGAGATGCAGAATGTCAACACTAGAAGGGATCGTGACGACTAACTTGTGCTAACCTCTCCACTAACATATGAGAAGCCCGAGCCCTGGAGAAAGGGAGTAGGTATAGGGCAGAATCCACTGCTACCTCCCCATACGCTGAGCCCTTCCCTGGGCACAGAGCCAGCCAGTCTGCCTCCTGTTGCCATCCATGCTGCAGGTGCACCTCCCATAAGCGTTCTTTTTCTGAGGCACCCTTTTCTTTCCACCGAGAAGGGTTTTGCACAGAGAAGCCTTTAAAAGCTTTTAATTGACCTCTACCCGTCACTTCCTGACTACTCCCAACCCTGACTAATCCTCACTTCATCTTGTCTTTCATCTCAGTCCTTTCCGTAAGGACTGAGAGACAAGAAGGTAGGAGGCCCTGTCTCTCCAGTCCCACCTCTGCTATATTCATCATCCTTTTCAACCTATTCCACCTGTCAGTGACTCTGCTCATCTCTGCTTAAGTCCTTACCCTTCACCTGCCTAAGCTCTACTCATTCTTCCAGATTCAGCCTTCTTGAAACCTGGTATCAGACTGAATTAGGAGACCCCATTCTACCTAGAACTCTGTGCTCCCACACCTGTCTGGGTTTTTCTCTCTGTCAAAGCATGAATCACAATCTAATAAAACTGTAACCACATTGTCTCCCCCAACAGAGTGGGACACTCAGGCAGTCCCTCTGTACCCCTAGGCCAGGAGAAAACAAACACCCAGAGCGACTTTGTTGGAACCTGAACCAAATGAGGGCGACAAACTGTGATGAGAACTGCTTAGAAGTTGAGATATTCATATCTGATTCTAACCCTAGATGCTGTGCAACCTCTAGGGGGGACTTCTCTGGGTCTGTTTCACTATCTACAAAAGTAGCATGTCAAACCAGAGAATCTAAGAAGATTCCCCCAGCTTGAAGTCTCTAATTGTCTGCAAGGTAATAATGGCAGGTAAAGTGGCAAAAGAGACAGAAGGCAGGACAGTGGGCGTGGTGGCCCTTGGAGCCCCTAGCACTAATCAGGGAAGAGGTAGAAGGAGAAAGGTGCAAATGGAAGAAGGCTTTCGGAGGAGCCCCCATAGAATTTCAATCATTCTCATTTCCTGTGGGTAACAGCACTGAACGAACAGCTTCTCAGGTTGATTAAAAGGCTTTCGTTAGACTCTAGATATTAATCACCTGCAGTTGCTGGGAATGTCTCCCTCTGCGAGGGAGCATTTGAGATTATTGCTTAATTAACAAGGTTTATAACAGTGCTAATGTGTCCTATTAAAAAAGTTATAAAAATTAACCAGAACGCAATGCTGAGGCTCATTTAGAAAACTCAGACACTCCACAAAAGGTCATTTGACCTTAATAGGTTTAACTGTCATTCTGGAGCTTGTCATTAGAGCAAGACTCTGCTTCAGTTCTCCTGCTTTTATCTTTCCAAAGCAGCATCAATGTTTGCCCCATCCCTCTGCTATCAGGTAAGGAATTATTTTAAAATCAAGGAAAAGAAGAAATCCTCACCAACTCTGTGAGCATAAAGGCTTTTCTATTTTTTTATATGGCAAATGTGACTACATGTGATAAAATCAGACAAAATAAATACAAACAATCTCAATCCAGCAGACAGCTTGCATAGGAAGAACCAGCCAAATGCAATCTGGAATAGCTCAAATAATTAGGCTAAAAACAGTGGTTATATCGTGGGATAGGAGACAGACGTCAAACCTGCCTGTCTATTAAAAAAAAAAAATCAACATTATATTTTAGTAATACAAGAAACCTCTGGCGACAGCAGGTAGCCTGAAAACCCAGTTCAGCTTGGCTGTCTCTAATCAGACGTATGGCCTTGGGCAAGTCAATTTCCTTCTCATTCATGTACACAGCAAGCATTTATAGGCAATAAGGGTTAGACAAGGTCCCTAGGAGGCAAAGATACAGTAGGAGAACTGAGGTAGGCACTGGGTGCTCTGAGATGAATGACAGAAGCATCAACCCACCCTAAAAGGTCAGAGATGATTTCCTGAAGGAAGGCTCACCTAAGCAGATCTGGATGGTAAGCAGCAGTTAGCCAGGCAAGGTAGCACAGATGGAAGGTAGGTAGTGTAACCTGTGTTGCAGGCATCCGCAAAAGTATCTGCAAATTCCCCAAGGTGACGGGGAACAAGGCTTGCTCAGGGAATACGGCAGTTCACCATGGTAATAACTTAAGAGTGCAGGGGGAATACAGCTGAAAAATAATACTGGAGATATAGCCAGGAACCAGATTACAAAGGTGCTTTTCTGGCATGTTAAGAAGCTTACTCTTTAATAATGAACATTCCGAACAGGCTGTGACTGGGTGGTGGTCAAGGGATATCTGGTTTCTGAAGATTGCTCTGGTTACATAACGGAGAGAGGAGTCTGGAAGCTGCCAGAGTAATGGAGGGGAGAAATGAGTGTGGGCTATGAGAAGGGCAGTAACTATGGAGAGATACAGATGGTTCTCTCCATATTTGGAAAAAGGAGAGACACTTTAAAATGGCTTAGAAAATGGGGGAGTGGATCAGCAGTGGTTTAAGAGAGATTTGGGGCCAAACAGATGGGTAGTGAGGGATGTGGAGGAGTCAAGGATGAGGCCTGGGTGCCTGGCTGGTGGTACTACTCACCAAGACAGGGAACACAGAAGAGGCGAAGGCTTCACAGAGAAGGAGAGGAAGAAAGAAAGAGAAGTGAGCAGTGCAGTTTTGCCAATGCCATGTGGACATCTGTGAAGAGATAACCAGTGGGCACTTTGATACACAGATCAAGAAATCAGAAGTGTGGGCCGGGCGCGGTGGCTCAAGCCTGTAATCCCAGCACTTTGGGAGGCCGAGACGGGCGGATCACGAGGTCAGGAGATCGAGACCATCCTGGCTAACACGGTGAAACCCCGTCTCTACTAAAAAAAATACAAAAAACTAGCCGGGCGATGTGGCGGGCGCCTGTAGTCCCAGCTACTCGGGAGGCTGAGGCAGGAGAATGGCGTGAACCCGGGAGGCGGAGCTTGCAGTGAGCTGAGATCCGGCCACTGCACTCCAGCCTGGGCGACAGAGCGAGACTCCGTCTCAAAAAAAAAAAAAAAAAAAAAAAGAAATCAGAAGTGTGAATTGAGTCAAATACACATTTGGGAGTCATCACCCATTGAATCAACAAATATTTATTGAGCGCTTACTATAGGCTAGCCCCGAACAAGATGCTGATAAAGTTTAATTCTAATGGAACTGGGAGAAGAAAGAAAATTATCAAGTAATAAAAGTAAATAGGAATGCTATGCAGAGACTTAAAGCACGTGATGTGACAGACAGCAATGGAGAGGCTACTTTAGACTGAGTGGCTGGGGAGGCCTCTCTCAGTGACAGGGAGGGAGGGCATGCAGATCAGGAGCAAGCGAGTAGGAACAGAAAGGACCTGGAAGAAGGCCTCCAGTGCTGCAGCATGGTGGCAAATGGGAAGTGTGGTACAAGATGAGGTCAGAGGCGTCCCAAAGGCAGATCACTAGGCCCAAAGGCAGATTATCTGTAACAGATGAGGAGTACGGATTTCAACCCAGAGCCAAGGGCACATGAAGGCAACGGGAACAATAGGAAGTGAAGAGAGAAGCTGAGGAATGCTTGGTAGGACTAGAGAGAAGGTGGCTGGACACAGAGGAGAGGGCCTATCAAGGAGACTGAGAAACCAGAGAGGTGGGAAGAAATCCCTAGTGTGCAGAACAGGTTTCTCAGTGAAGGAGGAATGGTCGTGTCAAACGGTGCCAGTGAGAGTGTGAGAAACACACAACGATTTAGTGATGAGGAAGTCACTAGGGACCTTGGTGAAAACACATTAAGCAGAAGGCTGGGAGGGGAAGGCAAATGGCAAGGGCATTAACAGGGAACACAGACAGCGGGTGTAGCCAGTCTTTCCAGGAGCCTGGATGTGAAAGAAGGGAGATATGACAGCAGCTGGGTGACAGAGTGCCCTTCAAGGAGGATTTCTTTGCTTTTGTAAGAAATGAGTGATCAAATATATTTATACAATGCTGGGAAGGAAACAGTAGAGCAGGAACATAACTGAAGGAACACGGTACTTAGGAAGGCAGGTGGATTAAAATCCAGAGCCCAGATGGAGAGAATTACCAGCCCCAAATAAGGAACTCTTTTGGGACAGGAGACAGGAAAATGGAGGACATAGTTAATCTGTAGGTGTGATGCTTCAAAACTGTGGAAATTCCTTTACTTTCCTCTGTGAAAGAAGAGACAAGGCCTATCTCTTTGATAGATGTGAACTATCGTATTTGGAAAAAGTAAAAAATTTTTAAAAACGCTTGGAAAATGAGGCAGTAGATCAGGGAGGGAAACTCAGACAACTTGGCAGATGATGCTGAGTCCCAGCTGGGGTTGAAGCTAAGGAGTGTATAATGGCCCAAGCCACATGGCTGAGATGTGTTCTTCTACACTGCTGCACTGCTACAATCCTAGGCTGCCCTGACTATCTTAAGAGGCAAGACAGTTTCAGCTTAGTTTTCAGCTAAGAAATCCGAAACATATAGAGAAAGTGATTTACAAGAAATCACACCAAATTTGGTCAGGGGATCAGCTTGTGGGCCTCAGTGTTTCTTCTGTTCAACCTTCATTTACTGAGTGCCTACTATGTGCCAGACACTATGTTTGGCAATGAGGCCACAGAGATGAATCAGACACAGTCCCCAGATCCCTGAGGGAGACACACAGCAGATGATTTTATGCAAACTAATAATGGCAGGAACAGGCAGTTATCTGAAGGCACCCAGGACCTCCTGAGTCATGTTCCAACAAGCATAGCAGAATTAGAGGTTGGTCACCTATCAGGCAGGGCAGAGCAGGGCTGCACCCCCAGGATGGCCTTTTTCTCAGGGTGACCTCCCAAATCAGGCTTTACCATTTCAGACAGCAGCCAGATGAAAGGTTACCTCTGATTATCCAAAAATAAGCGGCTGCCTAAATCAATTAATCCAGAGCCAGCCAGGCAAGGGAGGCAGCTACGTTACAGCAGAATAAGCCCCAGACCAGAGTCGGTGGGTATGTGTTTGAATCTAGGCTCTGAAACCTTACAGCTTTTACCTCAGGCTGGTTGCTTACCCTATGTCCTGCCACCTTGAACTCCAAAATATACCCTAAACCTGGGCCTATTTCTCCACCTCCACTGCTGTGCCCTTAGTCTATGGCAGCAGCATCTCCCACCGAGAGCAGTGCATCAGCTTTGTAACTCATCTCTCCTGTGGTCACTCCGTGATTGGAAGACCTCCACTGCCCTTCTACTCTAGCAAATCCAAGCTGCTTACTGTGGCCTTCCCAGCCCTACGAGACAGGCTCTCGCCCACCTCCCTGAGCTCACTCTCTCTTCCGCATCCCAGCCACATGGGGCTTCTTCACACCCGGAGCACGCCGGCCTTCATACCTGCTGCTTATTCTGCCTGATTTGCCACCCTTCAGATCATTACAAAGATGCTTCTTCCACATCCAGATTGCAGCTCAAATGTCACCTCCTTAAACAAACCTTCTCCAACCACCCCAGTGAATGTAGCCCTCTCTGTCCTATACACATCATATGAGCAAGCTCACAGTACCTGAAATTATCGAGCTTGTTCCTAGACGTATTTGTTGTCTGCCCCCAGAGTCTGCTGAAAACACATGTGTTGACTGACTGAGTCTTACTTTCTTTATGAAAACATGGCAGAGCTGGACACTGGTCAGTGGTTGGGAGTACAGATTCTGAAGACAGCCTGCTGGCTCGGGTTCCTGGCTTTCCTACCACTAGCTGTATAACCTGGTCAAGTTACTTAACATTTCTGTGTCTCAGTTTCCTTGTCTGTAAAACAGGAATTATAATAGTAGCCAACAGTAGGGTTGTTATGAGGATAATGAGTTAACATATATAAAAGTGTTTTTTAAAAGAGAACCATTTAACAAAAACCCCCAAATCCTGAAACACAGTAAGTGCCTAAAATAATTAGCAACTACTGTATTCTCTTTGCTCCCTCTACACCATTGTTTGTCTCTATAGTTTGTGTTTTTTGTAGAGTAACTAGTTGTTTTTGTGTTTATCTTCCCTGTGAGACTATGAACTCCTTGCAGATGGAGGCTGTGCCTTATCCCTCTTTGTGTCCTCAATATCCGGTAGAGGGCCTGGCAAAGAACGGATGGATGGAGAGAGGGAGGAAAGAAAAAACAGAGAGGACAAAGAAGAGAGGAGGAAGGAGAGAAAGTAGAGGAGGAAGGAGGAAAGGAAGGAAGGAAAAAGAGGAAGGAAGGAAGGAAAAAAGGAAAGGAAAGAAGGAAAAGGGGAAAGGGAGGGAGGAAGAGAAAATTCCAGAGTCCAGGATACAGCCCTATCTTTAGGGAGACAAATGACTCCCTGTCTCTTTGCCTGCCCTCCAACCTGTACCAAATACCAGAAAGTGACTACCAGCTGGTCTTCATCTCATTAACTGCTCCAGGCACAATGCTAGAACCACCAAGAACTGCGTCCCCTAGCCTTGACCTTTCCTGCTCTGGGTACACAGCAGCATTCCCTTCCCATCTCCATGCCTTTGTTCAAGATGCTTCTGCCTCCAGAAGTGCAATATCTCACCATACATATCTGTGTCTCCTTGTCTGCTGTATCCTTCAAGGCTCAGTTCAGTGACCCCAGTCCCCAGGAATTCTTCCCTGATTTTCCAGCTAAGGGTATTCTCCCAACCTGAGAACTCCTTTAGCACGCCATCTGTCCCTTTCTCATGCTAATTCCTTGTGGCATATAATCATACTTGTGTCCACAGCTCATCTGCCCTGGTAAATGTGAGCTCCTCTGGGACATCTGCTAGGTATCCCCGGGCTCAGCCCAGGGTCTGGCATGCAGAGGCTTCATAAGTCATCATTGAATTGAATTGTGCCTAACACATTCTTGACAGAGTCATTGTGTTTCCACTCAGTGACCTACCTCTGACGATGCTTAGTTTGTGAGGCGAGAGGGGTGGTTTAGGGACTGCATCTTTCTTTTTTTTTGTGGCGACTCCTGTGACGCTTCTGTTTTTCAGAACATCTGTTCCCCAAATCATAACTGCCAAGTTCTTCGTGTACTTGGAATCTCCTTGGGTTACTTGTAGCTGGTGCCATTTCTCCTCATCAACCCAAATCCCGCTTCCCAGATGGACCTGAGAGGAATAAGAACACCAGCACCTGTTTAGTCCGACAGGAGGGCAGTGGGAGGCTTCTCTTGTCCTTTAAAAAGCATTGCTGCACAACTGTAAGAGATTCATGTCACAAATACGAAATTAACTCTCTTTAAGGGTAATCAGAATAGCTATCATCGACTGAATTCCTGTAGTGTGCCAGGCCTTATTATAGTGCTTTATATTTGCTATCTCAAATCTTCACGGCAATTGTGGATAGAAGGCATTATAACACCATTTTCCTTTCAGATGGAAACACCAGGTTCAGAAAGGTGGAGTGACTTGCTGAGCATCATTCAACTAGTAAGTGGCAGAGTTGAGATTCTACACTATACTTAGGTTATCGCGAGGCTGCTCGGAGCCTGACCAAATCTCAGGACACACATGTGTAACTTCTTTCTGTGTTACACTATGGAAAGTTCCACCTTCCTTTAACGTGAGTATTCTGGGACATAAACCTTCCTAGCATGGTGGTTCTCAACCTTGGCTGCACACAGGGGTCACCTAGGGAGCTGTAAAAATCACCAGTGCCAGCCGGCTGCCGTGGCTCACACCTGTAATCCCAGCACTTTGGGAGGTCGAGGTGGGCGGATCACGAGGTCAGGAGATTGGGACCATTCTGGCTAACATGGTAAAACTCTTGTCTCTACTAAAAATACAAAAACTTAGCCAGGCGTGGTGGCACGCACCTGTAGTCCCAGCTGTTTGGGAGGCTGAGGCAAGAGAATCACTTGAACCTGGGAGGAAGAGGTTGCAGTGAGCTGAGATCTGCACCGCTGCACTCCAGCCTGGGAGAGAGTGAGACTCCGTCTCAAAAAAAAAAAAAAAAAAAAAAAAGAAAAATCACCAGTTCCTGGGTCCCACTCCTAGAGAGTCTGATTTATTTGGGCTGGGTGTGGCCTAAATAATTCCAATGTATGGCTAAGTGTGAAAACCTCTGCCAGCTCAAGTAAGGAGAGCAGCTGCCCTGCCAACTGGAGTAGGGCTGTGCCAGTCCTTTCCCACCTCTGAGCTTCATTTCCCTACCTATGAAGTGGTAGAGCTGGATTTCATCTCAAAGTTCCTTCTGGCTCAAAACACCTATGATTTTAAACACAACCACAAGGTACCCAGTTTGATTCCGATGGCACAAAGAACAAAACACAGTCTTACGCTCCCTACAAGTTTCAGTGCAGAGCCAATAAGACACAGAATGTTCCAGCAATAAGCTACAAGATTTTCATTTGTTCTCCCTTCCTGCACCTTTAGTAAATCTAAAAAAAAAAAAATTAGTATAAAATTTAGATCTCACAAGTCATTTACTAACATTCATCATTAAAAAAACAGTGTTTGCTTTGACACTGCCATTTACGTTGTGCTTCTGCTGTGCCTGTGAAGGGAGGAAATGGCCTCTGTCGGGACACTGGGCGGCAGCTGCTAACGAGCTAAACTTTCTAAGGGGCATGAGAAGGATCTGCCAAAGGTCCTTGTTTTCAGAAAGGCCTGCAGGTTGCCAATGTCACATGGTCAGAGACATCTCTGGAGAGGTCCTGCTCTAAGAGACTGGATGCATACCCAACTAATGGTAGACCAGCAAGACCAATTGTTCAAAAAACAATTAAAGATCTTTCTACTACCGGAGCTTGGCTTGGGAAGGAAGGCGAGTACACATAGTTAGGCAGTCAGGTCAGCCAGCAAAGCTTCTTCCTTTACCAATTACTGAAATTTTCCAACCATCAAGAAGAAAAAAAAAAAATAGCAACACAACCCACCCATGAATGTAAGTCAACAATCTACCTGCACGTCTGACTTCACCTCCTTTTGCTCAAGAGATCAGACTGCTGCAGGCAATCAGATAACTAGATCCACCTGGCCTCTCTGTGCTGTAAACTTCAGTGCTGCAAAGCTCAGGGAAGATAAGCAGCCTTGGAGCGAGATGTACTACCTGGCTGCTGGCTAGGCAACACGGACACCAAGGTCAAGTGTGGCCTTTCCTCCGCAGTTCGAACTGCAGGTGGGCAGTCTGTGTGCCAGACTGGGCATGCTGAGGACAAGTTCCCTGCTGCTCCCTGCTGGACCCTGCATCACTTCCCTTGATGACACTTGAAGCCACCCACACAAGCTTCCTGAGACAGGAGAAAAACAAGGAACTTTGAATTACATTAAATTCTGAATCAGAAAATCATAGAGATGGATGCCAACTTCAGATTTTTCAAAAATCTCTGCTTCCCCCCTACCCCACCCCGACCCTCTGGGCCTTGCTTTCCTGTGATCTTTTAATTTGTTATTCTTGAAAGGGAGATGAAAGTCCTTTTAGCCAAAGTTCTACAAGAGAAAAGGGGTACTAGTATTTTTGAGTACTTATAATGAACCAGGTATTGTACATTCAATTTATTTATTCTTCATAATGACCTTAAGAGATGAAAATAGGTAGAAATTATTTTCCCATTTTACAGACGTAAACAGATTCAGAGGGACTATGTAACTTTTCCTAAGGTACACAGTCAATTTTGGAATCAAGATTCAAACCCAAATCCTGAAGCCTCTGCTCTCCCTGTCTTCCTTGCTGCCACCAAGGTGGTGCTGATATAGATCAAAGACAGCAGACCTAATACATCAATGTTCAGTTAGTTTTCCTTTTGAGTTTTATCTGTATCTGCCTGGCTATTTCCCACACCAACTTCCAGTGCAGTTCACCACTGCAGACAGGGAAACCAGGAAAACAGCCACGGATTGGCCTTTGCCTCCAGTCCTTGCCCCCTTCAACCTGCCCATCCTATAATCACGACAGATCAAGTTCCCTAAAACATCTCCTTCCTTGTTTGACTAGATGACTTCTGTGGTCTTTCAACTGTGTTTTTATGTAAATCCTCTGGAATTTTGAATGGCTCCCTGTTTCCTATCATATTTAATCCAACTTCCTTAGTCTGGCTTTGAAGGTCCATTAGAATCCATTCTGTTTATTACTACTTCATTCCCCTACTATATTCATCTATATAGTCCATCTATACTACAAAATTCCTGAACTTGTTCATTTCCTGCTACTTCCAGTGTGCTGTAACATCAAGAGGATGGGTGCTGGAGTGGCCAGCCTGGGTGTAAATCTCAGCTCTTCTACCTGCTTGCTGGTTAACTTGGGCCACTTTACTTTTCTGAGCCTTACTTTTCTCATCTATACAGTCAGCAGATCATTGCTACCTCAGAGTTGCTGAGAGGGTGAAATGAGAAAAGATATGTAAAGCGTCAGGAGGACAGCAACTGTTACATCCTTTACCCCCTTTCCCCTCCCCAGGTTTCTGCTCCTGCCATTCTCTTGCCCAGGAATGAATGTTTTCCCTACGTTTTCTTAAGCCTGCTAATCTTTCAAGCCCCAGTCTAAAATTCAGGAAACACTCCTTAGTTACCGCAGGGCTAAGTTCTATCCTTTCTGAATTTCTAGCCCACTTAGAGCCTTTGCCACCTGATTCAGTCCTTCACAGTACATGTCAGTGGGGAGGGTCAAGGCTTTGCCTCTTCTGTCCCCTACAAAGTGATACGGGCTAGTCTGTACACAAAGCAGTAAAAAATCATGGGCATATTTAATGTCTTTATGGAACTGTTTTTCACTTCTGATGAGCTGCTGTTCCTTGGGGATGAAAATATTTTCTGACATTCACTCAAGTACAAGGCCAACTTTAGAGCACAGAAAGAAATGGGCTTCACTATGACCAATCACAGGTATATACGGGGGCATCTAAGACAAGGGCCCCTGAGGTTAGCAAGGCTCAAGGTCACCTGGAGCAATGGTCAGCTTTCAGGGATGTAGCAGAACAGACTGGTGAGAACACTGGCCTGGGAACCAGGAGGTCTGGCTTTCAGTTCCTGCCTACCTCTAACCTGTTATTTAATTGTAGAGGAGTCCCTTCTCTGGATATGTTTCCCTATCCATACTACATATAAATTAGGTTATTTAAAATTTAATGGTCTTTGCAGCTTTATGATTCAATGAGTTTTTGAAATAAAACATTTTAGACAAAGAAACACAATGCACTTTACCCAAATCAGAAATTTGTGTGGCAAGCCCGATTCATGTAAACCACAGTATACTATTCGACCAAAGTTTTAGTGTTATGTGTCAAAGGAGGTTATTAAAAATATGGCATCTGGTAGGAGGGAACTTGATCAGAATATATTTATGTGAAAAGTTTTATAGGACAAAAATCATTTCCTACTAGGAAATGTATCCCATTCCAGTGCTCTAAGCCTTGCAGAGATTAAGGCCTCTGATCGTGCAGACAGAAGGAAGGGTTAGAGAAGACAGCAGAGCCAAGAACAATGAGGGCTACTTGGGGGATGTGGAAGATGCTTTTCTGGGAAGCTGCCATCATTTCCAGTGTGTCTACTTCCTTTCCTCTGCGTTTAAAACTCTCTCTGCCTGACTACCAATTAGGTGCAAACAAAAACCAGGTTAGTCTTACAGCAACATGCTGGCAAAAACCAATGAGAAAACAAAATAGGCATTTTCAAGATTTGCTGTTCAACTCATGTGTTAAAATATTAAATGAGGTTTGAGAGACTCGTTTTCTGGGGGAAGAATGCTATCTTTGCAAAAGAGGCCCCCTATACTGCTCTGAAACTATCCATCAGCCTTCAAGGCAAGGGAGAAATAGATTTCTCTTGGAAGCTACTTTAAGAAAAACTCTCTAGTCACTCCACAATGTGTTCATGACTAAAAAGAAATCAACAAACATAGTATAGTCCTAACTTTTATCTTTGATTGGGGAAGGTTCACCAAACTTAGATACACAGTTTGAATCAGAAAGGCCTTTGGAGAGCATCAATCCGATCCCATCTTTCACAGATAAGGATGCTGAGACCCAGAGAGGTGAAGGACCTTTGCAAGGTCACACAGGTAGGATAGATGTAGAGCTATACTAAGAACTCAGGCTCCAGGCTGCCGACTTCCAAACAGTCATGCCACCTCTCCTCTGCAAAGCTGATGTTTCAAGCCTGTTGAAGGGAGCAAGGCAAGGCAGAATGGACCTCTGCAGGGGAGGAAGCGCGCAGTGGGAGATGCAGGGAATGACAGCACATCCAAGAGAGCCCTGAAAACTAATACGTTTCATTTCCTCAGCTTGACAATATTTGCTTTGGCTCAGGTTGGCCAGTTGCAGAGACATATCTGGACAAACCCAAATAAAACAAATTTTTCTTTCTCATCAACCTATCAGAGAATGATACTAAATAAACAGAGACCTTTTGAAGCATGAGGCAAGAAAAATGAACCAACACATGACGCGTTAAGGAGCATGAGAGGCGATGTCTGTAATGCATGCCACAGTGGCAGAGAACAAAACACTAAAGCTGAATTTCACCAGTGCCTACACAAAGGGCTCTGATATACTTCTTTAAAGATCAGTTCAACTGAATGTTAGAAGAATGTCAGAAGAGTTTCCTCCCCTGCCCTGCTGGTATATATCATCATGTGGCTTTAAGATTTTTCAAAAGCGATTCCATTACTAATAGTGCTTAAGTTTTTGTTCATGATTTGTTTTCAAGGTCATATAAATAACTCTGAGGAGTTCTCTGTGGTCCTAGGACTGTGGGCTAACCACTGCTGCATACACAGCTTGAAGGAGGCTTAGGGATAAGGGAGTATGTCTTATTCATCCCTGTATTCCTGTTATCTAGCACAGGGTTTAGAACATACAGATACTTTCTAAGTGGTGAATGAATACAAATTGAGTTGTTATCTGTAAATCAGATACTTTATTTCCAGCTCACCTTATAAATTTTAGGCATCTGGTTTCATAGGAAGGTGGGACAAGTTTCATCAAACTCTCATGGGAGTTAAGAAATATCTTTTTCACTAGTAAGCTATTTTAAAATGTCAATTTACTTTTATAGTTGCTTTGGCTCAATATTTAAAAAAAAAAAGAAAGAAAAAAAAGGAAGAAGGAAGAGAAAACGCCCCAGCAAAGCTACGCTACTTATAATATACAAATTCCAGAAACAGTCATTCAGGGCTAGGCCAGGAGGCCAACCAGTCAAGCCGTGATTTGGAAAGCTCCCACCATACTCTCCACCTTTACTCTGACTAACAAACACTTGCAGGGAATGGATATTGAGCTTAAAACACTACCTTGCCATTGTCTAGGATATACTTGTCCATGACAGGCGCAGGAGCGGGGTAATAGGACGACGTATTTGCTTCCTCACTGAAAGTGCTCCGTAACTCCGGCTCGGGCTCGAGACATTCTGACTTTACTTTTTCCAGATCAATGGCGGGACCTAGGCAGTTAAGAAAAGAAATCTGTCTAGAACTCCAAGGAAAATAAAAGGCAAATATTTTTAACTAGGCATCTATCAGCACACAGTGGCACAAAAATATCCTAGCTTATTTTTGTCCATTGAACTACACTTAAACCCAGACTTGAAAATAATATGAGGCATGAATGTCACAAGGGAAAAGGTGGAAAACTGGAAGACAAGAGTGGACTAGACTCTAATCAAGTTTGAATGAGAAGCACTCTTCCAGGCTGTCATTGTCTAAATGGAAAGGCAGGGATTCAACTTCCTGCACAGGAAAGAGGTTCTGTTAAGGCTGGGTTGGAGAAGAAGGGGTGGCAATTACTGGAATATGCAAATCATGTCTTTGCCAAAATCCTCACCTCAGTATCTTACAGTGGAGAAGGCCGTAACAGAAGAAGGGAGCTTAGGAAAGTGTGGGCAAAAATGTGAAGGCCTCCCCCTCCCCAAGACCTAGTATCTAGACAGGGGCATTTGAACCAAGAAATTAAAACACAATACACATTAAGCCCCTGATTGCCTGATCCAGCAGCTACTCTGATTTTTATTTTAATGCAATCAACACAAATTACATGCAGTTTAAAGAGCGAAAGGAAGCTAGATAAATGGTGATAGTTTCTAAAGGGGTTATTTTTTCTCCATTAGCTTTTAAAAATGGACTGTTTTTAAAAATCACCTATTGTGTGTTGATTACTAAAGGGCAGAGAAACAGGATGAAAATGGGTAAATAAGGCCAAATGACTTGATTAACTTTTGTGGGAGAACAACGTCAAAGGCCAACATAATTTAACATGCTGGAAATTCTCCCCATGCAAACATTTCAGGAGTTGACTGAGATCAGAGATTTGGCTGCTGCCACAGCAGCTCCCTCTGGCCGTGCATGTTAACTTAGGTAACAGATGAACTCACAGACCAGCCTTCTCTTATCCTAGCCATGTGGAAAACTGGGTACAAAGCTCTTTATATATTAAAGCCCTTTGTAACAATCTGCTTGCAACTCTGGGTTCAGTTGACACATCCTAGACTTTGGTTGGTGGCAGTGAAGGTCCTGGTGAATTTGTTACTAAAATTCCTCATGATACAGCTTCCCAGGAGACAATATCGATCCTGAATTGCTGGCAGCTGCTAACTGAAAGATGAAATCTCTGTAGTACCCTAAGATTTAAAATGAAACTTGCACAAAGCTGAATGCAAGATGACTGGGGAGCAGAACAGTGCAAATAAAAGAGCTTGACTCCTTCTGGTAGAGATTTCAGGTCCCATTCCTGGCTATGCTATATTTTAATTGTGTGACCACAGGTGAGTAAATTACAGATACAGAAGTTGGCAGAGCAAAGGACCAATAGCATCGTAATCGTTCTGACAGCACCTCCCAATAAGATGTGCAGGACCTATTCAAGGGCTGGGCCTAGGTCTTATTCTTTCCTTTGTCCCCAGCACCTAGTGCTGAGTAGGCACTCCCTAAATGTTTGCTAAGTAAATAAAACAATGACGACAATGAATGAGTAATTCTAAAGTTTCAGAAGCAAATACCAAAGTTTCTTCTCTCTGTGTGGGATCACAGGTTAAATTTCTGAGACACAAACAAATTCAGGTGGGACATTTGATCTTTTCTCAGATCTGGGAAGAGGTAATTACTTAAATTTCCCCTAAAGCACATGGCTGAGTTGGTGTGTGAAATCTCTTCCAGATCTGACCTTCAGCCAACAGAAAAAAAATAATAGGCTGAAAAGAGGAGGTCCATGAAAGCCACGCACTCACAGTCATCTTTAGCAAGAACGTGCCCTTCCTCTAAAGCCTCCTTTTCCTTCCATGAGAGGCTGGACAACAGAATGAATCCAGTATAGCCGTGACTTCAGTTGATTCTCTCCCATCCATCTCTATAAAGGCCATCAAAGGGATCTTCCACATGACCCTGTCTTTCCTTGCTTAGGCTGCCCACTACCCTCAAAATTAAGTCCCACACCATGGCCTCCATAAGGCCCAGAACAACCAGCCTCCTTACCTCTAGGGTCATTTCTCACCTCCCCCACCAATATTCACCTCTGCTCAGGTACCCCAAATATTATGTTGTTCCAGGAGTCTGTGCTGTTGTCTTGGCCTTGAACACTACCTCATCTGTCTGCCAATCGCCCAGTTAGACTTTAGGACATAGCTCAGGTGTCTCCTTTGTGAGGCTTGACTGTCATCACTCCCAGGTAGGGGGGTCTCTACATTGTGACTACTTTTAGCAAATTATGTTTGCAATCGTCTGCCTGTCGGTTTTCAACATTAGACTATAAAGCTCTTCAATAGCAAAGCTTTACTCCCTTTAGCATCTTGGAGCCTAGGGAAGTGCTGGTACATGACAGGCTCTTAGTAAATTCTTCATGACATGAGAGGGGAGGAAGAGAGGGACTTTAATGGGCTGTGACAAAGATTCTGAAGTAAAGTCCTGCTGCTGAGCAGAGGTGCTTGAGGGTAGAGGCATGGGCAGGTGGGAAGCTGTTCTGAATGTCTGTAACCTTTCTTGGAGTCCGAGAAGTAGAAATCAGGGCTGTTAATTAGAAATCAGAAGCATCTAGTTAGAATGGACAATTCAGATGGCACAGTTCCAGACAAAGGGCTCTGCTATCACACTGTCTACAGAGGGACAGCTAAGGGACATCAGAGGGAGCAGGGGTTGAGAGAGTCACCTCTCTGGCTCCATCCTGTTGGTCCCCTCCCACAGTCAAAGATTCCATTCCAGGCAAAGTGGCTGGCCTAATCCTCTCCACACATATACCATTCTTTCCTGCCTCCTAGTCTTTGCTTGTGCCATTCCTTTTGTCCAGAACATTCTGCCCCTACAGATGTCCACCTACACAAGCTCCACCAGTGATGCAAGGCCTGACTCAAATGCCATCTCTTCAATGAGGCTGCCCTATCCCCTCAAAGACTAGTAAATAATTCTCTCTAGCCCTTGGCTTGGGATTTGGAGACAGAGCTCCAAATACTGGGTTTAAGTACAGGGTTTTCCACTTACTGCTTAGCTGACTTGTGATCTTCCTTGGGTAGTAGAGCTCCACCTTCCTTTGGACTCTCCCCACCCCTCTGCCCCCACTCTACCATAGTAATCAGATGTGCTCATTCATCTCTATGTCTGTCTCCCCTACAAAAGGAGGAGGGGGCAGCCAAAAATAGTGTCTTTTTATGTTAGAGAGGAGGCTTGAGGGCAGCCAAGGACTGTGTCTTTTTATGTCAGAGACCAGGGCTCACCTGGCACAGTGCTTGATTCACATTCTATCCTCAAGAGATAATGTACACATAAATAATGGCTTAACCTCTCTGATCGTGTTGTCTCACCTGAAAGAAGGAAAGATAACAGTGACTTGGCAAGACTGAGGATTAAATCAGATAACTATATATATATTATATGTGTGTGTATATATATATTCGTATATTTATATGGAACAATGATTTCAGAGTCTGGTACAGAGTGGGTTCTTGGTAAACAGTCGTTCACTCCCTCTCCACCCACTCCCACACAGGTCACACTTGTGTGCTTAAGTTCGTCTCTACTAAACCATAGGTTCTGTGAAACAGAGGCCCTGCTGTTCTGCTTTTGCCCCTAGTGCTTAGCACAGGCCCAGCACAGAGCAGGTCCTTGTACTCCACAGCCCACCCACTCTCCTCAAGGCTCACGATGGTCCCCTCAAGGCTCACGATGGTCTCCTACGGGACTGATAAACTTCTGTCAAATACAGAAGCTACTACACTGAGATCTTGGCTCTCAAGAAAAACTATTTTCTACACTTCTCAGTCAGCACCATTTGCTTAACACCTGGCAAAAGCTCTCCGCAACAGCCTCCTCCTTCCAGGATATTGTCTACAGAAGGTCAGCTTGAAAAGCCAGCCAAAGGTACATCTGAAAAGGGACTTTTCAGGAGACCTGGGTGTGAATCCCAGCTCATGACTTTAAAGTCAGGTCATCTTACCCTCTCTGCAACTCAGCTTTCCTACCTGCAAAATGGGGGTTACCAAAAGCCACCATGCAGGCTGCTGATGCCTCTGGAAGGGCCTAGCACTGAGGCACAAAACAGACAGAAGTGGGCAAAATGGCAGATGAATGAAGGAATGAATCAATCAATAGAGCGCAATGTTTAGCATTACAGGATCGGAAAGAAGAGGAACAAAAAAGCATGTGTTTTCTTCGGGGAGAGCAGGGAGGGCCCCTAGTGCTTTTAATTTAAGAGGGGGGAAAATCACTTCATTGCAAATTTTAGTCGGCTCCACTACTGATGTTGGCAATTTACATCTCATTACAACAAATGCTTCAGATTGCTGTTTTGCTTTTAAAAAATTTCTGAGGCATTGTTCTCCCTCAAACACATGTGACCAAATTAGCCACAATAATAAGCACTTGCGTTAAGAGACAGCATTGTACAATCTGGCGCAGATATTTTAGGTAACAAAAGAACTTTTTTCACTTTGTGGGAAGAGTAGGATTTTTTTTTTTAAAAAAGGGCTTTGATCTATTTGCATTCTGATATTGACACACACTTGAGGTTTATTTGGGGGAAAATATCTCTTCCATGGAAAGAAACCTCTCAGCTGGGTAAAGGAAGCTTTTTAAAAGCATGAAAGGTAGTACTTGTCTTTTCATTCAATCATTCATGAACCCATTCATCTCACAACCCCTGACTGCATATCAAGATCTCGGCTCTGTAAGAGGCACTGGGGACCCAGAGACAAAGTATGTTCCTGTTCTGGGGAAGTTCAGATTTAACATGTGAAGCACTATGACAGAGCATACAAACAACTCTGATTTAACGGATGAGCAATAGATTTAGTGTCAGAAAAACCTGGTAAAGATCCTGGTTCTGTTATTTACTTTGCCTCTGTAAGCCCTACTGGCTTTTTCCCTAAAATGGAAAGCATGACACACAGTTAGGGTCTTTGTAAGTGTTTGCTGGGGCAACAAATATATGCAATTACACGATTTTCTATTCTTGTTGTATCATAAACTGGACTAATGCTGTTCTTTCTGATTAACACAAATATTTATGTTTGTGTGACTTCTGGGTTGAGAAATCACCTATTTTTTCAAACATATATGTGTTTGGACACTAAATATTTCCAATTTCAGCTGAAATAGAAAGGTTAATTATATATATATATATATATATATTTTTTTTTTTTTAGAAAAAAGGATTAAATCCTTTTACTTCTGTAAGTAAATAGGAAGTTTCTCTGCAATAAGTACCATCCTATTTTCTTCAAAAATGCAAAGTAAATCAAGTCAAAATTCTTAAATGCATACAGAACATCTGCTGTGGCACAGGGAGTACTAGATTTGGCAGAATAGAGATGATTTTACTGTTGAGAAGGACCTGGGCATGGGAACAGCTACATTAACAATGAAGGAGTTAAACAAAGGCCTTGGAAAAAGACTAGGGAAGATGCCTCCAGAGCTGGGTAGGAGGATCCCCCTCTGTGGACCTTCTCAGACCCTCTCAGAAGTCATCAGCTGCTCTCACCTGCTGCTGTAGCTGTGCTTCTGTTTCTTAGCCCCATTAGGCTTCCAGTGAAACACAGACAAATCTGGTTTCATTCCTTTGGTGAGAATCTACTAAGTACCGCTGAGTGCCAGCCCTGGGCTAGGTGGAAGTGGGTGCTTCACAGTCTATCAGTGGAAAGAGACAGGCAGCAGACTGCCACCACCCATGTGGCTAACAAGCATTAGGAAAAAAACTGGGGCAGAAGCAAAGGAGGGGGTGCTGCCTCTGGAGGAAACTAGGAAATCTTCAGAAGGATGGTGACAAACTTAAGTGTTGGGGCTTGGAGGATGAGAGGAGCTTGTTGGGTATGAGACCCTAGGGTGGGGTAGTTCTCATAAGGTGAAGGCAAGTGGCACAAACCACAGGCTCACTGTGCACAAAGGGTGCAACGTGATGATCTGCATGAATTTGGGGAGGGGGAGATCACTGCTGGTTAAGGGATCCTAGAAGGTTTCGGGAAAGTGGTGATCTCTGACTGCGGCTCTGATGGATGGGTGACATCTTGGGGAGGTGGGGGAGTAGTGAGGCCGGGGTTCTTCAGGTCCTCTCTCTCTCCATTTTCTGAGTGCCTTCTTCGAGTGAGGGCAGGAGCAGACTTTGTTGGGCAGAGGCAAGAGAAAAAAATTCTAGCATGAATCCTGGATTAGGTGAGATCCCAGCGGCTCACAAAGATGCCTCCACAGTGGGGCCACACCCTCAGGGAATGTGAACCACAGAGCGGCAGAGTTGAAATGGATCTGAGAGAGCCCCCGCTCCAAACGGGAGAAGCCCACCGAGGAAGAAAGAGGTAAAACAAGCAGGCCCGGCTCCCCAGTCTTGGGGGTCAAGGTTATCCCCGACTTTGAGGAAGTGCAGATGCCCATTTCAAATGACATATTTGAGAAGGAAAGGTGGCTGAAACCTACA
This sequence comes from Theropithecus gelada, assembly GCF_003255815.1. NCBI lineage: Eukaryota > Metazoa > Chordata > Mammalia > Primates > Cercopithecidae > Theropithecus > Theropithecus gelada. Next base: position 76,683,506 of record NC_037668.1, read on the forward strand.
AATGTCTTCTTTGTTAAGTGTCTTATATCAAATGTATCTCTCTTTTTTCTCTCTGTAGCATTTTTCAGCCCACCGTCAGGTGATTGTTTAGTATCTCCCTGACTAGAACATAAACACCAAGGGGATGAGTAGTCTTGTTCGCTGCTATATCCCCAGCACCCAGCGCAATGTCCTTCATACAGAACACTCACTAAACATGTGTTTAGTGAAAGAAGTTAATCCTCATGATGGTCCCACAAAATGGACCTTATTATCTCTGTAAAGACTCAGAGCAGTAAAATAACTTGCCAGAAGTCACACAGGTGGTGAGTGCTCAAGTTCAGAGTCGTCAGACTCCAAAGACAGCTCTTTCCACTGCCCTGCCCCTTCTCAGTGAACTGTACTTTTCAGAGCTTCTTGCCTAATGCTCACTCTGTGTGACCCTCAACTAGTCTCTGATTTTCTCAGACATTCCTTGGGGGTCTGTGAAAAGCTCCACAATCGTGAGGGGTGCGGTGGAAGGGGAATAGGGTGTCACCTCTAGGAGCTCTGAGCTTATCCTCTGGTGGCCAGGGAAGACTGGACTGCTTCTTCATCTGTGCTGCTTCTACTTTCCTCCTGCCCAACTATCTGTGCCCAGAGAGTATCCAAATGGCAGGATAGGGGCAGAACGCCCTGTCAGAGAAGCACTGAAGGCCCACACATGTGCTCAATGCATGTAAAATGGACCAGAGTTGGGTGGGTTGGGGGGCTAAGGAGTTGTGGTGGGAACAAGTGGGGTGGGCAGCACAAGAGCTGCTCCCAGGTTCCTGAGGGACCACTGTGGGCACAGTGAGTGCCCGAGGGCAGGAGTTATGAGGAGGCAAAGTTTGATCACATGGTGGGTGTCTGTCCAACAAATCAATCCATGACCCTGACCTCAGCTGATACTCCCTTCAGGCCATGAGCCCTTCCAGAGTAGGGACCATATGGGATTCATCTTTGCTACATGGCTGTTGATTGATTCACCTGGCTCAGAGGAAAACAGCAACTCGGGAGTTGAAGGACTGCACCCCAGGCCACTGCAATGGGGAAGTGCCCCCATGAACCACCTGCAGGAGGGTCTGGGGTAGTTCTGCTTGCTTTCATCTGTATCTGCAACCTCTTCTCCTCCTGCTACCCCGCCCTTCACTGTGCCGTCCAACCAGAACTACTTTCAGTTCCTTGAATAAGCCAGCCTCTCCTACAACTCCAAACCTTTGTTTAGGCTCTCCTGTTGCCTGAGATAGTCCCTTAACCTGGGGCCTCCTCCAGCCATCCACAACTCTCCTACCCCAGCCATGTAAGGAGCTCTCTTTTGTATCCTTCCCCAACATCCTGAGAGCTCAGGACCAAAGTAAGGCTCACCCTGCATCACCTCACAGTCTGCTGATGAGTCTGTAACTTCTTTAAGGTCACAAAGGGGGCTTAACAATTTGATGTCTCTGTGCCTAGCACAGGGCTCGGAACAGAGGAAGGATCCAATAATGTTCCCTGCACAAAAACATTTTCCTACAGTCAGAGCTGTCCAATAGTGGGACAGGCTGCACTGGAAAGAAGTGAGTGAGCATCTTGTCTCTAGGGGAATGTTACTGGAGGCTGAGTGATTGCATGGCAGGGAGACTAAAGAAAGCTTCTTGTCATGTACAGGAGGCTAGACGAGGTGAACTCTGGGGTTCCTTATGGGACGAAGGTCCTAGGACTCTAAGAATTACCCCCCACACTCAGAGTGCCCCCTGGAGCAGCAAGGGAGGGTATGGCCAGCCTCCGGAACCTGCTGAATCCTGGCAGCCAAACTAATTCCATCCATCCATGTTGGCTGAACACAAACGTTCCACTGCTTCATGATACTGGGTTCATGAAATCCTATATATTCTGATTCCACATGGCATAGATACATATGTCTTTTCTACTCTCTGGGCCTCAGCTGTCCCTCTATAAGACAGAGGTGAAAGGTTGAACTCGGTTCTCTCTAAAGTGGCAATTTCTAAGAAAACTCCAGGAATTATCTGGTTGGTATCTTGAGGCCATGTTGCCTGGTAAGGCTGAAACTATGAAGACGTGGTGGGCTTTTAAACTAAGCAGGAAATATTCATCTAACAGCTCAAGGGTCCTGCAGTCACAGAATGCACGGCAGTACTGGATGGTATAATGGCCAACAAAGAAGGCCTAATCAGGAGGCAGGCAAAAGGGACAGTGCCACAGAAGCACATGGCTGAGGGACTCTGTGATCAGACTGCCTGATGCATGGCAAAGCAAGAGGGGCCTCAGTTCTGAAAACTGGTTCTACCCTTTCCTGGGTGTGTGACCTCAGGCGAGTTAACCTAATCTCTCTGAGCCTGTTTTATCCACTGCTGAGGTTGTTTTATATATGGAAAGTATTTAGTGTCTGGCCCAAAGCAGGTATTCCAGAGACCAGGCTTTGTCTGTAATGAACACTTTCCCACCTCCATTTCCTGACTGGCAAATCCAAAAGAAAACAAGCCTGTTACATGGCAATATGGAAGGCAAAACCCTGCTCTAATGGAGAAACACATTCCTATTCTGACAATGGGGAAAAGCCTAGCAACTGCCTCTGGATGTTCTAAATACCTAGGCAGTTGTTAGAAAAGGGACAGCCTGGAGTTGTCCCTCAACCCCATTCCCACTGCCCCCAGGAAAACGGAGTCTAGGAAGAAAGGGAAAGGAGGGTCCTGAATTGTTCAGCAAGCCTGAAATCAACTTTTAAAATAATCTAGGTTTATTTTAAACTGTGGCTAATTCTAATTTGGGCAACAGTTCAAAAAAAGTCCTTCAAAGTAGATGATGACCAATATTTTTCAGAGCACCTACTCCACTTCTTACTACTAGATCTCTTCGTGCCATCTGAATTGAGCAGGGAACAATAGTTTTTGAAACTGCCCCACCACTAACTGTAAACTGGCAGGCAGACTGTGGGCCTCTTGGGCCTCACCTCCACAAGGGAGATGTAAACACCTAACTAGACAAAATGGCTCTTGTCCACCTGCTTTGGGCCTTTCTCAAAGCCCAACTTTTTTATAGTACTCCTGCTCATTGTGAGAATGAACTGAGGCTGAAAGAGATGGGAAAGAGCTCTGAGACAAACAGGCCCCAGGAAGAGAGTCCTGGCAAAGAGAAGACTGAGCCACAACTAGTGATGTCTAAAAAAATCCAGGAGGTCAAATGGGGGTTTGAGAGCTAGAGATGGGAAGATGGAATTCTGCCCAGGAAAAGTTGGGGGTGGTAATGGACAAATTCTATAAGCTACAGACCAGTGAGCTTGAAATCAAGTCCAGGCATGGTTGTAAAATAGACTGTTCAAATATGATTTCTAAGGACTTACAAAGGGAAATAGGAAATCTCTAGGCATCATCCAGGGTTGACCAAAGATTAAGACATGCCAGACCATCACATCTGTGTTCTGCTGTAGCATAATGGGTGCCTACGATGTGCCAAGCACTATATAACACATTTTCTCATGCACATCTTCAAATGATTCTACATCTTGATGCAGTACCTATTGAGCACCTACTATATGCTGGCCTCTAGGCAGATGACTTTACTGCATTTGTTCATTTACTCCTTTTTTTTTCCCCCCCCTTAGACAGAGTCTCACGCTGTCGCCAGGCTGGAGTGCAGTGGCATGATCTTGACTCACTGCATCCTCCGCTTGACTCACTGCATCCTCCGCTTCCCGGGTTCAAGCTATTCTCCTGCCTCAGCCTCTCGAGTAGCTGGGACTATAGGCGCACACCCCCATGCCCAGCTAATTTTTGTACTTTTAGTAGAGGTGGGGTTTCACCATGTTGGCCAGGAAATGGTCTCGATCTCTTGACCTCGTGATCCACCTGCCTCATCCTCCCAAAGTGCTGGGATTACAGGCGTGAGCCACTGCCCCCAACCCATTTGCTCCTTTTAAAAACCATAATAGTTGATACTATCATTCACTCTGTTGTACAGATGAGGAAACTAAGGCTGAGGAAGTTAAGTAACTTGCCCGAGGCAACAAAATTTGAATTTGGAAGAGCTGGGATTGAAAACCACAGTATTTCTGACCTCAGAGCCCATTAGGGCTCTTAATTACTGAGCTGGTTCTCCTGTCTGTATGTAGTGAGCTTTAAGATACCTATATTACAGAGGAGAAAACAGAGACCTGAGAAGGGTTAAAAAATGTGTATGAAGTTACACAGGTAATAAATTAAGACAGCTGAAATTCAAACCCAAGTAATATCTGCTGCTGAAGCCCAGGTTGTCTCCAGCACAGGAGAAAACCAGCATGAAGCATTTGGCTGACATTAGCTGCCTTTTCTAAGGCACTATCAGAGACCTGGGCTTAAAGAAGCCAGTTCAGACTGCAAAGGATTTTAAAGATCAAAGCTGGTATTTTAACGGACCTTGGACAGCACACAAGGTACAAACCCAGAGGGTTACAGAGGTGTTAGTGATCCAGCTCTAAAAAGTTGAAACAGATATGCAGGCCACAATGGCTTTCTCCTTTTTCAAAACTTTCAGCCAGCTTATGATCTAGCCAACAGGACATTATCTCTTCTTTTTGCCTTCTCCTCTCTAAAATGGAGATAATAATCCCTACCTGGCCTTGCAACAAGACTATCAGAATTGTCCAATGAGATAAAAATGTCAAGGTGCTTTGAAACCGGTAAAATGCCACGCACATGTGAATTACTGTTATTACTCTAGTTATCTATGCCTCTTCTGGTTAGAATTCATCATTTTTGCCTATATTCCCTGACACAGCACACAAGAAATCTAATATCATCATCTGCCTCCCTCCTGCAATTACAACACTGATTTTATTTGCCTGGTGTCATGCTGTGTACATGTTCGTATTCCCTGTGAGACTTGTGTGCATCCTGAAGGCAAGGATTACATCTGCTCCTCTTTGGATTCCTCACAGAGCCCTTGAGAGTCTTATTTGAACTAATGTTACCCGAGTCACACCACAATGAATTATACTATCTAAGTGGTACTTACAGTGTAACAAACTGGGGAGGACACCGTAGCCTTGGACTTTGCCTTCTAAGAACAGGGAATCTAGCTGAGGAGAAACCAAGAGAGACCCTAGAATTTACTCCATTCTCACACATGGGGGCTTACCCTCCCCCAGCTGGGTCTCTATTGTTCTGCTTCCCTTCATCCCCTAAAATTCTCTGTGGCTGCCAATGCCCCGTTTAAACACACCATTCTAATCTACTTATGTATTGTTTTTCAAAAAGGCACTCTGTCTTGTTCATTACGTTATTCCCAGCACCTAACCCAGTCCTAGAACAAAGGATACCCTTGATAACTGTTCACTGAATAAAGTAATGAATAAATGAATATACACAGAAAAACATCTGTACCTTGGAATATCACCACGCTTTTTGCATCCTCAGCATTTCCTTATTTGGGGGAAGATGGGCAGGAAAGGGAGAAAAAGGAAAAGGGGACTGGCATTTATTGAACACTTACAATATAGGGGTCACAGGGCTAAAGTTATTACATATGCTTCCTTATTTAATTTTGACAGTGGAGGACAGTGGGGTTGTTTACCATGCTAAGATCACAGACAAGGAAAGTTCTGTTTTACAGAGAGAGATGATGTCCTTTGTGGGGAGTAACGGGGATGGAGGGGACACCCCCTTGTTGGGAAAAGTGAAGTCTAAGAGCTAAAGAAGGTCATACAGGTGAGAGGCCAGAGAGAGGCACACAGGACAGGGTCAGGAGACCCTCAGGAATAAGCCAGTGACACTTTTTGGGCTTGTTTCCTCATCAGCAAAATGAGGGGACAGTCTATAGCCTAAGTTCTTTCACAACTCCGTGACTCCATGTTGGAATACTTCCGATTAAACCCATCTTTTCTTGTGTGTGGAATGAATGAAAGAATGAATAAATGTACAAATGAAGACGTGTACGATTCAGTGAAGCCTCTGAAACATACTCTCTTGCTGCTATCCCCCACCCTTGGGTGTGGCTCCACCTTTCTGACCCCAACCTCCCCAAGGTGTGCCATTATAACTCCTGGCTGCTAACGGACCCGCCTCCCACTCTGAGTCCCCATCAGTCTGAAACGACCAGGCGGCTGCCCTCCACTACCATCTACCACTCGTAGGACGCCACTACGTGGGTGAGTAATAATGATTCTTCCAGGCAGTAGATTTCTTTTGAAAACTGAGCACCTCCTGACCTGTTGGCCTCCCTCATCTCTGAATTTGCCTGTTATGGTGTGAATGATCCAGCACCCAAGCCAGACAAAGGCCCTTGAGCTAGGCCCCTAGCTGAGGTGGACAAATAAAAATACTCAAGGATATGCCTCCAGGAGCAACACTCAAATGAGGCCCAGGGGGCAGAGAATGGCAAAGCCTGAGCCCTACATCAACCCTAAGCCAGGACGTGTTTATCAGAGGGCAAGTGAAGCCATGAGTCAAACAAGGGTCTCTCATTTGCTTTCTGGTTGTTCTCTGCCTTCTTAGTGGTGTTTATAGATCACGATCTGTTACAGCAAGGGGATATCTTACTAGACTTTCCACGAGAGAATTCTCCCTTCAGATGCTAACCTCTCCCACAGAACTGACACTTTGTGTTTTAATAACATGTTTACCTCCATCACTACCCTCTCCTGCTTCCCAACGTCTTAGTCTTCTTTGGATATCCCCAAGTTCCTAGGCTCGGAAAGCATTTGGTCAAAGTTAGCTGACTGAATGAATAAACAAATGAACAAACATATATAACCCCTCTTATCTTCAATATTGTAAGAGGATACTGAGGCAGAGAAGTTAGTTAACCTGCCCAAGGTCATATAGCCAACTACAGGCTGGGGGTGCCTGAGTTAAAAGCCAAAGTTAACCCTGTCTTAGCTCCTCCATTACATGATGTTGAACAGGAGCTAACAGTAATCAAGCATTAACAGAATGTCAGGCACTATGCTGTGTGTCACAAGGCTGTAATATGATCATTCCCATTTTACAGATGAGAACACTGAGGGTCAGAGACATACACGCTCTTTGCCTAAATTGCTCCTCACTCTCCCCATCTACTGATTCCTGTTTCGGTAACAAAAATTTATCCTTCAGGCTCCAGCCTAAAACGTGTTTCTTTCAGGAAGCCTTCCCTCTCTGACCCCTCAAAATCTGGTGGGTAGTTCCCTCTGCTGTCCCACAGTCCTCTATGGTTTTGTCCCTATGATGGCATTTATGTACTGTGCTGTCACTGATTGTTTCAGGATCTGTTTCCCTCATCAAACTTTAAACTCCTCAAGGGCAGAGGGCAAGGTCTGTATTGCAAATATACTGAATTCTTACACTAGGCAAGATCCCTGGCATGTAGCAGGAGACCAGCAAGTATTCATGGAAGAAAATACGGTCACAGGAAAGGAAGGAAGAATGGAAGGAAGGACATGAGCTTCCCAAAGCCACAGAGTTGGGAGGTAGGGAAGTTGGGATTTGAATCCAGGCCATGAAAACATACAACCTCCTCTTAAGGGTAGGGACCCTTTTATTTTATTCTTGTGGATTTGTCTTGGAACTTGGTACATTACCATTCTCCTATTAACATGTGTTAATCAATAGACTTTTAAGCTTTCACAGATGAGGGACAGTGGGTGTGATTTTCCAGGATGCCTGCAGTCCTGAGAAGATAGGGTGGGTGCCCTATGCATACTTGGGGCTCCAGCTGACTTATGTTGAGTCCAACCCATTGTAATGATGATGGTGACTCAGATCAGGGAAGAGCTATCCAGTGGTCTGTGCAATGGCCTTCAAGGCCTGTGGGATGGGAGAGCCTAGAAAGATCAAGACACTGAAACTATGCTTCAGGTCAAGTTTTTCTACATGTTTTAGGACTAAAAGAGGCATATAATGATGTAAAATGCAGGGTATCTTACCACCCCAGAGGCTTAGGAGTGGTTTCTGGAGTTTAAACTCAGTTCATAATTATGAAAAACAGGTAGTTTCCCTGGGAGTTGAATTAAGTACGAAGAATTTCTGTTTTTGGTGTACTTCCCCACAAGCCCCCAAGAAGTTTATAAAAGGCATAGCATACAAAGCACACTGAAAATACAAATTATTCACTTTAAGATTGGGAAACATTTTTTCCTCTCCAAAAATTTCAGTTATCCCCATCCCCCATCACCGCTACAAGAACAATATAGCTTTTACAAATTTTTACATTTATGATTTCTCTTTGAGATTTTATTTTAATAAAGAACTTTACTAACTTTTGAAGCTGCAAACCATATGCGACTTTTCGTGTCCCTGTGAACCTCTGTAGACTATGATTTGGGACACTGACTTGCCAAAGCAATGGTAGAGTTCGGGAGTGGACAAACTCCAGCCTATGAACTGAGTGACTAGAGTTGAGACAGAACTCTACCTCTGCCTCCCTACGTGACTCTGGGGAAGTCCCAATGTAGTTTCCTTTTCTATGACAAGGGCATGAAAAGGCCTCTCTACTGACTCCTTGGACCATCCAAAGATCTACTGAGCCACTACCTTGGGGACATACTTTAAGAAGCAAATGACACCTACAAATATAAGTAAATTAGGGTAAGAATAAATCAAAGAAGAATGAAGCTTCATATCTAAATATATTATCTAGATAATGAAAACCTTCATAAGGGCAAAACCATATTTTATTTAAACTTTGAGGATATTCCTAGACTAGATTACCACCTTCTTCAAGCAAAGCACACTGACTCAGAGTTTATCAATTACTGTCTTCAGGGGCTATGGAGGCAATGAACTTGTGTTATACTGATTTCCTCAATACTGACTGGGCTCTATCTTTTACAGTTCTGGATTCTTATGTTCTGAAAGCATTTTTCTGTCTTTCTCTCTCTGGTAGGCAGTCATTTCTTCTGGCAGTCAAGGCTGCTGCCTCTCAGATTTCTTGATCCCTGCTTCTAAACCACTTTAGATTGGAAAACCTGATTAGTTAAAATAGAGTGCAATATAAGAACCTATTTAAAGTTCTGTGAGCAAACCAAAGGAGTTTTATACGTCTTTATATTCATCTTCCTAAGGTCATGTGCCTCCCTGCTCAAAGCTTTCTAATGCTTTCCATTCCTACCAAAACAAGTTCAGACATCCCAGGCTGGTCGTTTTCAAGTCCTTCCATCTTCTGTCCTCAAAGCACATTTGCATTATTCCTCTTAGTGTGCTCCAGGTATTTTCCCATGCTCATGAGTGCTGCTCAGCCTCCTCTTGTGCCTTGAAACACTGCCCACCCTTCAAACCTCAGTTCCTTACTGAAGTCTCTCCATGCCCTCAGTTACGAATAACCACTCCAAGCCCTGAACTCTCATATCATTTTGTCAGCATTCTCCTTTGGCATTTATCACTTTCTGACTTAAACTAATACATGTTGTTAGGATCATGTCTACTTCTTTTTATTATCCTGAAATTTCCTTGGAGAGGTTCTCTACAATCCCTGTTACTGCCTCTTGCTGAATGAATGCATAAATGAGTGAGCAGTGACAAATATTTTGTCAGCTCTTATTCTCTGACCCATGTTCGCCAATGTTCCCATAGCTGAGGCTGCTGCACACATAAGCTCCTATCAGATTCACTATGAGTGGGAGTGACTTTTCCTTGAGACAACTGATAAGCCAAGTGGCTGTCCTTCCCTAGCCTCTGGGGCACTTGGTCTCCCTCTCCCCTTTCCCCTCCCAGAAGAGGATCTGGATGAAGCATTCCACCCATGTGGAGTGGTAGGTGGCCTGCTGGGGCACTCACCGCTGCCAAGCCGCAGGAGCAGCACGTCCTGGAGCCTCCGGTTGAGGTCACGGAGCTCCTTCATTTCAGACACAAGTGCCCCGTACTCCTTGAGCTTCTTGGCCTGTTGTACCAGCTGCCTGCGAGTCCGCTCCAGCTCCTGCTGGAGGTGGCGCATCTCTTCCTGCTGCTGCTGGTAATTGCGCAGCAGCTCCTCATACAGAGCCCGGGGCACCACAGCATCTTCTAGACTGTCCATGTCCTCTGTGCCTGGCGAGGCCTCCACGAAGACCTCTTCCGGACACGTGCTATGGCCCAGGCTCAGGCCGTTCTGCTTCTCTAGCCGAGCCACCACGGCCTCGATGCTCTTGTGCGCCACTTCGCTGGGCTTCCGCCCCTCAGGTCTCTGTGTAGGACAACGAGAATCAGTTCAGGCAAGGGCAGCTGGGACTTTCTCGGACTGCAGCTCAATATTTCCCCAGACAATCCTAAAATCACAGAATCACAGAACATCAGTGCTTGGAGAAACCTGTGCACACACTTAGTCAAAGCCTTTCATTTTATAAATGGGGAAACATTTTATAAATTTTATAAATGGGGTTCTGAGTGGGGAAGAGGCTTGCCCAAAGTCATAACCAGGATACTGATTTCCCAGGCCTGCACTTTTTCCTTTCACCACTCTGCCTCCTGGATGCATATATCATGACCACCCTTCCCAATTCCCCAGGCCCCAGCCCACCCACAATGCCTAGGCAGTGGCTTGCGCATGGGGGTGTTCAATATGTATTTGTGGAGAATCAGGGAGAAATCAGGCCAGGCCAACTGATCCCAGAGGAGTCACAAATTTCTTCAACAACAAAAACAAAAAATTCCTCCCCGAAAGGCAATTCACCATGTAAACTTTTCATCAAGAATGCTTTAGATGGAAAGGATGTTAAAAACTCTAGTCTACTCTAATCTAGGGAAGAAAACATGTCATATTTTCTCTGTTCCTCCTCTGCCTACTCACTCAGAACTGGCACTCAGTAGGGGCTTGAAAAATGTTTACTCAACCGAAAAGTTCAAAGAATTCTAGCATTGAAAGGTACTTTCAGTTTCACTTCCTCATGTTCCAGGTGAGAAAACTGAGGGTCAGAGAGGGGAAGGACTACACTTAGGGTCACATAGTGAGATACAAACACAGCCAAAACCAGAATTTGGAATCTAACTTCCAGTACAAGGCTCCTTCCCCCCAGGTCTGCCAGCCTCTCCCTCAGCAAGACAGTGGATAGAGAGAAGAAAGTTAATTCACAAAAGAATTATCCAGGACTCCCCCAGGGCTTGGGGTTCTACTGCCAGAGGAAATTCTAGCTCAGGTAGCTACAGCTTCTACTGAGGGGCAGTGAGAGTTACAGGATCAAATGAATTCTTTCACTCAGGGTAGTAGGGTTAGGAGCTCTCCTGACTGGGGCACTTGTAGGAAGTGCAGACGACTGAGGAGAGGCACTTCTCACTAAGTTTCAGGAAATTTAAGGAAAATCAAACCAAATCAAACCCAGCCCAATGAAACTATGACTCTGATATTGTGTTACATGACAAAATCTTAAGTCGTTTTATCTGCTGGGATAAGGTGCTACCAGTGTAGATGAATTTATCATTTATCTAAAGTGATCGTTACAATATGTCTGCGTCACAATAATGTGAGACCCCTGGAGGCAGGGACCATGTCTGGCTAATGGCTCCAGGTACCAGCACAGGGTCAGGCCCATAGCAGGAGTACAGTGAATGCCATGAACTGAACTCAGCTACATTCCCTGGGAACACCCTCAACCTTGTGTCCAAAATCAGACCATGGGCAATGCAGAAGACATCCCATTTCCTTATCTTCCTTCTCCCTTCCTCTCAGGTATCTACTGCACAGAAGAAAACAGCTAGCTTGCCGAACAAGATTTTCAGCAGTTTCCAAAGTAAAGGCTGGAGACCAACTGGGGCACACAGCAAGAAAATACAACCTCATGCAAACGTTTTCATCTAACCCAAGGTCTCACAGATCCCTTTTGTGAACCTCGTGCACTTCCCAATGAGTCCAGCCTTAGCAATTTAGGGTAATCTGACAGTGACTGGCCCTAAACTTCTCGTTGCTTAACGTTGTTGGAGCTCAGCAGTGGCCTCTCCAGAGCTGTGGGCCAAGGAGAAACACACCGTTCCAAACCTCCAACAGCGATGACACTGCACAGACTATGCAAACAGGACCGTGCTTGGTGGCACAGCATGAATCAGGGCTCTCTGGAAAGTTGGCCAGCAAGGCAAATACACACTAGTTGTCCCATGCTTTCCCTACCCTGAAAAAAGTCATGGCCTCTGATACCAGGGGACATTTACATGGGGAGAGGAAGCCAGACTGAAATTCTTTATCTATGAGGTATCTGAAAACGCTCCCGCATACTTCCAAAGAAAGAAAAGATTTTGTTACCTTGATGTGTCTAAGCTGTAAATCTTCTTCCCCATAATCTTTAACCTCTCCATCTTCTTCTACATGATTAAGAGAAAGCTTGGGGATTTTTATTTTCTTCTGCATCACACTGTTTTCAAGGTCAGATTTGTCTTCTAAAATGCATATCAAGAGAACAAGGTTCATCATGAGTTAAAATGAGTCATTATGAGTTTAGAATGCCCAAAACCTCAAATGCTAGAAAATAATTGAGGCCAGACCAGTTAAAAACGAAAAACAAACAAACAAACTCAAGGCCGGTTCCCTCTTGCATGCAGGCATCCTAATAGCAGCGCAGATCAAACTCTAGGAACAAAGGTGCTTGCGAAAAGCACTGTCATACAAAGTGTTGAAATAGCAGCCAGTGAATTTGCTTAGGGGTTTCTCTAAGTGTACCCTAATGGGTGGCCTTTTATGGAATTCTAGAATCTTGAATTGGAACAGCCCTTAGATTGCTATCTGATCTAAATTAAAATGGCCCATGAATCCCTCAACTCAACTGTGATCTTTCTAAGCCAAGTGTCTTCCCAGGAGAACTTGGTGGGTTTCTGTCAGCTCAAGTACCAATAGACATGAGAGAGATTATAGCTGATAGGGATGTAAGGAAGGGCAGGGGTATCTCCACAGCCCTACACAAGGCAGGCTAAGGTAAGGCAGACGGGGGAAGAATAACATTTATCCCCTTTTTACTGGTATCAAATCTCAGCATGCCTGAGTCTGAGGGACCTCAGTGAACAAGTGGTCCAACTCTCTCATGTTACATGAGGAAATTCAAACCCAGAGGATGGAAGAGGCTTGCCAACGGCATGAGCGGAGGAACAGCCAGGAGTGGGAAAGAGGCCTCTGGCACCTCGTCCACTGCTTACATGTGCTGACAACACATACTGAACGTAAAGTGCTACACAAATACAAAAGGATATTATTTCTACTCATTTTCTCATTCTTTAAGCTCAACTTCAGATAATCTGTTTTTTTTTTTCCTGCACAGATTTCAAACTGGACTTTCCAGATTTGTCTCTCACTGGATATGTCCAAAAATAAAAGTTCAAACAAGAGGGCTCCAGAGGTAAAAATCTCAGTCTTTTCTGGAACTGTACCCTTGTGGTAAAATACTTTGTGTTCAAAGCTTAAATTGACACTTTAGAGATTGCTGTTTCTCATAGTCCTCAAAGGTTCCCATTGCTATATCCCAAATGTGTTTTGTAGCATGTTGCCCAAAGTTGGATGTAGCATATGGCCAGGTAGTTAGTTAAATCCAGTCTTGAAGGGGTGTGTGTGTGTGTGTGTGTGTGTGTGTGTGTGTGTGTGTGTATACGTATGCATGTATTTGCATGTGTTAAACATGCTCTTACACTGTTCCCAGGCCAGGCTTCTCTCCTCACAACTTGTTAGTAAAGCTGACAAGGCAGCTTATAAGCACATAACTATTCCAGAATGTACTCAAATGCTGAATCTTCCCAAACAGTCTTCGTGATGAAGGCCCAGCTGGTCAGAGGTGGGAGTCCAATATCAGAGACTTAAGTGTGAACCTCAGCTTTTCTATGACAGGAAGAGGACAGGTATGTAAGGGCCTTAATCTCTCTGGACATAATGGAGGTTGTGAGGATGAGAGCAATAATTCACGCAACTCACTGGACAATGCCTGCTACACACTGGCCATTCGATGGATGGCACAATATAATTGGTATTGTCAATGTGTTCTGAATCATTTTCTTCTCTTAAGCATAAAGTGAATAGAGATTTAATTTAAAAAAATGAAGAAATGATTTAAGTAGGGTAAGGATGATAAATGAACTGCTCAGAAAAAAAGGAGGTGGTCTTTGTTAACAACCCCCTACGGATAAAAATGGCCTTTCCCACTGAGCAGAGGAGCAACCCTTGGGTTTCTATTTTCACAACAATGGCTCGTTCTTGCACTCTTTGTGCCTATAAAATGGATCCAACGGGTTATGAACAACAATAGGGACTCGGGGTTTTCTAAAAGAGCAACAGTTTCCCTCCTACAAATCACTGCTGACTTATAAGTTAAAGGGATGCTAAAATGTAAAACCTAAAGAAAGTACTTCAGATGAAATCATCTTACCATGGTGTTTGTGTATGTTTGTGTGTCTGTGTGTGTGTGTGTGTGTGGAAAAAAACAAAAAGAGAGAAAGAGAGAGAGAGAGGATGAGGGTGGTATTAGGATTTCTGAATGTGTTGGGGCAAAGCTCCTGGGCTAGTCTTCAATTTGACAAATTCAGGACAAAGTTTGACATGCAGAGCCACCAAACTAGAAATGACAAGCTATGTTATGCCTTCCTGGGCTGAAACTGTAGCTCAGGATCATGTTGGTGTGGAGAAAAGCAATCATTCGAACTCACAAAACCACGTTAACATCTGGATGGAGAATGATCCTCAGATCATCCAATTCTATTTTTCAAAATGCAGATGAGAAAAATAAAGTTCTAAATGGTGAAGTCTGTGCATCCATGCATGCAACTCTCAGGCCCAGGAATAAAGGAGGGGCAGGATGAACAGGGTCCCTATCCTGGAGAGCTCACTGTTGTGCAAGGTCACAGAAGTTAGTGTCATAACATGAATGGGGGAGAACTTGGACCACTCCAGATCCAGAGCTTTGCTTTCTATGCCTCGACTTAACCTTTACTGAGAATTTACTATGTAGGATCTAAACTAGGTCCTAGGGACACAGATGAACAAACATCCAGCTGAGGATATAAGATAAAAACACAAGAAAAGATAACCCAAGATCTCAAAAGCTGAATTTGAATAAGGGAGAAGCAACTGCTAAAGGATTCTGGGAGCAAGGGAAATCACTTCGGTCAGTGTAACCCTGGAAGGCTTTTGAAAGGAGGTGGCATTTGAGCTGGACTCCTTACTTGCTAGGTAAGTTAGGAGTAAGTTAATTTACTTCTCTGAGGCTATTTCCTCATCTATGAATTGAAGTAAATAATTTCTACTCACATTGCAGAACATTGTGAAGATTACCAATTCGGTGTGTTAAAAACTTGAGTAGAGTGAATGGCACTTCAACAGTTGGTGCGCATAAAAGGATAGCCATTTAAAGGATGGTAAGAATCTGGACTACACAAGAGGGGTAAAGAATAGAAGCCAAATGGGGAAGGCTGGGGGAAATATTTAGATCGAAATGGTTAGATCGAGATGGTTCAGTTACAGGCAGGAGGGAGAGGTGAGAAGAGAAGAAAAGGTGGTGGGAACTAGAAAATAAGTGGCCTTGCATGCCAAGTTAAGAAGAGCTGAGGCTCAGTGTGCCGATGGGGAATAAACTAGGCATCAGACAACCTGGATTCCAAGTCCAGTTCTGTCGCTTTGTAGGTGTGAGATGTCAGGAAGCGGCTACCTCATTGAGCATAATTTTTCTCTGTAGAAATGGAGATACAATATCTACCTCAAGTCGGATCAAATCAGCTCAGTAAATGTTCCTTGAAAACAACAGAGCCCCGACAAAGAGATAAAGACACAAAGACGCAGTGGATGACAGAGCTCAGCAAGGATTGCCTGCTGGCTTCTGCTGGCTTAGTGCTTGGGGCAGGCTTGCTTCTGGAGGTAGAGACCTGCTTAGCTGCCTAAGATGGGTGACACTCCCCATCTGATGACAGGAGGCCTCATCGCCCTACCAGCTATACTCAAGGCTCTAGGCTCTTCCATCTAATTAGAATGCCCTTCTTTCTTGTGTGCTTGACAAACTCTGTTTAGCTTCACTCATCTTCTCCCCTGCTCTCAAAGGTGCTATTACACATCTACACATCCTACATACCTTCTTTGTAGTCTATTATCTTACTATTTGCAATTATCAGCTTAAAGATCTTATCCACTGGTGTATGAGTAACCTCAGGGTAGGGCCCATATCATAGAACTATCCATACAATAGAGACTCATCAAACAAAAATGTTTAATGAAAAAATAATAAAAAGAGGCTACACCAATAAGCATATGAAAGGAGCTCAACATCGTCAGTCATTAGGGAAATGCAAATCAAAACTACAATGAGATACCATTTTATACTCATTAGGATGGCTCAAATCAAAAATAAAAGTAAAATAGCAAGTGTTGTAAAGAATGTAAAGATATTGGAACTTTCATACATTCCTGTTGGGGAATGTAGAATGGGCAGCCACAGTAGAGAACAGTATGGCAGCTCCTCAGAAAACTAAACACAGAATTACCATAACCCAGCAATTCCACTCCTGGGTGTATATGCAAGATAAATGAAAACATATACCCAAACAAAAACGTATACACAAATGTTCATAGCAGCATTATTATTAACAGCCAAAAGGTGGAAAAAACCCAACTGTTCATCAACTTATGAATGGCTAACAAAATGTGGTATACCCATACAAGAGAGTATCATTCAACCATAAAGAGAAATGATGTACTGACTCATGCTACAACATGGGTGAATCTTAAAAATATTATGCAAAGTAAAAGAAGCCAGACACAAAGGCCATTTATTGATTTCATTTATATGAAATGTTCAGAATGGGTAAATCCATAGAGACAAAAAGTAGTTTCGTTGTTACCAAGAGCAGGCGGAAAAGGGCAATAAAGAGTGACTGCTCAATGGGTAACACGGATTTCTTTTCTTTCTGAGTGATAAAAATGTTCTGGAATAAAATAGTGGTGATGGTTACAGAACACTGGGAATATATATACTAAAAAACACTCACTTACACACACTTTAAAATGGTTAAAATGGTGAAATTCACATCAAATGAAATATATCTCAATAAAAAATTAAGTTACCACTTGTGGAATGTCTACTACATGTCAGATACCTCTATAAAGATCTTCATATAAAGTATACCTCATAACAACCCTGCAAGTAGGTATTATAAGCCACATTTTTTTTCCCCAAAAAAGAAGAAATGAGCCTCAAAGAAAGAAAACTCTCTTCCTAAAGTCACCCAGCTGGGAAGGTACACAGCCAAGATGTGCTCTAATCAACATGCCTCCTAAGCCTATGCTTTATCCCCTCTAAACACATTCCTGGAACATGGTAGAGCCAGAATAAATACTGAATGAATGAGTGAGTGATAGCTACAGTTGAGGACATCCAAATTCCCCAGCCTAAGTTCAAAGCAGAAGACCACTTGACTCCCGCTTTCTTGCCAGACCGCATCCTCTATCCTCAGTAAGTCTCCAGAAAGCAGCAACCATCACCAGGCACAACAGAAACAGGGCTTGAATGGGTTCTTTGAAAAGGTAGGCTGAATAGTCCAGGAAGCTCTGAAGTGTAATGAATGAGTTCAGGAAACGGACAGAAGCAGATAGCACCCTCATTCACATGCTTCTTGACCTGGATCCTGGCTGCCTCGATGCTTGGCCAGGGGGATTTCGAGGCTCCTCTGAGAGTTAACCACCTCCTGGCTCCATCCTAATACTTCCCAGTCTCTTCCTGGACCCATGTTCCCAGGGTGAGGGTTCAGGAAGACCCAAGTCCTCTGCTTATTCTTTTCTGCAGGCAGTGAGCATTTACCAAGTTCCTGTTTTGGTTTTGGCACTATGCTAAGTAGTCCTTGTGTTTTTGGTCCTTACAACCCAATATATGACAAGAACCCAACCAAAATGCAAAGTTTGACTTTGTGAGAGGCACTGGCTTATACAGTGCAAATATCTGCTCTCTATGCCTTCCTAACCCTAATCCTGAGTTGAAGGTATAGATACCTCATATCCACAGAAGATTACTGAACATTCAGTGTCATCATAACAAATGGAAGAAACAGTTGGGAGAAGGAGGCCCAGTTCCTAGCAAAAACAGTGCAGTCTTTTGAATCAGGTGGTCCTGATTTGGAATTCTGGCTTTGCTACATACTAACTGTGGGAGCTTGGGATAAGCTAGTTAACCTGTCTGAGACTCAGTTTCATTATCAGTGAAGTGGGGATAATAAACTCTTTTCCAAAGAGACAGTTCATGTAAAAGCACCACGCACAGTGCCTTTCTTGTCATAGATATTCAATAAATAGCAGCTGTTAGGCTACCCTTGTGTATTACCTGTTTGGCTTTTGTCTCATGGCAAAGAGAACCACTGCAGGTATCTGACACAGACTGAGACATGATGAAAGAGATGTTTTAGGAAGATTAATGTGACAGTGGCAAGCAAGACGGATGAGATGTGAGGAGGAGACAGAACACAGGATGACAAGAAGCTATAACTCTTGACTGGTCACATGAATGAAGGTGAATGGTGGTGTGGATCATGTAAGACAGTAAATACTTTATGTGGCATTTTAATGTGACTTTGGGCTATGCTTCTGGCTTTGAATTCTAAGAAACCACAGAATACATTAGCAGTTGACTAGGAAGGATGAAGAAAGCTCTCTACTTAGCCAGTCTGTGCAACTGCTCTAAACTTGAGGCCAAATAATTAGTTTTAGTGTAAACAAAAATAAATGTGGAGCCTCTGAAGATAAAATCACCAATCTCGACTTCTGGATTATTTTATGTCCAGGGCAAGGAAACCCACCAAAGATTTGGGCATTATCCTTTTCCTCCTCCTTTCTAGCTACTACAATGTGCTAACTGCATTCATTCATTCAACAAATACTAAGTGAGCACCTACTATGTGCCAGGCCCTGGGCAACATTCCTTACAAACTCCCTATATTTAATCCCTACAATAATTCTACTGAAGCAGGAACTCAGGCTCATAGAAGCGAGGTGGCTTTCATAAAGACGCAAATAGCAGAGCCAACATTTCAAATCAAGTCTGTTTAATACAGGCCCTGTTTCTATCACCTAATTATCCTATGGGAACAAGAGAAAAAGTATGAAGTTGCTGTAACTTCTCAAATGAACTATAAGGCACATATAAAATGATGAATATGTCAATATAACTTCCTAAAGTGCCTGCCTTTCTCCTAAGATCTTGCCTACACCCTAAGAGAATATTGTGATGAATTCCCAAATTGAAGTAAACACTATATAAATATGACCTGATGCCACACTCCTGAACTACAAGGCTTATCAAAGCCACAAAGCTCTAAATAATGCCCAAATAGGGTCTCTACTCAAAGCCACAAAGAACTTTCTTGTAAAAAATATATGGTAAAAACTGCTATTCAAAAATATAGCAGAACTTAGTATTATTAATCTGAGGAGGAGAAACATTCCATTAAACTTACTACTGGGAAAAAAGGAAGCATGGTGGTAATAGGCAAATGGTGTTTTAGAAAAAACAAGCAGGTGACAGGAAACCCAATGCAAGTCTGTCTTCAAAAATGAATTTACCCCTGAAGAATTTACAGTATTATTAAAATGGGAGAAACTCTGTCTTAACTTCCATTTGACATATAATCAGGCTGGACAATTAAAATAATCCAACATCATAGAGCCAAATTTGGTATAAGTTTGTTAGCCAGGATGAAATTCTGAAAGGCTACACATAAAACACTTTATAAAGGTCTTATAAATATCTACACATAAGTTTAAAGTTTTTCATCCATACAAAAATCCTGTGAAGTTTTATGTCTGCATTAAAAAGAGATATGCCACAGAAAATACAAACACATTGCATTCTCTGGCCAATAGTGTTTGTTTTTATAAAATCCAAGGCAGACAAAAGTCTCAAGTTTCAAGGATTGTACACAGCCAAGACTACGAGGAAAAAAAAAAAAAAAGTGCCCTGCTGTGGTGTGGCAGAAAGACATCAGGAGACACCAAATCAAGGCCTGGCTCTCTCACTAACCTGTTTGGTGATTAGTCCTCTCTCTAGATTTTCTTTTCTGTAAAACATGAAGACTACAGTAGGAAACCTTAACGGATCCATCTAGCTATGTGACCGCTGGCCAGTCACAGGGACTTCCAGGTTTCTTTCTCAGCTGTGTAATGTAGGGTAACAGTAGATGAGTTAGAAGATCCCTCAAGTGGGCATGTTTGAAGAAATGCCCTACTGAGGCCATCCAAATAAGGAGAGAAGGAATTGCTGGCCAGGTTTCAGTAGGTCTCCTGGTTCTCACTCCCACCACCTCACTGGCCTTGGTACAGGACTGGGGCACAGACAAAACTGGGAAGTTCATTCTGCAGAGTCATTTGTCTAACTACCTCTATGTGCCTCAACAGGGCTGTTGTCAGTGCAATAAATGCCCCCAGGATAGCGTCACAGAGGAACAAAACATGGAAGAAAATATTAATAGTAAGCCTTTCATGCTTAGGTCAAGTCCCAGGAGGATTTAACACATACACACAAGTTAAATTTTAAACTTGTGTGCTCCTTCCATGTGCTCGTTCCTCTAAGTCATTCCTTTCCACAGTGGGCAGTACCCACAACTAAGCAAGTCACTGTTCTTCTCTCAGCACCTATTCGTCCACTGTAGTTCCTAGCAGTTATCTATATTTAAGGAGAATCTACTATATGCCAGACATTTTTCCATATTATCTTGCTAAATAACACAGTGGGCAATTACTGTCTCCATGCTATAGATGAGCACCTGGAACTCAGAGATGTGAAGTAATCTCCCCAAAGCCACACAGCTTCTAAGTAGCACAGTCACAATTTGAACCTAGACTATGTAACTTCAAAGCCTGTCCTCTTTCAGCACTCTAAAATTTCCTCTTCGGTAGTTATGGAAATGATCTAGAAGTCATCTAATCAAACTCTCCCATAGTCCAGTATTCCATCCTAAAATACCCCCGACCTGCTTGCCACCTCCAGTAACAGGGAGCTCAGCACCATGTTAGAAGTCCTTTCCAGTATTTGTCTGCTTTCTCTGCTGTTATATTGCTCCCACCAATGCCTGTGAATTCCATTCTCTGATCCTAACTCTGCTTTCAAGAACAAGTCTGATCCTTCCTCTGTGGTGCAAAACTCAGAAAATGAAAATTATCAAACTATCATCCCATGCAAATATTTTTCTTTCCTGCTTATATATTTAGCTATCCTATCCTATGTCTGACCAATGAGTGAAAAAGAAAAGGCAGCTGCTATATAGTTAAAAGAAACCAAAACAAGCCTAGTTCCAGGATCCAAAGACCTCTCTTCTCATTTGGTTTCCAGGACACCTATCTCTGCTGGTTATCCCCCGATTCTAAGTCCGTCTGTTAGACTGGGAAGGCTGTTTCTTCTCAGTCACCTTCTTTTCAGGCTCTTCTTTAATTGTGCCTTTAAAAGCTGATGTTTTGCCCTTGCACACTTCTCTCACTCTGCACTCTCTCCCACTGTAACCTCAGACCTTCCATATTCATGACTGCCAGATTGAGATCTTTGGCTCGGAATGCTCTTCTGAACCTCAGACCAAATGCCTACTTGCTCTCCTGACATATCCACTCAGATGTTCCATGGGCCCTTAAGATTCGACAGGTCTCAAGCTAAACTCATCATTTTCCCTTTCAACCAGATACACTTACAGGATTCTCCTCAAGACAGGAAGGTCCAGATCACCACATCATCATCACACACATCATTACAACCAGTCAGTTACCACGTCCCATGAATTCTCCTTCCTTAAAACATCTCAGGTCCACCATGACCACCATGACCTTAGTTTAGGTCTCAGAATTTTGGACGGAACTGATTCATATTTCTCCACAAGTCCAACCCATGTGGGAAGACTTAGCCCACTGCCTGGCACCTACAGTGCTCACTAAACAATTGTTTGAATGGCTCTCTTTTCTTGAGTAACACAAAAATCTCTATCTCACAAGGATGTAGAATATGTGCACTGAACCTGGAACCAGGTGGGTATTTACCACATATTTGGTAGACAAAAACAATGCCTATTCCTCTTCCTGCATTTCCCTGGAGTATAAGGCTGACCACCTAGTATAACTCAATACTTGTGGAACTTAAGAGAAAACCTCTCCAGATTACGAATGTTCTTCTGGTAGGAAGAGTACACACAACTTCTGTCCCTAAGGAGCTTATAAGACAAAGCAGGTAGGCACACTAGAAAGAGAATTGGTCTTGGTGTCAAAGACCCCAATCTGAATTCCACTTTCTGGGTGTGCTTTTAAAAATAAAAACTAGTATGCTCTTGAATAACACAACACCACATAAAAAGCAACTTGCCTGGGACAATTTTTTCTTTCTGTTTGTGAATCAGAAGTCTGAAGCACTCTGTAGCACATACTATTTAGTTGTAACAAATATATGGTTGTTGAACATGAGAAATTGCATTAGACTGAACCTTCAATGGTTAACATCCCAGTAGAATCTGCAACAGATGACAGCAGGCAAGTTCCAATCTTTGCTCCAAAGTACATCAGCAAAACATGTCAAAACCTAAATTAAAAGTTTTCACTCACTTTTTTTTAAGAAAATAAATCCTTTTGTTGGCAGTTTCCCACTGATGACATGCAACAATCTTTGCATATGAAATCGGCTAGTCCCCTGCTTCACTGCTAACTTTGTAGAAGTTCCAAAGCATTTCTGGAGCAAATGATCTATTTGGACTAACAATGCCAAGCTGGGACCTGAGCCCTGAATGAGCTAAAATTACCAAAGCAATAAGAACATGGCTTTGGAAGCTATTTCCCCCAAGTGTGGGGTTTCTTCTAGCTAGTTGAGGGAGTGATAAAGAATGCTGACTTTTTCCAGATGAACAAAGTTGAATGAAAACTTAAAATCCCACTGCAGGTTTCTATTCTGAAAAACAAGCTGCTGCTGCAGAGGTTCCTATCTCCGCTATTTCCCTCTCCTCAAGCACAAAAATGCACCTGTCTTCCCAAAGTTCATGAGTTCAACATGGGCATACCAGTGTAGACTATGTGCTGGGCACTGAGGATGTAGGCACAAGGAAGCCAGGCCCCTGTCCTAGAGGAGTTCCCTGTCAGGCAGGAAGAGAGGCACATTCATGACTAATGAAAACACGACATAAAATGCTACAATCCATAAGCAAGGCAAAAGCAAAGTGAAAAGAGTTCTGAGGAGGGGGAGAGTCTCTCTTGGGGGCAGAGGGAGGAATAGGGAATGCCATTGAAGCAAGGTGCTCCCAATGTACTTTGTCTATTCCTTTATCACAGGCGGAGGGGGTTGGACCACAAACTTCTGTCACATGTCTACCTTGCCCACCTGAAGGTGAGCTCCTGGTGGGCAGAGGCCCCATATCAGACAATGATTAATCCATCCTGGCTGGCTCAAAGGAGTGCAAGAGAGTGTGTTCACAGAAGAGTTAGAAATACCAAAGGTCTCAGGGAAGGGGGAAGAGAGAGTGAGGCTGGAGAAGTAAGGTGGGGCTGGGGATAGAGCTGGTCTAAGGAGGGCTATGAATGCCAGGCTAAGAAACTAAAACTTTATTCAGTAGGCAATAGGGAGATGCAGAAGGTTCTAATAAGAGCAGTCAACTAAGACTGTGTTTTAGAAGATTATTCTAAAAGCAATTGGGAAAATAGATCAGAGACGGGGTAATCAATTAGAAGACTGCTTCACTGTTTTAGATAAGAGCTGATGCTGGCCTGAATGCAGGCAGTGATGGTGGAGCTGGAAAAGAAAAACTTAAAAGATAAACTGCCAAGCCCACCTTGAACTGGTCCATTCTCTGTGTTCCCCCAGTGCCTGGCTTCTACCTTTCTTTAGCACTTACTTTGAGGCCCCCATATTACACACTCCCTGAGGATGATACCCATTTCCTTTCCATCACTCCCTCCCCCACAGAAATCCTACATAGCAGGACAAGAAAAGTCAATGCCTGCCACCCCTGGGTCACGCTGTCATTTCAATCACAGTACCTGAGATGCAGAGGTGCATTGGTATATTCACTTAATACAGCACTGGGCCTCGCATACAGAAAGCAGTAAGGAGACATCTGACAACAAAAAAATTTAGCACACTCAAACAACAGTAACAGAGCACAGGTGCCTAAATAGAACAACTTAGAATTTTAGGGCTCTAGGCACAGAGAAACCAGTTTGAGCCTCCTAAAAAGAAACATAAAATTCAACACTATGAGCCCAGTAGCAGGCTGAATTGCAGTTAGATGATGGTGAGCTCTCCAAATGAGTAGTTCTCACTTTCACAACCTGCTTGGCAAATAAATGAGAGTAAAGAGAGAACAGAGGTCAAAGGTGAGTCAAACTTTGAGTTATGTGGACCCTCCAAGAGGGACAGCCTTAGCGAAGATTTATTCAAGCAAATGCCAACTGAAGAGATAGGACAGCTGTGTGTGCTGTGTAAGAGGGAGGTTGGTAATACAGAAAGAGCAGAATGGGCTTGAAAACTCAGAAACTAAAATTATACTCTGGCTTGAAAACTTGCCTTGAGCTGTAAGCTTCATGGACAGTTTTTCCATTTCCTTTCACTCCTTCCAAATCATGCTGTGTAGCTGATGGGAACATCAGCTACTTTACAAAGGAGACTGCCAAGTGGGGGCCTAGCACTGGAAGACCTGTGTTCCAATTGCAGCCTTGCCATTTATTAGCTGTGTGGCTGTAGGCAAGTCTCTGAGCTTCGGTGTCCTCATCTATGAAATGGAAATACTAACCACAGCAATACCTACCAAAATGTCACTTAGAGGACTAACAGAGATAATGCATAGGCATATAGCAAGACTGTCAGGAAAGAAGGGGTTTTATTTTTCCTTGAACTGGGATTGTAATTCGATAAGTAGTGGTATAAACCAACTACTATGGGAAGTAACATGTAAAGTTCCACAGCAGTTGGCTTTGACATTTCCTGAGTATAAGAAGTATACTTCAAGACAGCTCTGGGTTGGCTTGGGCTAACACTCAGTATAGCAACATACTTCTCACCAAAAGCCAGAAAGCTGTGCTGAAACTACCTTGGAAACCATTCTATTGGTGTCAGAGAGATTAATTAATTACTTAATTGCTAATCCACAAACATAAAGCCACCTCTGCTTCCCACTTGAGGGGTTTCCTCCTCACACCTGGTGCCACAGCACAGTGGTATTTACATGTAGGAGATGCCAGATGAGCTCTTTGAAGTCACTGCAAGCAATTCTCAGAGCCACCAAGTTTAAGTCAAGAAGGGGTTTGAAGATACACAGGAGGTAAACGAATTCCCGAACTCACCCTGGCCCTTTGATCAGGTCTCTACCCAGGACAGTGGGTACCCAGGAAACTGAAATTCAAAATGTGGTTTGGCCAACTTCAAGTTGTTGTCTTTTTTCCCCTTTCTCCTCCCAAGGAAAAAACTGAAGAGAGGTAAGGGAAGTGTTTTTCAACTCATTCAAACTGGCACACTTCTTTGAACCTAGTCTGCCAGTTTCCAAACGATGCTTGGGTTTTTTAAATAACCTCACAGATTTACCAACATTCTAACTTGGAGGATGAACAGTCTACAGGTTCAAAATTCATGGTTCTCAAACCAACAGCTACATGTATCTTGCTTCTGAGGACTTGTGTCGATTTCAAAATCAGAGCTGGTGGAAGCTGCCATCTGCCTAAGTGGCCTCTCTGCGGTGCCTGAAGAGTCAAGCACAGTTTATATGTATGTTTGCTGAATGAATGAGTAGATGAATGAAACAATCTCCGAGAGGAAAACAGCCACTACACACTAAGACACTTATCACTGACTCTCTTTAACACATCACTTCTACTCTCCTAGGACTCTTCCAGATCTAGGAGTACAATAAAATCATCAAAAACCATGCATACTTTTTCTTCTAGCAAAAGGGAAGCTAAGGTTACAACCTAGTTATAACTTCCTCAAGCCTATCGTCTTGGGAAATAAATTCCTAATCCTTTCCCTCAGGTAATTAAAGGCAAGTAAGCAAACAAAATAAAACTTAATCAGCTATGAATGGTTCCCTCTTCTAAAATCTGCTTCCCTTCCCTCAGTTTCTTTGGCCCTAGGTGTCTGGCAGCGGGTGGGCCTACACTCCTGTGTGCCAGGGCTTATCATGGAGGTGGTATGGATAGAGCCTGTCACAAAGGGTCCCAGTGCTGCTGGTCAGTTTCCAGTTCTTCCATTCTTCAACTTTTGCAAAACTATTTTCCCCAGGCAAAATGAGGTGGTGGAAAGGAACCAGTCATGAGTCGTGAGACTCAGCTAACTTGCCATGAGACCCTGGGCAAATCTCTATGAGTTGAGAGAACGCTGGGTTCATCTTTTAGGCTAAATGTGAGGAAGCAAAGGAACTTGAAAAAAAAACAGAGAAGGTCTCAAAATTACAAAACATCTTCATTCAGTTCCTAACCCTTGGTGTTCTTTCTGGTAGAAGGCAGGGTGACTATTTGCCCACTTTAAGGTTCATTCTCTTTACCAGCAGCAGCTAAAAAGGCTGCTCCCCCAACTGGAGATGATACTTCCCCATTCCTTGCTTGTCTAGACTCAAACTTCCTGGAACTAGCTGGGAAAGAGGGCCAGCTGTCTTCTCTTTACAAAGGAAAAGACAGGAAGCACTGGAGCATATAAAGGGCTGGTTTCTTTCCCTATCACCAACTGAACCTCAGTACCCTCATCTATGAAATGGAGATGAGACCAGTTGCCTTAGCCCATCTCTCAGGGCCCTGGCAGAGTAGGGATGAGAGGTCCAGTGTTATTCTGACCCAGAAACTCCCTCCTGGCCCTCAGCTCTCTCATTCAGGAAGCCTTATGGGAGATTCAGAAAGGGGTGTGGAGGCTGAGGGATGCCTTAGGGCCTCTACCTCCTTACCTCTGCCACCTGGCCAGGGAGGGGCAGGAGAGTGTGGTGTGGCGCCCAGTGCACTGAGGTTCAAGGCCTCCTCATCCTGTCCAATGCTGGCCCGGATGGGACAAGGATGTCATAGCTTCCCTCTGTGAGGAGGGACTCCCACCTAGAAGATCTGACAATATCCTTCTTGCTCCTTACTCCAAGGAGGTACCAACGGCCTTAAAGGGAGAGAGACAGACACCTTGAGAAACTTAAGGAGACAGAAAAGAACAGAGGGAAGGAACTGGTAGAGAGGTAAAGAGAAGGTGAGAGAGAAATGACGGTACAAACAGGTAGGGAGAAAAAGAGAAAGTGAAGGGACGAAGAAAACACAAAGAATCAGAAAGAGGAGGACAGACACAGATGAAGAGATGAAGACGGACTGACAGCGCGGGAGCTTCGGGGAAGCGGGGAAGACAAAGGGGACCATCCGGTCTTTTTAACTGGCCTGGCCTCTTAGAGAAACCCCGTTCCCAAATGAAATGCCCAGAGGACGGGAGAAGGAGGCAGGAAGGAGCAAGCAGTGGCTTCCCCCGGTCCCCTCCGCCCCAGCCCCCAGCCCCTCCCGGGGTCCCAGCCCCCGCCCGGGTCCCACTGTCCCTCCCCGCCCGCTTGCTCACCTGCCAGCGCCAGGATCTGGGCCTTGTGGAGCAACAGCGCGCCCCAGTCGCGGGGGGCGCGCGGGGGGCTCTCGGGCCCGGCGCCCAGTTCCTCCGGGCCCCGGTACACGGCGTACACCTTCTGGTTGTCAAAATCCAGCCGCGAGCGGGGGCTGAAGTCGCGCACGCACGACACGGGCAGCGCGTAGCAGACGTTGTCCTCCAGGAACCGCACAAAGGCGTACATGGTGGGCGCCGGGGGCGGGCCCCGGTCGGGCCGCTCAGCCCGCGGGGCGGGCGCGGAGGTGGGGATCCGGCGGGGGGCGCGAGCCTCGCTGCGGTGCTGGGGGGGCGGGGGCGGCTCCCCAGGACCCAGGCTCCCCCCACTGTTATTGTTCCTGAAAGCACCGTTCTGCCAATCGGCTGCTCTCGCCTGGGCGCGGAAAAGGGAGGGAGGGGGGGAAAGGGGGACGAGGGGCGGATGAGGGGGGTTTGGAAGCGCACTGCCACTTGCAAAGTCAGACCCGAGCAATCACAGCCGGAGCGCGATTCGAATGGGGAGGGAAAAGGGCTCAGAGATTCAGTTGCAATAAAAATAATAACAAGAGCATTGCAGGAAAAAAATGTATTGATTAAAAGGTGCGCTGCGGGCAGGATTATATTGCTTCAACAATCGCGCTGCCAAATTGCATTGCAACAAAACTGCATTGCCAAGGAGAGAAGTGTATGAGAGAATGAATGCGGGATAGGGGTGGGGGCAATCTTGTTTGAATCTCAAAGTGTAAACTTGGAAGCCAGCAGAAGTTTGGAGTGTTTTAAATTTAGCCACCCTACCCGCATCCCCCCCCTCCTCCCCCCCCCCCCCCCCCCCCCCCCCGCGCCTTTCCCAGCGCCTTAGTTTGGCCCCGCCTTTTCTTTGCTTTCTTTCTTTTTGTTTGTTTGTTTTGTTTTGCAAAACGGCCAGCTCCCGCTGTGGGAAGGGTCAGTCAGACAGAAAATTTCCCCTAGAGCTGCCAAACCAGTTCTGACCAGAACTGGGGCTTATCTGGGATTTCCAGTTGTGCCAGCTGGCTGGAGTGGTGGAAGGTTTGTCAAGGGCTGCTCTCATCTGAGGGAGCAGTGGCGCCCCTCTCTTCTGTAGTCTTTCCCCATTGAGGTACCCTCTCCACAGCACGCCCACCACTGACCAGGGACAAGTTGGAATCGCGGAGGGAATTGAGGAGCGCTCTGGGTAATACAGGCCCAAGGCTAGGGATTTCTGGAGCACTTTGAGGAGTACAGGAATATACTCCATGGAATAGCGGTCTTTGCTCTGTCTTTTGTCAAAGAGAGCCTGGAGGGGCTTGGGTCCCCTCCAAGACAAGCCATGAGGACCAGCCAAAGGGGGCTGATTGGGCTCTGTACTCATGGGAACCCTATCCCACATCAGAGGAGGTCAATACCTTCACAAGGATGCCTCTGAGGGGGTGGGTTTCGTATCAAATATGGCTAGTTATATTTCTGTTGCCTAGCCAGACCTGGCACTTGACGGTAAGTTAATGAATTTTGGGTAAAGAAGAATAAAGAAAAACCCGTATTCACCCATCCATCCATCCATCCATCCATCCGTTCATTCATTCCTTTAT
Source organism: Theropithecus gelada (assembly GCF_003255815.1). Classification (NCBI taxonomy): domain Eukaryota; kingdom Metazoa; phylum Chordata; class Mammalia; order Primates; family Cercopithecidae; genus Theropithecus; species Theropithecus gelada. The sequence goes on from NC_037668.1 coordinate 76,712,492, forward strand.
TCAAGCCACCAATATTCACTGAATTTACACCACCTGCCAGATTCTGGGCCAGGTGCTGGTGGTAGAGATTAAAAGACAAACACCTGGATTCTTGGGCCTTGCAAAGTCAGTGTACCAGAACTTGAATCTCAGTTTTGGGTTCCTGTGCAAAAATTAGGTAACTGTATGAATGACATACCTTTCCCATCCTCACAACTTTTACAATCTAGTCTAGGAGTATTAAATAAGTATAAGCAAGTAATGACAGTATAATGAGAAAAGTATTGTCATAGAGGAATGCTTAAGGGAGGTGTTGGACTCAATTAAATGTTATATTTTTAAAAATTCATTTTAATAAACTTTAGCTGTAAGAAAAAAACAAAATAAGTGCACCAAAATGTTAATAGTGATTTTCTTAGTTTCTTAGTAGTGGTAGATGATTTTGTTTTTCCTTGTATTCATTGTGTATGTATGTAACTATTATCCACAATGTTTTATTACTTTATAATCAGAAAACATTAAACATTATAAAATCAAAGCACTGTGCTCACATTTCACATCATCTGCACTAACAATGAAGCAGATATTTATTTCACTGTGATATAGAGAGCGCATTATATAAGTGAATCCCATCAACATACAGCTCTCATATCCAAATGTGTAGGTCAGTACAAATTTTTTTACACCAACCCACTGGTTATGTGGTACCAGCCAAAAATGATCACCACTTGTCCTGAGGCAGCTGTTGGTCTTATCTTGCCCTACAAGCTTGTGGAAAAAAGAGGAGCCACTCTGAGTTGTTCCAGCACATTTACTCTCATGATTATGATTTCTTTGGACTGATCTTCAATGAGTTTTTAAGAATACATTCCTATGGTGGTCAAGGGGAAGTAATGTTCAGCAAGACTTCTGATAATTCACAAGATGGATCATGCAGAGTTGGCCGTATTTAACGTAAGTCCTTGAAGCTCCGGACTGTGTTCCCAAAATGATTTCAAGTAATCCATGGCCAACCTCCTCTCTGCATCTAAATGGGGGTGACCACAAAACATTCCCAATCTCATCTCTTACTACCTTCCCAGACACAGTACACTCCAGACACCTAAACTATTTGACATTTCCCAAGACAGCATGTTTTAGCAAGTCCCAAGCTTTTGTGCTTTTTCTGCCTTCATCCTGGGAAGTTCTTCCTTCCTCAACTTACCCTGAAAATCAGCTCAAATCAGCCTTTGTGAAGTCTTCCCCAACCACCCACACTTCTCAAGCATAGCTCATCTCTTTCTACTACAATATTTTGTCCCAGTACTTTTTATCTTCCTTCACTATAATAAGAGCTCTTTGAGGGGAGGCAAAGGCTGAGTAACTTTAGCATCCCAGGTACCTAGCACAGGGCTGAGGAGTAAATGTTTATAAAACAAACGTATTAAAGAAAGACATAAAGACAGCATGAATAACAAACCTCTTGCACATTTTTTCTCAAAAGTCTGTTCCTTTTTTTTTTTTTTTGAGACAGAGTTTTGCTCTTGTTGCCTAGGCTGGAGTGCAATGGCCTGGTCTCGTCTCACTGCCACTTCCACCTCCCGGGTTCAAGCGATTCTCTTCCCTCAGCCTCCCGAGTAGCTGGGACTACAGGTACCTGCCACTGCGCCCAGCTAATTTTTGTATTTTTAGTAGAGATGAAGTTTCACCATGTCAGTCAGACTGGTCTTGAACTCCTGACCTCAGGCAATCCGCCTGCCTCAGCCTCCCAAAGTGCTGGGATTACAGACGTGAGCCACCGTGCCTGGCCTTTATTATTATTATTATTATTATTATTATACTTTAAGTTCTGGTATACGTGTGCAAAACGTGCAGGTTTGTTACATAGGTTTACATGTGCCATGGTGGTTTGCTACACCCATCAACCCGTCAACTACATTAGGTATTTCTCCTAATGCTATCCCTCCCCTCATCCCCTAACACGCCACCCCTCTGCAGGCCCTGGTGTGTTCTCCTCACCGTATCTATGTGTTCTCATTGTTCACCTCCCACTTATGAGTGAGAATAGGACACAAACAAATGGAAAAACATTCCATGCTCATGGATAGGAAGAATCAATATTGTGAAAATGGTCATATTGCCCAAAGTAATTTAAAGATTCAATGCTATCCCCATCAAGCTACCCCTGACTTTCTTCACAGAATTAGAAAAAGCTACTTTAAATTTCATGTGGAACCAAAAAAGAGCCCGTATAGCCAACACAATCCTAAGCAAAAAGAACAAAACTGGAGGCATCATGCTATCTGACTTCAAACCATACTACAAGGCTACAGTAACCCAAACAGCATGGTACTGGTACCAAAACAGATATATAGACCAATGGAACAGAACAGAGGCCTCAGAAATAACGCCACACATCTACAACCAACTGATCTTTGAGAAATCTGAAAAAAAAAGCAATGGGGAAAGGAGTCCCTATTTAATAAATGGTGTTAGGAAAACTAGCTAGCCATATGCAAAAAACTGAAACTGGATCCCCTCCTTACACCTTATACAAAAATTAACTCAAGATGGATTGAAGACTTAAATGTAAGACGTAAAACCATTAAAACCCTAGAAGAAAACCTAGGTAATACCATTCAGGACATAGGCATGGGCAAAGACTTCATGACTAAAACACCAAAAGCAATGGCAACAAAAGCCAAAATTGACCCGTGGGATCTAATTAAACTAAAGAGCTTCTGCACAACCTGTTCCCCTTTTTAAGAGTTGAAGCTGAATCCCAACTCTGCCTTTCCCATTCCCAGTGATCGTAGGGCAGAACATTGATTCTACCCCTCGTAAGACAGACGCATTCATGAACATATTAAATATCACTGCACCCTCAGGTTCAAATTCCCTACCCATGTCAGTGTAAATCATTCTTATAAGGAGGCAGTTCCATTTTCCGAGAACCTAGAAAGAGGAAAAGAACGAACAATGGACTGGATGCTGACAAAGTAAACACAGATCGAAATGCATTTTTCGTAGATCCACAGAATAGATTCTGGAGTAGTCATGACTAGCATGGGATGCTCAAAGAGATACCCTCCGCGGCACCAGAAAGACGTCAGTTTCAGCTTCCTGTGTGACTCACACATTCAGTCTATGGATACAGCTTAATGGAAAAGCTACTATGTGCCATAGTGTGCCTCTTCCACCCTACTGAAAACTGAGCAAGAGTACTTTGACCTGGACACCATAGCCCTGGGCTTTACACATACCAGATATTCAAGATATTGATGATTCATTGACTGGTAAGCAAAGATAGTTTAAATACAGATTTCAGACTTAAAGAGGCAATTGCAAACTTCAAGTTTAACCAAATCATTGTTGAATCCTCTCTTCAGTATTTCTGCCAAATGGGCATCTAGAACACCTTTTATACAGTTATAATGCCAGGAAGCTTACTAGCTTCCCTTAACTTTTACACATTACCAAGTGTTAGAAAGGTCTTTCTTACTTGCATTGAGGTAGAATCTTTAACCTTGTGGCAGCCTTACTAGGTTTACCAAGACTCTCACACCTGCCCTTCAGACATGGTAAAACTTGGAATCCTGTCTCCCAGCTCTTTGTTTGTCTTCTGCCCAAACATCTTCATTTCCTTCACCTGTCTCTCCTCATATGACCTGGTTTCAGTGATGATAATTGTAATACCTACTTTTTCTCTAAAGCTTATAAATCATGCATGGCAGGCGCTGTGTATACATGATCTCAGTTATTTCACACCAAATTCTTGAAGTGGGTGTTATTAAACCCATGATAGAGTTGAGAAAATGGAGAACTATGGCAAAGCAGTTTGGCTCTGGGGAGCCCTGGAAGGCTTGTGGTTATATTTGAATTTTAGACAGTTTGCTCTAGAAACCTTGTGGGGAAGGATTGGAGGGAACGCAAGTCTAGGGAGACAGAGGCCTGCGAAGAGGCTGACTGTCCTGTCTCACCCCTCCCCCGACTCTCTTTTTCTGTGGGCCAAATGTACTTTGCCTCTCATCCAAGTCATTTTAATGGAGCAGAAAGTGTACACATCTGGGGCAGCTTTGCAACTGCGTCTCCATTGCACTCTCCTGTTGAGTTTTGCAGAGCCTTGGGTTAATGTCGGGCTCCTTCGGTTTAGCCAGCTGAAGCATGTTCAGTGGCAGCAGTGGGACTTATGTTTCATATTACTGCATGGAATTCTCAATGTACTTTGCAAAACTATTTTTAAGGAGACTTGGGTTTTGTAAATTTTTAAAGCAATTGGAGCGTGTCTTTTCAACCTCTCTGCTAATGACTGACCACATTTTTTCATGATTTTGCCTTTCTTCCCCTGTGATGTTTGATTTGACTTTTCAAGTCTCTGCTTTTTACATTTTTAAAAGACTTTTGAAATAGTAGTTTCAGGTTCATAGTAAAATTAAGAGGCAAGTACAGAAATTGCCTTCATACCTCCTATCACCCACACAGGAATAGCCTCTTTAATACCAACATCCCCCACTAGAGTGGTACATTTGTTGCAACTGATCAGCCTACATTGACACATCATCATCCCCCGAAGTCCATAGTTTACATTTGAGTTCACTCTTCGTGGTATACATTCTATGGCTTAGGACAAAAGTATAATGACATGTATCCACCATTATGGTATCATACAGACTAACTTCACTGTCCTAAAAATCCTCTGTGTTCCACCTATTTAGCCCACCTCAGCAGCTCCAACCCTGGCAACCACTGATCTTTTTACTGTCTCCATAGTTTTACCTTTTCCAGAATGCCATATAGTTGGAATCATACACTATGTAGCCCTTTCAGATTAGCTTCTTTCACTTAATAATATGCATTTAAGATTTTTTCATGTTGTCTTATGGTCTTTTACATTTTTAAAATTTTCCTATTTTGGCCAGAAAAGTAATTTGCTGTGCTACAAAAAAGTAAATTGCTGTGTTGAGGGCCACTGTCTTCTCAGGTTGATTCAAGGAAGGAATGTTGATACATGGCCAGGAGGATCTGGAGCTACTGGGAGGCCTGTAGTGGGCATTATCCTGAGCTGTGTAGTGATACCCTAAAGCAGGGGCATCAACCCAACTAATTCATATGCACTCCTGCTAATGAGGTCTGATTGAGTCTGCTTGTGGGATTTTGGGCTGGGAAGAGAATAGCAATGGAGTCAGGGAAGGAAGGAAAGAGAGGAGTTGCATATTGAGTATAGGCTTAAAGGCCAATGAACATCACCTGGATAAGTTATCCAGGTCAGACTTAGAGGGAATGTAAACTTGTCAAGTAGATGACAGATTGGAGTGCCAACGAAATATGGGCTTAGGAATCAGACCAGTGGTTAAAACCTGACTTTGTTACATCTTTGCTATAACTTTAGGCAAGACAGTTCACCTCCATGAGCCTCAGCTTTCTCACCTGCGAAGGTGTTGTGAGACTTGGGCCAATAATTTTCCACCCTTTCTGTGTATTAAGATCACCTTGGGAATTAAAAAATATTCCATTCCCAGGTCCTATCCCCTGAGACCCTGATTCAGTTGGTCTGGAATGGGGCCTAGGCATTGATTTTTTTTTTTTTTTTTAATTCCCAGAGTATTCTAACATGAGACAAAATTGAGCACTTCTGAGTTAGAAGATCTTAAGGTAACATGCCAAGCACATAGGAAATTCTCAACAAGTCATAAATATTACTATTTTCAGGAAAAATATACAGGGCTTCTAAATGTCATCTAACCTTGAGCAAGTCACTTAGCATCTCTGAGTTATGATTTCTTCACCTGAAAAAGGACATGCCAATGTAATAAGAAAACAGTATATTTAGTCTTAGGCTCTGGGTCAAATCCTGGTCTGATAAGTAAGGTCTATCCTTATGGTGTGGCCTTGGGTAAGTTTCTTAATCTCTTCAAGCATCACTTTCTTCATAAGAATATTAATTCAACTTCACAGAGATGTTATGAGGATTAAATGAGATAATCTCTGTAAAATGCTTGGCCCAGTGCCTGACACTGTGGTGAGTTCTCAGTAAATTACAGTTGCTGTTACTGTTATAATCATAATAATTATTATAGTTATAATTATGAGAACACTTATCCCCATTCTGACACAGAGTGGGGGTGTCCAATAAATTTTTAATGAATCAAATTGAATACAACAAACTGAACCATGCTGATGATAATCCAACAAGCATCCTACAGTGATTCCCGCCAAATGCTATCCCTTTCAATAAAACTCTATGGTCACGGGTCACAGTCAGTAAAGAAGTTCTCTAATTTCAAATGTTCAAGAGCCTCTGAGGCCACAGGGCTTGCCCAAACCTGCAGCAAATACTTCTGAAATACTGTATTTGGAGCCATTCATTCATTCAAACGGACTTTGTTGAGCATTTTTTTAAGAGAAGAAATAAAAACTTCTATGCGTTATATAAAATGTAAAGTGTAGAAGTGTTTACAGCAATCTGAAGCCTTGCAGATGTGCATATTGACTTGAAGTTCAGTTCAGGCAAACTATGGTCAAATTCAACCATTCCGATCTCACCTATCCTATGATCTCATGTAGGTCACAAATGGAAATCATTGGTCAAACAAATTATCTGAATCCCCGCATTTTACTAGTAGTATACTATATATTCTGCATAAGCAACAAAAAGCAAATGGATTCCCAGTGGTTAAAGATGAAAAGAAATTTATTAATAGAAAAAAATTGTCACAAAGAAACAACATTTGAATTCATTTTGAAAAAGAAACGAAAAGATTGACCTACCTTGGAAAAATGCAAGTCACTTCTTGAAATTAAGAATTTCAATTAGGGGCCAACTAGTTTGAGAAGTTGCCTCTGGTTCCCTTTATTAAATTAACTCATTCTGTAATTTTTCAAGTGAAATGTCACTTCCTCAGGAAAGTCCTCCCTAACTCCTCCCATCCCCCTCCATAGACTAGCTCCAGTCCTTCTTACACACTTCCATGGCTTCTTACAGTTTTCTTCATGGAGTGTATCATAGTATGTAATTATATGTTTATTCTATTATGGTATATCTCTGCCTATAGATCAAAGCTCCATTAGAGAAATGACCACATCTGTTTTCTTCACTGTTGCATTTTCGTGCCTAGCCTCACCCATGAGAAACCCTAAACAAACACTTGTTGAATGAGTGCATGTCTGAAAGGCCGACCCTAGAGAACCCCCCCACCCAGAGAGGCAACAGGTGTACCAAGGGCCATATTCTGTCCCTTTAAGTCTCATTTTCTTCTCTGTGTTTCTGTGCTTCCACCATGTCTGGTTCCTACAATCTGACTGAAACATCAATAAAAGCCTATTTCCCATTTTCCCTTAGCAACCACTGGATAGGTTAACATTTTCAAAATGGTTTTCCAAATATGAGGAGAGAACAAAATGGAAATAAATAGGAAAATGACGTACACAGAAGAAAAATAGTTAAGTTGACAGTCACACATGGTGGTCATATACTAATACTAATAATAACATCATAGTAGCAGGAACCTCATTGACACAGTCTATGGGCCTTCCAGGAAACAAGATGGTGATTCTGCCTCATTCCACAAGCTAGAGTTCTTTTTATCCTGCTGTTGTTGGCTGGAAGTCACTGACTCTCTAATCCCCTACTTAGTTAAGGAGAACCCTGCCTCATTCTAGTCTTCTGATGATTCCAATATCATTTTTGAGACAATAGGGCAACCTTCCTTTAAAGACCGTGTTAGTTTTCTGGTTATCAACTCTGCTCATCCTAAGCACCTGGTGGTTCAAAATGCCTGCCCTTCACAAGTCCTCATAGGGCCAGAGTGTACCCCTAGACTTAAAAAAAAAAAAAGACAACTCTAGGTTACCATTCTGAGTCAAAGGCATAAAGGAGAACATTCATTCAGAAGGTTAAGTCATCTCAGAAGTATACAGCAAACTGTGAACTCTGATTTTCTTAAGAATGTCTCTTAACCACACCATAAATTCAACACAAAATCAGAGGAGAGAAATGAAAACAGAACTAATGATTATTGATTTCCACGATAGGAACTGTACTAACTGCTTTACATATTTAGTTCTTTTAATATTTTCAAAATATCCTATAAAGTCAGTATTATTATTATCTCCATTTTTCCGATGAGGAAACTAAGACTTAGAGAAGTCATAGAACTTGTTTATAGTTACATGGAAAAGACTTCAACCTGGGTTTCTTTGATTCAGAACTTGGGTTATGATGGCTGTTTTGATATAGGCCTTGCCTCAGAGTTTCCTGAAGCAACAAGTCGCTGAAATGACTATGGGATTTAATCCCTGTGCCCTTTTTCCTAGAGGCTTGAATCCCTACCTAGAAATCTGAGAATTAGACACTATGGGAAAGTCCAGTATCTACCATTCCAATAATTCATGTCTTTTTTTTTTTTTTTTTTTTTTTTTTTTTGAGACGGAGTCCCGCTCTGTCGCCCAGACTGGAGTGCAGTGGCCGGATGTCAGCTCACTGCAAGCTCCGCCTCCTGGGTTTACGCTATTCTCCTGCCTCAGCCTCCCGAGTAGCTGGGACTACAGGCGCCAGCCACCTCGCCCGGCTAGTTTTTTGTATTTTTTTAGTAGAGACGGGGTTTCACCGTGTTAGCCAGGATGGTCTCGATCTCCTGACCTCGTGATCCGCCCGTCTCGGCCTCCCAAAGTGCTGGGATTACAGGCTTGAGCCACCGCGCCCGGCATAATTCATGTCTTAAGTAGCTAATGATTTTGTAAATATTGAAGATTTGACTACATTATCTGTGGTTTCTTAAATCATGGCTTCCTTACGCCTGAGTCTGCATTTTTAAAGCTCTTTGAGCTTACCAACTGTTCAAGTAGATTTCTACTGTCATATATCCTCTGCTGATGGCCAAGGCATTAGAACTTGTTGGTAATCACCTCTTACTGCAGGGGAAGAGTGGAGGATTATTTGAGCCAAAAAAAGAGACGATTGGATAGCTCCAGTCAGAGAGATCTCTGTGAAAAATGTCAGCCTCCCCCATTACCCCGCAAAGGTGTTTTCTTACCGTATTGTTGATTAGAGGAATAATAATAAGAATAGAGATAATAGTAGCAAACATTTAAGGAATGCTTGCCTTGTGCTAGGCTTTATGTACATTTTTCATTTAATCCTTAAAGTAGTCCTGGATAGTAGGTACTATTATTATTAGCCTCATTTTAAAGGTGAGGAAACAAGGCATAGGGATGTTGGGTAATTTTCCCAAGGTCACACAGGAGTATATAGTAGACATAGGATTAAAACCCAGGCCATTTGACTCTAGAGCCCCAGCCATGGACTTCTGCCCCAATTCTGGCTCCCACTGAGTCTGACTCTCTAGCCTCATTGACAGAATTTGTGCTCTTCTGGTCAGGATGGGGAGATGATGAAACATTCATCCTCAAAGGGTCATATACAAGTTCTCCAGGGATGTCCAGATGACCCCTATTGGTCCAGGTGAGATCCTGGCAGGCACTGTCATACAAATGTCCCAACAAGCACCCTGGAGTTCATTTATATCTTCATTCTATGTCGTGGTAGGTGGGAATGTACTAGATCCAATCCACAGGATAAAGATGGCTTTCTTTCATTTACTAACACAAATTTCTTTATTTAGTAGCACAAAAGGAATATTTATTAATGCCAACCAATATAAAAAAGTCCTTTCCCTCTAAGTTTTTATATTACAATGGAAAACTGACTCATATATACAACATATGATACATTTTCTTTTGATAGTTCTTTTCATAGAGTCTTTTAATCCTGGTGGGGGATGTATTGGGGTGCAGAATACTAAAACCCCACCTCCCCATCTTTATTATCATGGAAAAGAAATGGCAAGAATAGAGGAGAAAGAGATAATCAGTTAAGGGTGAGGCATTTTTTTTTTTTTTTTTTTTTTGCTAACAGAAGGATGGATAAGAGAAAGACACACAAAGGTGCATGGGACTCTGGATAGTGGCCAAGGGAAGGTTTACCTCAACTGGTGGGTCCAGTAGGTAACTGCAAAGGACCCTACCTCCCACCCTGCTAACATATTTGGCCACATTGCTGGGCCATCAAATGGCTCCAATCACTAAACTCTGTTACTGGCTCTGGGACCCATTCTGGAGAGGTAGTATGTCACGAAAGGTATATGGCAATACAAAAAGTGAAAAGTGCACAGGCTTTTAACTCAGATTTGGACTCAATTACTGCTTTATCACCAAGGTACTGTGAGACCTTAGGAAAATCTATGACTCTCAGTTTCAGGTTTTTCAACTGTCAAAGAGATCCTTATAAGGTTTTCATGTCTAACTGAGACAACGCATGTAAAGTGCATAGCAGGCACAGTGCCTCTCACACAGTAGGTTGCAGAAACTACCAGTTGCCTTTTTCATTCTTATTTTCTGAGATAGTTTCTATTACTCTTTCCTTTCAGGAGGTCACAGGGTAATGACAAGGATGGGTTCTTGGAGCCAGTTCATTTTTGGTGAAGGATTTTCCTCCTCCCTGAAGGCTGAGCAGTATTACTGTAGATATGCCACCCACCATCCCTTCCTGGCCAACGAAGGCAGTCTGCCTTGTTTAAGAAAGCTGGAATCTTACTAAGGTCTGTGCTTTTATAAATTTTAGGACTTAAGCTGAGTTTGGGGTTTTATTGTCTGTTTTAAAAATCATGTTCAGATATTATATATTTAAAACATGGCTTCAGAATTGTGAAACACAGTGTTCTCAATCATAAAAAAGGATGAACTATGTTATGCCTTTCTGTTTCCATTTCTGGGTTCTCTTCTTGTCTCCTTGCATGAATTTTTCTGTGATGCCCTGCCTTATGTCCTAATTCATCTGGGATACTAACTGTGAAAATGTAGGCAAGATTCTTAACTCCTCTAAGACTGTCTTATTTGTTCATTCATTTATTTACTATTTAACTATTTGATGAGGGCTTATAATGTGCCAGAATCTCTGATTAATGCTTGGGATACAGTAGATAATCAGACAGACAGTTTCCCCCATCTATAAATGGGAAAATGAAATGCATATTTTAGGATTTTCGAATGGAGTAAATGAAATTATATATATATATGGAAGAGACAAAGAAGAGGACTAAAATCTATTGAACCCCTTACTTGATCCCCAGTGATGCTAGGTGCTTGACATGAAATTCTGATAATAAACTTGGGAAGTGATTGTTGTTATCGCTATTTTATAGATGTAGCAACTGAGGTTCAGAGAGGGAGAGTGAAGGTCCAAGTCACATACTAGATTCAAACCTGGTATGAAGTCCATATGGTTCTCACTCTGCTATGTTGCCTCCAGTGGTCTTGGAACACTGCTTGTCATCCACTGGGTGTGTTAATTCCCATCACTAACTTCACATAGAATACAGGAGGCTGTACTATTCTTGCTGTGGATATATATATATTTTGACATGGAGTCTTGCTCTGTCACCCAAGCTGGAGTGCAGTGGCTCGATCTCGGCTCACTGCAAGCTCCGCCTCCCAGGTTCATGCCATTCTCCTGCCTCAGCCTCCCGAGTAGCTGGGACTACAGGCACCCACCACCACGCCCAGCTAATTTTTTTGTATTTTTAGTAGAGACGGGGTTTCACCGTGTTAGCCAGGATGGTCTTGATCTCCTGACCTTGTGATCTGCCCACCTTGGCCTCCCAAACTGCTGGGATTACAGGCATGAGCCACGATGCAGATATGTTTGATAGCACTAAAGGTCTGGGTATAGTAAGGGGTACTCGAATGGAAATCCAAATCCTGTTTCCTGATTCTTTAGGGACAAGACATAAAGAAGACTTATGAAAGGAAATGGAGGGAGACATATGCATTAAGCTCACTAACTCCAAGTCATGGGAAGAACTTTAAGGTCCGGGCAGCTAGACTCACCAACTCAGGAGACAGCTGGGACAGGGACTGTTGGCAAGAGGAACATTGTCTTTCCCAAGCCATTCCATTTCTGCTGCAGTGACATTAAAAGATAAAATGTTCAAAACTCTGTGACTCTTACCACTTCCTAGGTGGAGGCAGATACGAACTGCATAAACAACGAGGTATATTTTTCCACTTAAGATGTTCAGTGCCTATCCAAGGAAGAAAGAGTCTGTCAGAAAACATTCACTTAGGGCCTGCACATTTTCAAGAAGCTGAAAGCAGAGTAGGAAGTGAAATCACTATGCTTACATTTGGCAAGAGGACTGCAAAACTGCCCCCAAGCTAAACAATTTGGACCTGTGCACCCTTTTCTCTTCCATCTCTTTGTTTGGACAAGTCACAGCAAGAGCACATAACAGATTTACCAGCACTATTCATGTGTTTTTAACTTTATGAGCAAAGCCTTCTCTTTGGTATCAAGAAAAGGAAGGGTCGGTCATGCCAGAGAGTGCCTGTTGCCACTGAGAAAACTTGTGAGGGTTACCAGAATGAAAAGACAGATACAAATGAAGAAAGGCAGAGTTTCGCATGCAAAAAAGGGGAAAAAAATCTTTTCCTTGGCATAGAAAAATTTCATCCTGAAGGTTCTTTTTTCCCTTTTTTTGGCAATGTGATAAACACCTTAAAATAGAGTTATGAAACAGAAACAGATTCTACAGAAGGAGGAAACCAAGACTAGTGACCTCAGAGAACTTATGTATCAAACCTCTCATTCTAGAGATGACAAAACTGAGGCCAGAAGGATGATGATTTCCCCCAAGTCAAAGAGTTTGTCATTGACTGCTATGGTTTGAATGTGTCCCTCAAAGTTCATGGGTTGGAAACTTAATCTTGAGGACAACAGTGTAGAGAGGTGAGACATTTAAGAGGTGATTAGATCATAAGGGTTCTGCCCTTATGAATGAATTAATATCATTATCTCAGAAGTGAGCTCATTACTGCAAGAGTGAGTTTGTTATAAAAAGGAGTTTGAGCTGGGCGCAGTGGCACAAGCCTGTAGTCCCAGCTACTTGGAAGTCTGAGGCAGAGGATGGATTGAGTCCAGGTTCAAGACCAGCCTGGGCAACACTGCAAGACCTTATATCTGAAGAAAAAAAAAAAGTGAGTTTGTCCCTCTCTCTCATCTCTCTCATCTGTCTCGCCATGTGATGCCTTCCACCATGCTATGACAAAGCAAGAAAGCCCTCACCAGATGTAGCCCCTCAACTTCCTGGCCTCCAGAACCATAAGCCAAATAAGCTCATGTTGTTTATAAATTACCTAGTCTGTGATATTTTATTATAGCAGCACAAAACTGATTAAGACATGACCAAATCAATAATGAAGCTCAGCTTCTAGTGGGCCTTTTCGCTGTCCTCCATTGTTCTGTATTCCCTTGATTACAATGAAGAGCCTTCAGTAAAAGGTAATCTCATTCATCCTCAGGGCATTAGCTTACCTAGTCTTAAATAAACCTATGTCAGCATTTTCCAGGTTTAGCCTTAGAAGAAGGCTTTTAACTGAGGAGGGGGGTGGGAGAGGACCAATTAATTCTCTTCTCTAAATCACCTTCCCCTTGGAGTCTATCTGCAGTCCTGCTACCATTTCCATGCTGCCCTCCCCACTACTACCCTCCATTCCCCCATCCCCATCAAGGGGTTCTGTTAATTCTCTAACACTTGAGCCAAAGAATGAACCCAACCCATTTTGGGGGTTACCCTAAGCATAGCTGAGGTAGTCTGAACTTACAAAGAGACTTTACTAAAACAGAGGTAAGAGAAAAGGCAGTAGAATATAGTGGAGAGATCTGAGCTTTGAAATCAGAAAAATCTGGGTTTAAATCTCAGCTCTACAGCCCATTAGCTGTGCATATTTGAGTAAGTCACTTGACTTGTTAAATTTTCTCATTTGTTGGACATGGAGATAAAATTAGGGCATTTGATAAAATTAAATAAAAGAGCATAAGGCATCTATCTCAGATCTTTGCATATAGGAGGCACTGATGTTCATAAAACATAAAAAAAGTTTGATTTGGAAAGCAGGTTTTATGGTCAATCATTTAAAAAACATTTCCTGAGCCACCTTATCTGTGCCAGACTCTAAGTGTTGGGACAGAAACAAACAAGAAATGGTCCTTATCCTGCAGGAAATAATTTTTAATGCGTGTTATGGGTTTCACTGTGTCCCTAAAAAGACATGTTGCAGTCCTAACCCCCAGAATTTGTTAATGTGACTTTATTTGAAATTAAGGTCTTTGCAGATATAATCAAGTTAAGATGAGGTCATTAGGCTAGGCCCTAGTTCAATATGACTTGTGTCTTATAAGATGAGAAAAATACCATGTGAAGACAGAGACACATAGGAGAAATGCCATATGATGACAGAGGCAGAGATTGAAGTAATGCAGCTGCAAGCAAACTAAGGAACACCAAAGGATCGATGGCCACTATCAGAAACTAGATAAAGACAAGGAAGGATTCTACCTAGAATCTCAGAGGGAGCCCGGCTCTGCCAACACCTTGATTTTGGACTTGTATCCTCTACAACAGTGAGAACATAAATTTCTGTTGTTTTAAGTGACACAGTTTGTGGTGTCCTTAGGAAACCAATAGAATTGAGAGATATGCAAGGGAGCAAATGCAATAATTCCAACAGAATAAATGATGTAACACTTAATGAGTTCCCTGAGCTCTGCCTATTATATTTATTAAATTATGTAATCTTGGTTAAGCCAGGAAATCTTGTGAGCCTCGATGCTCATGGAGGTATGTGTAAGTAGAAGTAGTTTGTCCAGGAAAAGGACAGACAGTCCATGTCTGCCTGAGGAAGCCAGGGAAGGTTTCCCAAAGAGGATAGTTGGAGCTGATACCTCAAGGATGAGTAGAAGCTTAGCAGGTGTGGGAAAGTACAGAGGGAAAGACACCACTAAGGCTAGAGAGCCTAGTGTAGAAGCAGAAAAGTGTGAACTAGTTTTTAAATTTTTAGGAAACTTCAAATATTTAAGTATTGCTGGAGTATGGTGGTAATATTCATCTGCCTTCTAGACCCCCTTCTTCACCTTGATGTCCTACAGACACCTTCTATTCAAAATATCCCAAATTGAACTACACCACTCTTTCTACCCCCATTCATACTCCATACATGTTCTCCTTTTGCTTTCTCTGACTTGGTGAATGGCCCCACTACCTACCCATGTAGCCTAGCTAAAAATCTCTGAGTGTCCGCATGACCAACTCTTGGTAATTGACTTCCTTTTCATCTCCGATTTACACAATCATTTTTGAGCTTTACTGTCTCTGGTTCTGATGGCTTCTCACTTGGCACAAGCTCTGAACTCTCCAGCTGTGTCTCTAGGACACATTCCTTCCAGCTAAGCCTCTTTGCCAGATAATTAATGATCTGTAAACAAATGCTTAATTGTACCAGGGGAGCACATATTTAAAGAAACTTTATGATAATGTAAAGGATCCTTTTCATAACACGAAGAGCCTCTCTCTCACAAACTCCCCCATCCTCAATTTAACATTTAGTCTGAACTTTCATTTCACATATTAAATCTAAAGCCCTCTTATAGCAGGACCCCAAAAATAAAAAAAACAAAAATCACCTAAGAGACAGATGGTATTATCCTGAGGTTTACCCATGTCAGGTACTTCCTGAAATACCTCTCTTTTCTCTCTAAGTCCAGCCCCCTTGGCCCTCAGACTCAAGACTTCTGCACCTGCTGGGAGAAAGAAAATTTTGGCTTCTGGCAAGAAGGGGAAGGAGATGTTAATTTATTAAGAATCTAATATATGCCTGGCTCTTTTACTTATGTTCTCTCATTTTACTCTTTACAGCAACTCCATGGACTGCTTGCCACCCATTGATAAACAAAAAAGTTAGGTACCTTACACAAGGTAGTAGTAGCTTATAAAGGGGAATGACTGACATTGAAGGGGGTGCCTGAATTAAATGTAATAACATTATTATCTCTAAGCACACTCTTTTAAGCTGTTTAGGTTATCTAGTCAGCCTCAATGCCTTTTCAAAGTGGGTATAAAGTCATCAGTGAGAGAATATGCCTGGCCATGCTGATTCCTCAAGAGTGGGCCAGGCACATCGACCTTGGTGGTCAAGAAGCCCCAGTGGAAACTTTTCTGTTTGCTGCTGCTTTGGGGATCTACCCTTGTGCTAGGAGCCAGGGTTAGGTGCTGTTGGAGGAGGGGCCAATCCAGCCACATAGGCGCTTCAGAGAGGAAACACCTTGGCTGGGATCTGAAATTGAGCTCTCTCTAGGGAGTTTGAAAAGGTGGTTTTCATGCAATTCTTAATGTCCTGGCTGTTTCAGAAAGAGGAAGCACAGCAACATTTTTAGAACAGTTAGTGGGGTGTGACAAAAACCAGAGACTGTACCCACAGGAACTTTCTCCCTGCTTATTTGTTTCAGAAAACATTTGGTATTCAAGGAGCACCTGCCCCATTCCAGGCCCTGTGCTCTCCCACTGGGTCTTCAACCTCTTATCTTTGGAGGGCTCCTTCCTACATGCACTTACACATGCCCAAGCCTTTCTCAGCTTCAAAAAGCAACAATGGCCACCTCAAAACCCTCACTCATCCCTGCCTCTCCCTCAATTACTTCCTTCTCTCCTCCTCTGCAAAAGTAGAACTTTTTGGAAGAAAGTGCTATGCATAGTTATTATAAACATCCACTCACCTCCCATTCACTCCTCAACTCCACTGCAGTCTGGCCTTTGCCTCTACCGAACCTACTCTCCAAAGTCACCAATGACTTACTGATTCAAGGACTTTGCCTCATTTGGTTTCTCAGGAGCATTCACACTGTTGACTTTGCCTTTTTCCAGAAAACTTTTTTCCTCTTAATTTCAGTAATATTTAAGTTCTTCTGACTTCTTTGATAATCTTCAGTCTCCATGTAGGCACCTTTTCCTTGACCCCCATTTCAGATGTCAATATTCCTCAAAATTTTACTGTAGGCCTTCTGGCCTTTTCATCCTGTGTATGTACTCACCTACTGCAGACTTCTATTCTGAGCTCCAGTAACATAGGCATACAGCTGCTTACTAGACATATCAACTTTAAGGTCTTAATGGCATCTCAAATATTTCAAATCCATCTCTTCAAACTTTTGAGAAGACTGCTTCTCCTCAAATGTTTCCTGTTTTAGTAAAGAGTACTATCATACACCCAAAGATCAGGTTAGAAACCAGTGAGTCATTCTTGACTCCTACTGTCCTCTCTCCTCTTAGTCATCAACTCCCATGGGTTCTGTACCATATATATCTTTCAAATCTATTTATCTTCTCCACTATATCCTAGTTCAATTTTTATTTCCCTGCTCTAAATCTTATCCCTTCCCAATGCATTCCCCAAACCAGAATGATCATCCTAAAATGCAAATTTGATCATGTTACTCCTCAGAAAAGACTTTCCAAAAGCTTCTCATCTATCTGTCTTTGGATAAAGTCCCACCTGATTTTAATCCTATACGATCTCTATCCCCTACCAACTCTCTGGGCTCAACTCATGTTACATATTCCCTTATTCTCTGCTTCAGTCAAACTGGCTGCCACCTTGTTCTTCTCTTTTTCCTTCCCCTCCCCCTTTTCCTAAACCCCTTCTCTTCCTTTTTCTTCTTTCTGTAACTTTTTATTTTTAGATAATTATAGATGTCATATAGTTGTAAGAATAATCGAGAGATATCCTGTATACCCAGTTTCTTCCAATGGTAACATCTTGCATACTAGATAGAGTACAGTATCATACCCAGAAAGTTGACATTGTTATAATCCATTGACATTATTCATATTTCACCAGTTCTACATATATTCATTTGTGTATATGTATGTGTATTTAGTTGTATGCAATTTTTTGAGACAGAGTCTCGCTCCGTTGTCCAGGCTGGAGTGCAGGGGCACAATCTTAGCTCACTGCAGCCTCCGCCTCCTGGGTTCAAGCAATTCTTCTCCCTCAGCCTCCCAAGCAGCTGGGATTACAGGCATCTGCCATCACACCCAGCTAATTTTTGTATTTTTTAGTAGAGACGGGGTTTCACTATGTTGGCCAGGCTTGTCTTGAACTCCTGAATTCAGGTGATCAGCCCACCTCAGCCTCCCAAAGTGCTGGGATTACAGCCACCATGCCTGGCCAGTTCTATGCAGTTTAATCACATGTAGATTCATATGACTATCATCACCATCAAGATACAGAACAGTTCCACGACAAGGATCAAACTGGCCTTCTTCTTGTGCCTTCAGTAGGTCAACTTCCTTTTACTTATAGGTATTCACACAAGCTGTTCCCTCTACTTATAACACTTTCTCCTAATACCATTCGTTTGTCCAATTACTATTTATTTTTCAGACCTCAAATTAAACATTAATTCTCAAAAATACTTTTTCTAATCCTACACTTGGTTAGGATGTTTGTTCTCTGTTCCACTAGCACCCAATACTTCTTGTGTCCCATCAAAGCACCTATTTTCTCACCTCTGCATTGATACTAGTCTGCATGAAGGCAGAGGTTATGTGTGGCTTGTTTACTTCTATATCTCCAATATCTAGCACAGTACTTACAACTAGGGAATTCCTCAATTAAAATAGATAGGAATAATGAACTCATAAAAACTTATGAATCCAGTGGAGCTCTTTCCTCTAAGGAGTTCCCAGTCATAAAACAGGCCACCCTAAGAGAGTGTATTGAATCAGCATTGTCTTGGAAGGAAGTGTGGAGGTTGTGGGGATCCAGAGTATCCATTTGCTCCCCAGCTTCTAAATATACACAGTTGGGCACAGCCAGGACCAGAAGAATCCTTGAGTACCCATGTTCATCTGTCCAGAACCCTTCAGCACAGTTTAGCAGGTCAGGTAAGCGGAGCAGACACTGTGGTTACGAGTCTAAAGACATGATTTCAAAGATCTCAACTGGATAATTTTCTCAGCTCTGTAACCATAGACTGAAAGAAATCTTGGTTACAGATTGGGTCCCACACTATGAATCCTGATCTTGGCCACAGAATGCCCCTGATCAAGGCACAGATCTTAACACTGTCCAATCATGCGAAAATATAGCATCTTCCACAAGGAGAACAGGTAAGGTTAAAGGCAAACCTCCATCGTGGGAAAACAGCAGCCCACTCTGACACAGGAAAGCAGAAGTTGAATCATATGTCCTCCTAGGGGGTCAATGACATACACACCCTAAGAATAGAAATATAATTATTGCATCTTGAAGACTTAAACCTGGCAGGGCCCTTAAAGGCAATACGCACCCTTATGTGAAGTTTAATGGTGTAGAGAATAGAACCTCAGCTTACTGAATATGGTAGTAAAATGTTAACCTTTCATATCTAGCTTCAGACCCAGAAACCCTTGTTCCCATTTCAGAATCCTTTCTAATTAATTTTACCAAAGCATAATGACTTTTTTTATTTTGATAGTTTTTGGGGAACAGGTGGTTTCTGATTACATGGATAAGTTATTTAGTGGTGATTTCTGAGATTTTGGTGCACCCATTACCTAAGAAATGTACACTGTACCTAATGTGTAGTCTTTTATCCTTCACCCCCATCCTACCCTTCCTCTCAAGTACCCAAAGTCCATTATATCATTCTTATGCCTTTACGTTCTCATAGCTTAGCTCCCACTTATAAGTGAGAACATACAATGTTTGATTTTCCTTTCCTGAGTTACTTCACTTAGAATAATGGTCTCCAACTCTATCCAGATTGCTGTGAATGCCATTGTTTTATTCCTTATTGTGGATGAGTAGTATTCCATGTACATATATATACCACATTATCTTTTTTTTTTTTTTTTTTTTTTTTTGGACACAGAGTCTCACTGTGTTGCCCAGGCTGGAGTGCAGTGGCACAATCTCGGCTCACTGCAACCTCCGCCTCCTGGGTTTAAGCAATTTCTGGCTAATTTTTGTATTTTTAGTAAAGATGGGGTTTCACCATGTTGGCCAGGCTGGTCTTGAACTCCTGACCTCAAGTGATACGCTCACCTTGACCTCCCAAAGTGTTAGGATTACAGGTGTGAGCCACCACACCTGGCCTGTATACTACATTTTCTTTATCCACTCATTGGTTGATGAGAATTTAGGCTGGTTCCATATTTTTGCAATTGCAAAATTTGCTGCTATAAACACGTGTGTGCAAGTGTCTTTTTCATATAAGGACTTCTTTTTCTCTGGGTAAGATACCCATTAGTAGGACTGCTGGATCAAATGGTGGTTCTACTTTTGCTTCTTTAAGGACTCTCTATACTGTTTTCCGGAGTGGTTGCACTAGTTTACATTCCCACCAGCAGTGTAAAACTGTCCTCTTTTTACCACATCCATGCCAACATCTATTATTTTTTACTTTTTAAATTATGGCCATTCTTGCAGGAGTAAGTTGGTATCTCATTGTGGTTTTGATTTGCATTTCCCTGATAATTAGTGATGTTGAGCATTTTTTTATGTTTGTTGGCCATTTGTATATCTTTTTTTGAGAATTGTCTATTCATGTCCTTAGCCTACCTTTTGATGGGATTTTTTTTCTTGCTGATTTGAATTTCTTGTAGGTTCTGGATATCTGTCCTTTGTCGGATGCACAGTTTGTGAAGATTTTCTCCCACTCGGTGGGTTGTCTGTTTATTCTGCTGATTATTTCCTTTGCTATGTAGAAGCCTTTTAGTTTAATTAGGTCCCATCTATTTATTTTTGCTTTGGTTGCGTTGCTTTTGTTTTTGTTGATTTTGCTTTGTTTTGTTGCATTTGCTTTCCTGATCATGAACTCTTTGCCTAAGCCAATATCTAGAAGAGTTTTTCTGATGTCATCTTCTAGAATTTTTATGGTTTTAGGTTACTTAGATTTAAGTCTTTGATCCATTTTGAGTTGATTTTTGTATGCGGTGAGAGATGAGGATCCAGTTTCATTCTTCTATGTGTGGCTTGCCAATTATTCCAGCACCATTTGTTGGATAGGGTGTCCTTTCCCCACCCACTTTATGTTCTCATTCGCTTTGTCAAAGATCAGTTGACTGTAAGTTTTTGGCTTTATTTCTGGGTCCCCTATTCTGTTCCAATAGTCTATATGCCTATTTTTATACCGGTACCATGCTGTACCATGTAACTATAGCCTTATAGTATAGTTTGAAGTCTGGTAATGTGATGCCTCCAGGTTGGTTTTTTGCTTAGTCTTGCTTTTACTATTCAGGTTCTTTTTTGGTTCCATAAGAATTTTAGGACTGTTTTTTCTAGGTCTGTGAAGAATGATGATGGCATTTTGATGGGAATTGCATTGAATTTATAGATTGCTTTTGTCAACATAGTCATTTTCACAATATTGATTCTACCCATCCATTAACATGGGATATGTTTCCATTTGTTTGTTTCATCTCTGATTTCTTTCAGCAGTGTTTTGTAGTTTTCCTTGTAGAGATCTTTCATCTCCTTGGTTAAGTATATTCCTAAGTACTTTATTTTATTTTCCAGATGCTGTACAAGGGACTGAGTTCTTTATTTGATTCTCAGATTAGTTGTTGTGGGTATATAGCAGTGCTGCTGATTTGTGTACATTGATTTTGTATCCTGAAACTCTAGTGAATTCATTTATCAGATCTCAGAGCTTTCTGGATGAGTCTTTAGGGGTTTTTAGGTGTCAAATCATATCATTGGCAAGGAGTGACAGCTTAACTCCCTTTTTACTGATTTGGATGCCTTTTTTTTCTTTGTCTTTTCTGATTGCTCTGGCTAGGACTTCTAATACTATGTTGAATAGAAGCAGCGAAAGTGGGTATCCTTGTCTTGTTCTAGTTCTCAGAGGCCGTGCTTTCAACTTTTCCCTGTTCAGTATAAATATTGGCTGTGGGTTTGTCATAGATAGCTTTTATTACATTGAGATATGACGCTTCTATGCTGATTTCGCTGAGGGTTTTAATCATAAAGAGATGCTGGATTTTTTTCAAATGCTTTTTCTGTGTCTATTGAGATGATCATGCGACTTTATTTGTCTTCAATTCTGTTTATATGATGTATCACATTTATTGACTTGCATATGTTAAACCATCGCCACATCCCTGGTATGAAACCCACTTGACCATGATGTATTACCTTTTTGATATGCTGTTGGATTCAGTTAGCTAATATTTTGTTGAGGATTTTTGCATCTATGTTCATCAGAGATATTGGTCTATTGTTTTCTTTTTTTGTTATATCCTTTTCTGGTCTTTTGGCATTAGGGTGATACTGGCTTCATAGAATGATTTAAGGAGGATTCCCTCTTTTTGTATCTTTTGGAATAGTTTCAGTAGGATTGGTAACAATTCTTCTTTGAATGTCTGATAGAATTCAGCTGTGAATCCGTCTGGTCTTGGGCATTTTTTTGTTGGCAATTTTAAAAATTATTGTTTCAATCTCACCATTGTCATTGGTCTGTTCAGAGTTTCTGTTTCCTCCTGGTTTAATCTAGGAGGGTTGTATATTTCCAGGAATTTATCCATCTCCTCTAGGTTTTCTAGTTTGTGTACATAAAGGTGCTTATAGTAGCCTTAAATGATCTTTTGTATGTCTCTGATATCCATTGTAATAATCTCCTGTTTCATTTCTAATTGAGCTTATTTGGATCATCTCTGTTCTTTCCTTGGTTAATCTCACTAATGGTCTATCAATTTTGTTTATCCTTTGAAAGAACCAGCTTTTGGTTTCATTTATCTTTTTTTGTTGTTTGTTTCAATTTCATTTAGTTCTGATCTTTGTTATTTCTTTTCTGCTGCTGGTTTTAGGTTTGGTTTTTTCTTGTTTCTTTAGTTCCTTGAGATGTGTGCTTAAATTGTCTGTTTGTGCTATTTCAGTCTTTTTGATATGGGCATTTAATGCTATGAACTTTCCTCTTAGCACCACTTTTGCTGTATCCCAGAGATTTCAATAGCTTGTGTCACTATTACCATTCAGTTCAAAGAATTTTTACTTTCCATCTTGATTTCATTGCTTACCCAAAGATCATTCTGTTTCATGAGAGCACCAGCTGTGGTAGTAGAAGGGGGACATAAGCTTGCCCTAAGTTGGCCAGGATAAGTATTCAGGTTTCTCAGGCAATGAATGCATGGGGCTGTAAAGCTCCCAAGAGTTTATGTCTTTTGTGTTCAGCTGCCAGGGCAGGTAGAGAAAAACCATCAGGTTGGGGTAGGGTTGGGGGGGTCTGTGCTCAGACTCTCTTTGGAAGGGGCTTGCTGTGGCCACTGTGGAGCATAGGGGAGGGTGGTTCTCAGGCCAATGCAGTTATGTTCCAGGGGGGATTATGGCTGCCTCTGCTGCATCATACAGGTTGCCAGGGAAGTAGGGAGAAAGCTGGCAGTGACAGGCCTCACCCAGCTCCCACACAGACAGCAAGGCCAGTCTCACTCCACTGTGCCCCACTAACAGCAGCAAAGTTATATCCAGGCAGGCCACGTGCAGGGCTTGAACCTTGCCCCAAGTTACCAGCCTCCTCACTGAGAAAGCAAGTGTGGCTTTCTGGCCTTGTCCCTCCCTGCCTGCCCACACTGTTGGCTGCAGCTCCTGCACTTGTATCAAAAGTCATTCCCATTCAACTCCCAGGTTCTGCTCAAGAAAATTTATGCTCAGTTGAAATTATTACAAAGTTTAGTCGGAATCTTCTTTCACCTTGTGATCCCTCCCTAGTTCCTCTGGCTGCCTTCCCCAAAGACCCCTGTGAGATAAAGTCAGGGATGGCTTCCCTGGGCTTCAGCTGGGGACTGAGAGTGCCTACAGGGCTCT
The DNA here is from genome assembly GCF_003255815.1 of Theropithecus gelada. Lineage (NCBI taxonomy): Eukaryota > Metazoa > Chordata > Mammalia > Primates > Cercopithecidae > Theropithecus > Theropithecus gelada. The sequence goes on from NC_037668.1 coordinate 76,736,120, forward strand.
TCCCATAGCTTCTACTTTAATATCTTGCTCAGCTCCCTAAATCCATTCCAGCTCTAGGTAAGGTTAAGTCCTTCTTCTGCATTCTGGATTTTCCGGTTCCCCAGTGGGGATGTGTATTCATAGGCAGGTTTTCCCCTCTCATATTTTGGGAGCTTGCAGTTTTTTGGCTGTCTTGTGAAGTTTACAACAGCAAGCCGCTTCCTCCACAGGATCTATGAACTCTTTTGGTCTTCTTTGCATGTTTTTGCAGTGGTTCTTGGACCAAAAGTTCACAGTGTGAGTCTCTACATGCTGTTCTGGCCGGGAGCTGCACGTTTGTCAGTCCTGTCTTCCATCCGCCATTTCCCTCTCCAGCCTTGCCTCCATAATATCTTTTTTTTTTTTTTTTTGACTTCAAAACATCAAACTAAAGACTTCCCCTGGCCTCCAGCTGGCACTCTCTAACAACCTCTCCCCCACCAGTCAGAGTGACCTAATTAAAACACAAAATGAGCCATGTTAATTTCCTGCTTAAAACCCTTCACTGGCTTCCTATCGGTTGATAGAAAGTTTCAGGATGGAGGTCAGGTTCCTTTGTCTCCAGATCTTGTCTCCCTGCCTCCTCTCTGGCCTTATCACTTGCCTCTCCTTATATTCTACTTTCTTGAACACACCATGCTGTTTTATGCTTATGTTGAAGCTGTGCCCATTCCCAGCATGGATTTCTCACTAATTTTTGCCTGGCTCAGTCTTTCTTAACCTTCAAGATTCACCTTAGCCATTATCTCTTCCATGGAGCCTTCCAGGAACAATTAGGTTGGGATAATGCCCCCTCACCCTGCCATATCTCTATGCCTACCCCATTATGTCATTTAGAACTTTCAATTGGGACATCTTATTTATGTGTCTGGACCTCCATTAGTCTGGGCTTCTGAGGACAGAAATTGCATTTTAATCATTCCTTTCCTCTTAGTGTCCAACATAGGACCTAGTACATTGGAAGCTCTTGGTGAACTCTGATGTGAAAAGAGAACAATTCTACAATTAACATTCATTAAAAGTTAACTGTATGTACTAGGAAGTATGCTGGGGGCTTCACATGCATAATGTCATTTCATTCTCCTAATAGTACTGGACCACTCAGCATGCTTAACAAAGCCCTCCCCATCCAGAGTATACCACAGAGATTCCAATGTCTGTGCTCCCAGTAATATCCAGAGGCCCTGCCTCTGGCCCCACCCTCCATTACAACACGTGGCCTATGGACTCATGTCTTGTCTTCTATCTTTCACTTCATACTTGAACTTACATTTCTACCTGGCCCATTCAAATGGGATTCAGGGTTAGGCTGTGTGTATTTTTCTGTTTTATTTCCACCATAGACCTCTGGTTCCCACCCTCAGCATCAAGCTCTGCAGTTTGCATGCCTAACCTGATCCACCCAGGAACAGTGAAGGCTCCAGTACCAACCCAGCACTATAGGTCCTTGAGTATCTGAGAGAAAAGAGCAGGCTAATGTGAGCTTTATTATTCCCACTAGTAAAGACAAGGAAGCTAAGTCAAGTAATATGCCCAAGGTCACATGGCTCTCTTCTGCCCAATGCCAAGACCTAGACATAGCATCTCCTCTTATGTAGAGGACACCCTCCCTCTTCTTTCAAATAGCTCTTGAAGGTCCACTTATTTGTCCATCTCATACCTTGGTTATGAGCTCTACAGGCAGGGGCTGTTATCCAGCACTGTCCTTCAGTGTCCAGCCCAAGTCTTGCATTGAGAAGAGCCCTGGGAAAGGCCAGGTAAAGGGATGAATGAGTAGAGCTCAAGCTCACACCAATCTCCCTCTGCCTACAGTGGATGTTCTACCCTTCCTCTACCGCTATTTCCAAAGGCACTTGGAGTTCTCTTTTGCATTTGTTTTGGCACCAAAGAAGAAAAGCTATCAAATGCATTTTCCTTTCAATTTTTCTTTGTAATTGATAATAAATCCCTCTGTAAAGAAATATATACCCTCAACTTCTTAAGGAAAGCAAGTCATGGTATAATGGTTTAAACAAAGGAATTATAAAATTCTGGGGAAGGTACAGATCTCTACCTTACTAAGGTCTGAGGTACAATTTTCTGAGGCTATGAAAAGAGGAAGTGCTTTGTCATTAGACAAAATTGGGTTAAAATCTTGGCTGTGCCTCTCAGGACCTGTGGACCTTGGGAGAGAAACTTGAGAGTATCCTATGCTTTACCCTCTTTCTTGCCCACTCTGGCCAATCTTTCAACAAGTTCTGCCAGTTTCACTATCTAAATGGCTCTTCTCCAATCTCTGCTATAATTGTGAGCTAGTCTGGTGGTTAAGCACTTAGGCTCTGAAATGAGATTGTCTAGACTTGAATCCAAGTTTTCTTAGTATGTCATTTTGTCACTTTGGATACTTTGCCTAACCTCTCAACATCTCAGTTTCCTCATCTATAAAATGGAGATTAAAAATCTTAGATTATTAACAATATTTTTAAAAAACCCCAAAAAACGATAGCATAATTCCTGGCCCAGAGTAGAAGCTCACAAACACTAGCTCTTATTATTATTTATTACCTCTTTTGTTCAGGCTATTATCTTCTATAACTTTATACTGCTACACCTCCTCTCCACCCTGCCAACCCATGACCATTCCTGCAAATTCGCCTGCCTGATTTCTCTCCTCTACTGCCTCTTTTCCAATCCTTCTATGTGCAATAGCCACAGCATTATTTCTAAAAGGTATCCCATTACAGGGTTGTCTATAGATAAGGCATGAGCTCCCTAGCTTTAGAGAAAATGCCCTCAGTTATCAGGGTCCCTGTACACCTCCCAACAATTCTGAGAGTGAAGTTTTACTCCTATTTTACTGTCTGGGAGTGGTTACAGAACTGTTTCAAGGTTCTACAGTTATTCACTGGTCAAGTTGGGATTTATACACAAACCTCTCTGAGCCCAGAGCCTGTGGAGATCTCTTCACTGGCCCACACTGCCTCTCTCCACCCACACTAACCCTCTCCACCCACACTGACCCTCCATAATTGACAAATAAGAGGCAGCATCTGATAAACAAGAAAGGAATGGTGCATCCGGTGAGAAAGAGAAGCTAGGAGGGAGATATCATGGTGGGCTATTGAGCTGGGGAATCCTTCCTGGAAGGGTAGGGGCTCTAGGGGTCTGGAGGGACAGACTAGCAAGGATGGTACTGGAAAAAATGCTGAAGTGCTTTCAGAATTGTCTGGTGAGATGAAGTAGGGTTCTAGTCTGAATAGAAACATTGCTGCAGATGGTGTTTTCTTCTTCCCCAGCAATGGCAAAATCATAGGAAGCTCAGAAATGTTGTTCTACATTTTAGTTATTATTTGCTGGGGATGGAAGCACCATGTTAAGTTTCAGGGCTTGCCATATTCTCTTTGATAGCCAGAGATTAACAAACTCTGGTTGGTTGGGTGGGGGAGAAGAGTCCCTTCCCCTTTAATTCCTACCACATAGTCTTATTACATCACCCTGCAGTGATGCTACCCAAATATGTATTCATTGTTCAGCAAATCTCAGAAACCTGCTGGGTACCAGACCCCCATGCTGGAGATGCAGAGAACAGTCAGAGGTGGTTATTGGACTCATAGTACTCATGATTTAGTGGGGAGAATACCCCTGTACAATGACAATACTATGTGAGAAGTGCTCTGGGGTCTGGGGTAGGGAGTGCACAGAGAAGTTTTCTTAGAAATGACATCTAACCAAACTTCTGAGGGAACGTTTTCCATCAAAAGGAATATTTGGGTTCATTTCAAAAGGCAAATTTGGGTTATTACCTTTTGTTATTGGAAAGGCAGAACAATGTGCTGTTGCTTGATGTTGTGGAGCATTTAGAGCATGGAAGGTAGAATAGCTGTGCGGTAGAATCCCTGGTTTGGGCAATCTAAAATGTAGTTCCATATTTCATGGGATTTCTTCAACTATGGAACAGGGATAATAACATCACTTCCCAAGATTTCATAGTTGAAGTACCTGCCAGATAGTTTGAAGGTGGCATGAAAGGTGAAACATACTCTCAGGCTATATTAGGGGCTCAGTGAGGTAGTGCAAAAGAATAATAGCCCGGGATGCAGACAAACTCTGTGATTTACCAGCTATGTGACTCTGCAAAAGTTACTTCACCACAACAAACCTCAGTTGCTTCCTTTGTCCAACAGGGACAATATTATCTTGCCTAGCCACTAAATGGTAGCACTGGTCCTTGGTCCCCCATCTCGTGCTCTATGCCCCCCTCTCTCAGCCTGTTTCCCCATCTGTGAACAGGACAAGATGAGGTTCTGTACAGAGAAAGAATAAGAGAATATTCTCTAAGGGCTGTTTAGCTTTGACATCCTATGCATAAAACAACAGCCAGATTGGACTATTGCTTAATTCTATCCAAACTGCCAGATAGGCATTTGAATAAGTAATCTAATATATACACTTTTATTCTATTAAATATTCAGGTCATCTCCTGGTTGGGATGAGTATTCAGAATGATGATTGCTTAGAAACACACCATTCCAAATACAAATCAGAATATATTTGCAATATTCAGTTCAGCAAGGATGGGAAGGTATGAGATTAGGTTCTGAAAATAATCACACCTTTCACATCTTGGATGCCTATACACACATTTACTACATGCCTTTCTTCATAACCTTGGAAATGCAAATCCTTGGACTCTTAGAGGCCTGAATGTTTGCCCTGTACTAAGTCAATTCCCATGTGAAGATGGCAGAACAGGGCAAAAAGATGTGACCTCTCACCTGGTGTTTGAGGCCCAGCTACATATTCCTCATCCCATAAGCAGTGGTCTGTTCCCCTCACACTCCAGCAGGGACAGAGTGCTCACCACTTTTCAAAGCCGCTAATCCCACTGGTAGGCAGCTTTTACTTGAGGAAATAGCCATTCACATTGAGCAAAATCCCTACCTCTAGTGCCCCTACATTGATCTTTGTTCTGCATTGTTTCTTCTGCCCTCAGATATTCCTGCAGGGATCAAAGGCAATGACCCTATCCCTTCAAAGTCAGTCTTTTCCTTGAGCTGAACTACCACTCCCTTCAACCATAAGCCTGCTCTTTCTTTGTTCTAGCACAGGACTCTTGAGGGATTAGCTTGGGGTACACCAAGAGCAACAGCAAGTGCAAGATGCCCTGGTGAATTCATTTTTCTCTGGCTTCCTTTGCCATTTGGTAGAAGAAAGGGAAGCTTTTAAAGTAACAGTGGCAAAGTAGCTGATTCTGAGGAAACTTGCCAAGGCTTTTCAGGAAACAGCACCACTGGGGAAGGGAGACATTTGGATTGCAGCAGGATGAACAGCGAGGGTTACCATATGAACTATTCCCAACCAATATTACACCTGCCTCAGAAGGTGTGTATGTGTGCACATATGTGTGTGTGTGTGCACGTACATATGTGTGTGGAAGTATCAGTGCTTGTGAATGAGCATCTACTCTCATATATCCAACAATGCTTCGGTTGTGTTAGTACACATAAGTTCTTCACTTGGCCACTTGCCACATCTCTTCAAGATTCACTCAGATGTTACCTCCTCTAGGAAGTATTCTGTGATATGCTTTTGACCTTAACCAACCCTGCGCTCCCAGGAAGTTTTCTGTGCTTTCTTCTAAGTTGTTCATTTCCTTGCCTGTCTGCCCATTAGATTGTAGTACCTTCTTGAGCATCCTGACTGTGATGGATTCATCTCTGTGCCTCTGCGCCTGGCACAAGCATGGGTACTCTGTACATGTTGGTTACATGAATGCATTTGAAGAAAGATGTCTCAGTCCTAGTCCAGGGTTCTTACCATTGGCTTTGCTGCCATGCTTTGCTTTTCTTATAACAGGCTGAGGTGATGCAAATTAAGAAGAGCAAAACTCCCACAAGGTTCAGGGAGATTGTGGCTCAGGGAGATGGGGACATTTGTGGAGAAATAATTCAAATTAGCCAGTGGTATCCACACTTCTGAAATTGCATGAGCCTCCATGTGAGAAGTGAAAGTTGGGGTGTAGTTTTGTTTCTCCATCCCCAGTCTGCTTTGGGCCAACTATTCTCAGTGTGTGATCTGCTCTTCTCCTCTGCTTGGCCCCTGAGGAGCATCCATTCCTATAGAGCTGACACTCACATTTTCCTTTTATCCAGCCAATTTATAGCTTTTTAATGTTCTCCATGCAGATGTGCAGGATTCTTGCACACATCTGCATATCGAGGGGCAGTGGAAGTTGCTTGGCAGGAGGCCGTGGCTCAGCAGGAGTGCTCCATTGGTAAGCCCCAAGTTGTGAAAGGATCTCTCCCTGTATTGTTCTGGGCCAAGGAACTCAGCCAGAGACTGGGCTGGGCAGGGCTTTTAGGGGTAGAGAAAACGGCAACATCTTAATCTCCTCTGGACACAGAAAATCAGTGGGCACATCTTGGGGCAGAGCACTGGCATCTGAGGTAATGACACAAAGGGAAGACAAGGAAAATTCATTCATTAATATATTCGTTTAGGAGCAGCCCATAGCCCTATTTGTAGAGGGACTGCTTTGTGCCAAGCAGTATGAGACAGTGAGCCATTAAATACCATGATCTGCTTCATATTTGAGATCTGCCATTCTCAAGGTCTGGGACCTGGGGTAAGTCTTTTAACCTATTCGATATCAGTTTCCACATCTATAAAATGGAATGGTAATGGTATTGGCTGCTTACCAGATACAATTGAAGGGAAGATTATTCTTTTATAGCACTTTGTTTACTGTACATTTACTGTGTTAGGCATTATTAGAGGTACCTTAAACATTCTGTCTTATTTCCCACAATAAACCTGCAAGATAGATATTAGTACTCCTGCTTTTTGGTCAACTAAACTGAGGCACAGAGATGTTAAGATTTTTCCCAAGGCCATGTAGTATATAAAGAAGCTGTCAGACCTAACTTCCAGGGCCCTGGTAAGTCAGGCTCAGTTAAATGTCCCTCATGAGGCAGGGCCAAATTTGGAGAGTCCCAAGTGAAAGGAGGCCTAAGCTGTATATGAGCCAGCAGAGAAGAGAAAACCAAATTTTTTGACCAGAGAGACTGAGATCACAGCTGGAAAGTTATGCTAGGTGTCAGATCTAATGTGTAAGGTGTGAAAGGAAAAGAGAGAATTAATACTGAGTCTGGTAATCATGAAGGGCAAGAAACAGGCTTCCAAGAGAGGCCATGGCCAGAGCGTCAGCACAAAGACTGAGACTCGAGTGAATGTGCCAGAGAAGGCTGGCCTTGGGTAGGCACTTTCCCTTCCTGGAGCCGTAGAAGGGCTAGTAATACTTAGACCATAAAGATGAGGTAAGGACTAAGTGAGGAGCTGCACAGAAAGCTCCTTTTATGATATCTGGAGCACAGCAGGTGCTTAATGAATGCATCTAGATAAAAATATTAAGACGTGTTTTTATAAGATTCCAGAATGAGAAACAGAGGTCACGGTATTCATCCTCTAGAAGAAGGGTCCCAGCTTTAGACTAGGCTATGGAGGACTGTTGGGAAAGACTTCTTGCAGGGTTTTGTTCCCATGAAGATCTATGGGGGCTGAAATTAGCACGCAGGGAAGTGCAATAGCCCTACTTTAGGGAAGGAGGAGGGTACAAATAGGGTGTGTGCCCTGAGATTAGTTTCCTGGATCAGCTCTATGAGTCCATGTTTGAGCACCAGGGAGAGAGGAATTGCAGGTAGAAGCTATTTCCAAAAAGACCACAGAGCTGTGAATACAGAGTGAGGGAGATGAACATTTGTCCCATTTATAGATTGAAAAAAAGGTATGACTTTGGTTGTGATAGTATTTCTTGTTCTGACAGCTTGATATTGTAAACAGGCAGCACGCTTAGCTAGATAATGGGATTTCTCCTGGTGGACAGCGAGAGCCCTGAGTAGGTTGGGGCACTCTCAAATGCAAGAAATAGGAAGCCTCACAGAATAGGCTGAACAAGAAAGAAGCAATATGGTAGACATCATGTAGAAGTGGATAGCACCCTTTCTGAGCTAACATACAATGCCACTTGGAGTCATCTAGAAATAACTGAATGAGACTTTGAGGAAGACTAGAGTCCCGCCTTAACAGGTAGAGGAATGAGGCAGCAAATCACATATGATTATTATAAATGGAACCTCATTTGTACCCACAGGCTGTTCCATTTCTCCAGGTCTGGGGAACTATCAGTTACACACTCTGCTTAAACTCTAAATTACTCTAGGGGTCTGAGGTAATTTCCGAAGACGGGTACCCCTACGCTTCTTTTGTGTATTTCTTCCCTTACTTCTGACACCCTGTTGGTAAGTAAGTCCCCTTGTTTCATTGTCTCAAGTACTCCTCAAATTCACTTCCTCCTTCCTCCTCAGTTTTATTCTGAGTGCATGAGGAATAGGGTCCACTTCTTCAGGTATTTTGGGTGGTATAAGAGCTAATCTATGCCCTATATTATGTTAAGTGCAGGAAATCTAAGGAGCTATAAAGCATAGACTTTTTCCTTCAAAATTTTGTGGTCTGATTTCAACCACACATATTAAGACTCCTCAAAACTCTGTTAAAGAATGAATGAAACTACTCATTCACTCATCCAACTAATAAACATGCTTGAGAACTCTCCTGACCTTGAGGCTGGCTCCTGGGGACACACAGCACCTGTGCTTGAGGTGCTTCTGATCTGGGGAGACAAGTCCACAATAGAGAGTTGGGCACTGAGTAGCCTCCACTGTTGACAGTGGGCAAGCTGAAAGAACAATGCAAATTATTTTTGTAAAAATACATTCCTGCCAGGCGCGGTGGCTCACACCTGTAATCCCAGCACTTTGGGAGGCCGAGGCAGGCAGATCATGAGGTCAGGAGATCGAGACCATCCTGGCTAACTAAACCCTGCCTCTACTAAAAATACAAAAAGTTAGCTGGGCGTGGTGGCGGGCGCCTATAGTCCCAGCTACTCGGGAGGCTGAGGCAGGAGAATGGTGTGAACCCGGGAGGCAGAGGTTGCAGTGAGCCAAGACCGTGCCACTGCATTCCAGACTGGGCAATAGAGCTAGACTCCTTCTAAAAAAAAAAAATTATATATATATATATATGTGTGTGTGTGTGTGTGTGTGTGTATGTGTGTGTGTGTGTGTATGTATATTCCCTAAGCCATTTGTCAGATGATTTCTTTTCTTCATCCTCCTCCATGCAAGATGTGCCTGATTGAGGTGGGTAAGGGATCAGGTTCATTTCAAGGTCCCCTTCAGAGGCAGTGTAGAGTAAGGAAAGAGCACAGGCCTCAGGCCTAGATCATCTTGGGTTTCAATCCCAGTCTACCATTTATTAGATGTGTAACTTCATTCAAATCACTTCACCTCCCTGAATCTCAACTTCTTCGTGTGTAAAAAGGAACTAATTTATGCAAAGTGTATAGCATAGTCCTGGGCATAAATAGGTACTCAGTAAATGGAAGCTATTTTTATTTTATTCAAAATTTCAGCTTTGGCAAAATTTATTAGTGTTCAACAAATAAATGAACTTTACTGTGATGAGCTACCGAGATTTGGGAGTTTTTCTGTACCAGTGGCCTAGCCCAGCCTACACTGACTAGCACAAAGGGCAGGGATGTGGTCTTCTCATGTTTTCTCATCTGAGGCAACCAGTTCAGAGCTGCTTCCTCGTTTGTTTTATTTGTTTCCCTTTTAAATTCCAAGTCTCAGATTTGACCTTTGGACGATGCTAGTTGGTAAAAGGCCCAGGTTTTCCCACATGCTGATTGTCTGCTGTGCTTGTCCAGTGTCTACATATGGAGTGGGATAACAATGCTTGTAACTGATCCTGTGTGGAGGCCTCTTCCTCCCTCCCCTTTTCCCCCATCCCTGGTTCTCTGGAAAGTATCAGGAATAAACAGGAGCACATGTGGCACAGCATTCCTCTCTCTGGCTCTGTCGCCAACAGATGGGACACAATAGGTGTTCCTCTGGGGCTCTGATTCTCAGCAGATTGGGAGTGCGAGGTAGTGGGTGGGGTGGGGGGTGGTGTATGCTAGATGGAGAGAAACTCAAGTTCTTCAGGTCAAAAGCATGTGTGTCATGGAGTCTGAGGGCCTGGAGGAACTGCTAAGACCATTCAACATTGGTACATAGTTTATCTGGAGCAGATTGGGGAGGAGAACTGCCCATAGTCACATAGACCTCTAGTGACAAAGCCAGGACCTCAGACTCAAGCCTCCTGAATCCCAATTTTGTGCCTTCTGTATGTTCCTGGACAGCTTTGTTCAAGCATTTACAGTGGCTTCCTATTTTTAGCTGTTTCAAATTCAAATGTTCTGGTCTGATAATTAGGGTCTCAGAGATCTGATTCTCACTTTACCTTTCCAGGTTTATTTCAAACTCAATGAGCAACTTGGATTGGTAGATCCTGCTCTTGAAAATTTGATCTAAAATTTCATCTAGTATTTTTTTAAGTCCCCTTCTTCTCTGATTTCTATTCTGGGATTCCTGTTTCCTAGTTATGTGTGTCTGTCTTCTTGATTCTGCTCTGTCTTGCCCACTCTGTATTCTGTGAGGTTCAACCCTCTCCATTAGAGTGACTTTTGGGCGTGTATCTAGGAAGAACACATTATGTTGCACCAGATAGGGTATTTAGGGAGTGGGTGGGATCTGATTTTAGAGCCTCCTGCTAGAGGGGTTGACACAGCAGTGTTCAGGGCATGGTTATCTCTGATCACAGCCCCAGAGGCAGGCATCAGGAGGGTCTGAGATGAAAGATAAGGGACTGTTCAGCAAGGTCTTACACAGGGATTGGGTAACTGTGAGAGGTAACTTGGAAGTTCAGGAAGAAAGGCAAACTCAGGAAGGTCCGTCCAGAAGTCAGGGCAGCATAGCCAGGAAACATGAAGACAGGCCACTACCTGAAGTTAAGACAGATAATAAGTGTGGGTCTGTTCTGTGGCTGGGATCTTATAGGTAGGGAATTGCCATTGTGGGCATCAAAATAGACAGAAGTTCCCAGGGATGAGTCAGGCCAAGAAGGGCATTTCTCAAGGCTGAAGGTTGTCCAGTGAAAACTACAAAGCTGGATTCAGAATATCTGGTCTTAACAAAGGGAATTCATGCTGTGTGATGGGGGAGAGGATGAGTATGATTTTAGGTGAATAGTCATTTTGAGGGCTATGGGTCATGAAGAACAGAAGGAGGAAGCAGATTCGGAGGTTCTTAATTCACAATAAGGACTCTGGGATCAGATATTCCTATTTCCCCTACCTGCTCCTAGACAACACTGCGCTGGCCTAGACAAACTCAGTAATTTCTTAATTTATTTATTCATCAAACACTCTCTAGAGTCTGCTCTGTGCCAAATCCTGGGCTAAACACTGGGGAAACAGCGATGAATCAGATACATTCCCAACCTTTAAGGATTTCATTTCTGGGAGAGAAACATTCAAGTAAACTAAAAAATAATATGGAGTGATAAGTGCTTTGAGAGATGGAAGTCAAGGGGGCTGTTGAAAAACAAAAGAGGCACCTAACCCAGACTGGAGGCAAAGTGAGGTAGTCAGAGGGAGTGGATTCGGAAGTTTCTAAAAGGCAGTAATGTTTACTGAGGGATATGAATTCGATATATGAAGAAGAAATAGTGTCATATTGTTTTAGAGAAATACAGGCAGGCTTGTGAGATGAACTGGCAGAAAAACAAAACAAGAAAACTGCAGTTCATGAGAAAATCAAGCAGGTTGTTCTTAGATGTCCAGATTTGTAAGCACATGGCATTAGGGAGGTCTGGACTCTTGGCTGAGGTTCAAGAGAAGAGAGAAGTGATTCTAGGCTCCCAGAAGGGGGCTGACCTCATGTAAAGGGCGGCTAGGCTTGATGATAGAAGCCTCATGTATTATCTCATTTATTGTTTACTATATCTACAACCTGGCCACCAGGGCTCTCTGCACTAGGGTTTGAACTCAAAGTTCCAGCTAAGAATAAGATGCTGCTTTGCTTCTCATGGGTCAGACTTTGTGTATTTCCCTTCCTTGAAGCCTTGGTGGAAAGGAATAACTGGTGATGGAGCAGAATTGGGTAAGGTGGATCCTAGTACTAGACTTACTATTCTTCCTGTGTAGACTTCTTTGCTCCTTTTCTTCTGGCTCTGATGGAGACATTTTGGGTAGTTTTTTTTGTTTTTTTGTTTTTTTCAAATCAAGGCTCAGGAGAGGGCACTGGGGAAAACAAGAGAGGACTGAGGAGCTGTATTGTTTCTAGACCATTTGAGCCTCACTACTTTGGGAGAAAAGGACCTTCATTTTAGTTCAGCTCAGCTGAGTCATGTTATGCACTGGGATTTGGATCCAAAATCCTAGGTAATAATAATAATAACTAACTTCTCCTCTCTTGTGAATATATTTGCCTCAAGGAGTTGCCAGGGAGAATTGGCTGAGATGAGGTTAGATTTGGGTATTTTTGAATCCCCTGGCAAAATCCTGTCATGATGTTATTTTAGCAACACCTTCAGCAATATTGCTGTCTAGCAGTTTTAGCCAGAGACTGATTGTCCCCAGTTCCCTGTCAACCTCCTCCTTGGGACCTTGAATCTCTTTGCTCTTCTCTTGATCTTCAGCCAAGAGTTTACACCTCATTGGTGTAATTTACTTGCTAACATCAACATTTAAGAACTTCCTGCTTGATTTTCCCATCACTGAGTTCTGCTCATTTGCTACTTTTAAAAAATATTTTTATTGACATATAATAATTGTACATATTTATGGGAAACAGTGATATTTTGATATATATAGTGATCAGATCATGGTAATTAGCATGTCTATCATCTCAACACTTATTTCTTTGTGCTGGGAACATTCAATATCATTGTTCTAGCTGAAATTATATAACTATTATTGTTAACTATAGTCATCCTGCAGTGGCATAGAGCCCTAGAATTTATTCCTCCTATCTACCTGTAATCTTGTATTCTTTAGCAAATCTCTCCCTATGTATGAGATCAACTTTTTTTTTTTTTGGCATCCACATATGAGTGAGAACACGTGGTGTTTAACTTTCTGTTCCTGGCTTATTTCACTTTACAGAATGTCCTCCAGCTTCTTCCATGTTGCCATAAATGACAGGATGTCAGTCTTTTTTATGACTGAATAGTATTCCATTGTGTATATACACCACATTTTCTTTATCCATGCATCTGTTGTTGGACACCTAGATCAATTCTACATCTTGGCTGTTAACAATTCTGCAATAAACATGGTGGTGCAGATGTCTTTTTGATATACTGATTTCCTTTCCTTTGGTTAAATGCCCAGTAGTGGGATTGCTGGATCATATAGTAGTTTTATTTGTACTTGTTTGAGGAACCTCCGTACTGTTCTCCACAGTGGCTGTACTAGTTTACATTCCCATCAACAGTGTATAAGAGTTCCCTTTTCTCCATATCCTTGCCAGCATTTATTGTTTTTGTCTTCTCAATAATAGCCATCCTCATGGGTGAGATGATACCTCATTGTGGTTTTCATTTGAATTTCCTTAATGAGTAATGACGTTCAGCATTTTCCATATATTTTTGATCATTTGTATGTCTTTTAAAAAATGTCTGTTCAGATCATTTGCTCATCTTTTGTTGGGACTCCGGGGACTGATTATTTTAACAATAATGATGAATTTTTCAAACAACCAGGTAGGGTACTTCACCTCATGCTTAGTTATATTTTCCCTTTCATGGTCAACCAGGGTGAGTAAGGTCAACCAGGGTGAGTAAATTACCAAGGTAATAGCAATAATGGCCATTTGTAGAACACTGTGGTATGATGGAAAGAACAAGAGTCAGTAGGAACTAATTTTGAATCTGTACTTAGTTAACCAGCTTGGTAACTTTCAACAAGTGACTTCACTCAGTTTTCTCACCTGTAAAAATAGGTGTCATAATTCCTACCAGATAAGTTCTTTGAGAGAAGTAAACTATGTTTAATTCCTCAAGGGTTGAGTGCATAATATATTCTTCATATACTCAGTATCTATAGAGCACCTGGCACACAGTAGGTAGAAAGTGGATGATAGCAGTTAGTAATATTTATTTGGGAGAGAATATAGTATAAACATCCAGGCAAATCAAGAAAGAGAAAGAAAAAGAGAAAGATCATCTTGTTCTTCACTGTATGGATCTCAAAATCAGAAAGGCAGATGGGTTAAGAGTTCAAGGCAGTTCTGATTACAATGCTAATGTTATTAGCTGTTAATCATCTGCATGTTGCTATCAACTTAGCTCAGTCAGATGTGCTCTTTCTTTCTGAAAGCAAATCTTGGCTCTCTAAAATATCTCTAATGTAATTAATATATTTCATTACCTTTGTTCTGGCATTAGCTGCTCAAACTAAATAAAACATGGGCAGATTTTGGCCACTCATTGAGGAACTGTTTGTGTGCGTGCATGTGTGTGTGTGTGTGTGTGTGTGTGGAGAGAGAGAGAGAGAGAGAGAGACAGACAGAGACAGAGAGCTAGAGAGAGATGTCACCAGTTCTGTTGATTATGGATTTCACTATATAGAACACAGTTAAATGGTTATGTCAGTGGTTAGGTGGGGAGAAGGTTGTGTACAAGTTGAGGACTAAAGGTAACCTTTGAAATAGTTGCACTGTCGCTTTTTGGATGGGCAGATACAATTTGAAGTCCCTTGATCATATCTGAGATCATCCTTTTATGGCAGAACAGCCAGATTTTGCTTTGCCAAGTCAATCTAAAAAGCAACTTAAACAGAACTGTGGTGGGGCCTGGCCTCTACATTCAGGCATTTGTAGGAATAAGATAAGGAATAGGTACATGTTGCATGAGGTATAATAAGAATTTGAAATACATTTTAACCAGATAACTACACAGGCAAGAAACTTATCATGTTTCTAAAGAGAGGAAGGAAATGCCAGCCTATATCCTCTAGGTTTAAGGGTCAGCTCTCATTTCCCTCAAGGATTATGGTAACTAGCCCCTATAGTCAATAAGAAACCTTTGGTATCCTCTGGACTCTTATAAGATTCTTGAAAGATGCTTCTTCATACATATATACAGTCATTCAACAAATGTTTGAACACCAACTATGTGCCCAGCAGAGAGATGAATGAGATATGGTTCTGTCTGTAAGGCATCCACAATCTAATGAAGGAAAAAGATAGTATAATATGCAGTAGTATGATACACGCTATGATAGAGGTTTGTGCAATCCACTGTGAAAGCACAGAAGATATGCCTACATCTGTCTAGGCAAGGAGGGGCTCAGAGAATGCCCTCGAAGGTGGTCAGGATGAATAGGAATTAACGAGACCAACAAGTGTGAAGGAAGTCATTGAAGACTGAGAGACCAACATGTGCAAAAGTCTGGAAATCAGATAGAACTTAGTCCATTCTAGGAACTGCAAATACTTGAGAAGAGTCTGAGCACAAGGAACAAAAACTGGGAAAAAAGATTAGGAGGGGTGTTTGCCCAAGTGCTTTATGAAAGCCAGAGACGAGTGCCCACCCCTCTCCCCACGTATGACATTTTGAATGTTGCTATTTCCTACCTCTAAAGATCCTTTATCACGAGAGTAGTGGTATTCTGTTAAGTTTAGGTCTCAGCCAGTCCACTTAAAAAGGTACTTGGTTGACTAGACTAGCCTCCAGAATCAAATGAGATAGTGGATGCAAAGAATGTAACACAATCCAGCCACTCCATGGAGTTGAAGACCTGTTTAATCACTAGCTTTGGCATTTAAGGTCGAAGTGTGAACTTGGGAAAAAGCTATTTAACTAGCCTGAACTTCAGTTTCTTTATTTATCAAATGGGTGTGCTTACGGAGAGGATTCAATAAAATAATTTTATATAATTCAATATATAAACTGAGTCTTGCTGCTTAAGCAAAATGGTTTAGTTTATTAATATTAATCCTGTGGGTATCTGGACCCCTATTCCATTTGTGCATGTGTCCAGATCAAGTTATCTAACTTGCCACACTGATGAGCTTGAGTTCTCCCAACAGCTTTGGTCAACTAGAATCCCAGCTGACCATACAGGCTGGCTCTTTGCTGCCCCCGCCTGTCTGGAGCCAGCTTCCACAGTAGCAATAGGACTGGAAGCCCAGCCTGGTGCTGCAGCTTTGGCCTCCCTCCTACACATCCTGATATGTCAGGAACAGACAGTGCAGCACCTACGGCTAACCTCAGCTCATATCCTTCCCAGTGTGTGTTTTTTTGTGCTTGCAGATGCACCTAGGAGATGCAGATCCGTTTTGGGTGAGTGGTGAAGGCTGTGTAGTCAGTAGGCAAAAAGCTAATACATTCCTGTTTGTCCAGAGCCTCAGTGACTTCTTAAGCACCCGAGAGTCTGCAGTCTCACCAGAAACATTCCCAAGATCAGGCCAAATTCATATCTGATAGTCAAATTTGGAAAGGCCACCATTCTCTTTCAGAAGCAAATGATTTCACCAGCTCCATCTTCCAGCTGCGTAAATTAGTTAATTACAAAGGCTGTAATTTGCAATCAATATTATCTCCGTGGCATCTACTTCACCAAAGCAAAATATTTATGGCCATATTTGAAAAGGGGCATATTGCCTTAATTGGGAGCCATATATGAAACATTGCACTAAGTGACTCTTAGGGCACTGATGTCAGTTTTTGCTTTTTTGGTCTGGGAGGTCTGGGGGAGAAAACACAGGCAGATGCTAGATAAAGGCCCTAATTTTCACAAGATAAAAACAGCCACAGACACTGATCCTCAGACACAAATCCTAAACACACAGAAATGCTTTATGCACAAAGATGCCTGTCATTGACTTTTTATAATGGTGAAAAAATATGAACTTAAATGTTCAACCAAAGAGTTATTTACTTACTTATTTACTTGATGGACTATTATCTAGTCATTAAAAACAATGGTTATGAAAAACTATATATTAACATGGAAAATTCTAATACTGTACTATTAAGAGAGAAAGAATATGAAAAATATTAGATATTTGACATCTTCTTTATAATATGCATGCAAAAAACAGCCTGGAAAGAAATACATCAATATAGCAATGGTGATAGTTTTTGAGCATTTTAAGTCTATTTTTTCATGTGTTTTTATTGAATAAACATATATTGACTGGCAAGCAAAGGAAATGATTTGTCATAATGGCAACCCCACAAAGTCACTGTATTCCACATCCTGGAGTGAGGAAGCTAGCCTGCATCATGGAAATATATTTTCATTCAATTAGGAAACAAGTATTAAAACTATATACAATGGACTGGATGCTTGTCTTTGCCCTCAAAGCTTCATGAAATATTGAGGAAGGACAACTCTGCTGCTGTGTGAAAGAGGCTGGTACAGAGAGTTTTCTCCTAAACCAGCCTGGGTGGTCAGTGAGGGCTTCCTAGAGATGACGATATTCAAAATAGATTTTGAAGGATAAGGATAAGGAAGCAGATAAGGAGATAAAACATTCTGGAAAAATAAAACAGGACAAAAAGGTATGGAAGTATGAAAGAATCTATTATGTTTTGGGGAATAACCAAAATTGTGGCTAAAATGTTGGGTGCGTGAAAAGGAGTGATAAAAGGGGTCATTAGGCCAGATTCTGAAGGGCCTTGAAAGCCAGTCTAAAGCAGCCCTTCTCTGAGAAAGGCTGGAGAGGTTGGCATTTATCCTGAGGGCAATAAAGAAGCATCAAGAGTGTTAAGCAGGGTCAGGAAGTGGCCAGAGTCATATGCCAAGAAGGTCTCTCTGGCTGCAGCATGGACTTGGGAATGGATTTCAGGGGTGGATTTGTGGGGGATACAGATACAGGTTGAAGGTAGAGAGGCCAGTTTGGGGACAACAGCAGTAGTTCTCGTGAAAGTTGCAAAGTGTGAACCAAGGAATGCTAGACTTACAAGAGCCCCTAGAAATCTTCTAGTCCAGTGTTTGCATTTGACATTGGAGGAAAAACAAGCTGCAGAAGGGGAAGAACTTTTATTTATAAGGAGTTCTTTGCCAGACTTTTAATAGGCTTTAGCCCATCCACCAATGTATGGTGTTTCTGTTCTCTTTAAAGTGTTCTTGCCAATAGGTGGTCCAGCTTTTGCTCACACACATCCAGTGATGGGGATCTTGCCACCTAAGGAAGCTGATATTAACCCCACTCTTGGTTCAAGTGGTTCTTCTATTCAGCCTAAAATGGGCTCTCTTTAGCTCTGCTCTCCAATCATAGTTTTCCCTCATGTAGCCACACAAAGCCTTTCTGCTGCCTTCTGCATTGTGTTGTGTGTTTTCATGCTGATTATCTAATTCAACATTCCTAACTTCCCTTCTAAGTAAGCACAATTATTATTTCTACTTTACAGGTGGAAAAAATGAAATAAGAAACTACATGGAACAAGGATAAGGTCTTTTCTCTGGGTTTTCAACTTTCTATCCTCAGGCTCTTTTGACTCCAGTGCTATAGTTCTGAGTACTGTCTGGGCCCTGGGACTTCCTTAGAAAACACTCTTATTTAAGGTTTGAAGATCTGAACTGAATGTTTGGTTCCCCAGAGACCTCTAACTGGTACAGAATATAGAGGCATCATCATTCCTTGTGACGGTTAATTGTATGTGTCGACTTGACTGGCCAAGAGGTACACAAGTATTAGATCAAACATTATTTTGGGTGTTTCTGGGAGGGCATTTTTGGATGAGTTTAACACTTAAATTGATAAATGTTAAACTCTGCTTTATTGTTGAGTAAAGCAGATTGTCCTCCGTAATGTGAATTGGCCTCATCCAATCAGCTGAAGGTCTGAATACAACAAAAGACTAAATAAGAGGATATTATTCCCTGAATAAGAGGCAGCTCCTCTTACCTCCCTCCTTTTGAACGGGGAAACCAACTTTTTCCCTGCCTTCAAACTCCAACCGAAATATCAGCTCTTCCTAGGTCTTGAGCCTGTCAACCTTTGGACTGGAACTATAGTTGGCTCTACCTAGTTCTCAGGCCTTTGAACTCAGATTAGAGCTATACCATTAGGTGACTTAATAAATGATAAAGTTTCTGCACAGCTAAAGAAATAACAAGGTAAATGGACAAGCTACAGAATGGGAGAAAGTATTTGCAAAGTATGTCTCTGACAAAGGACTAACATCCAGAATCTACAATTAACTGCAACAATTCAACAAGAAAAAAAAAAGAAACAATCGCATTAAAAAGTGGACAAAGGATGTGAGCAGTTATTTCTCAAAAGAAGACATACAAGTGGCCAACAAACATATGAAAAAATGCTCAGCATCACTAATAATCAGAGAAATGCAAATTAAAACCACATTGAGATATCATCTTACACCAGTAAGAATGGCTATCATTAAAAAGCAAAACAACAACAGATATTAGTGTGGATGTGAAGAAACGGATATGTTGATGGAAATGTAAAGTAGTATAACATCTATGAAAAACAGTATGGAGATTTCTCAAAGAACTAAAAATAGAACTACCATTTGACCTAGCAATGCCACTACTGGGCATCTACCCAAAAGAAAAGAAATCATTGTTTCAAAAAGATACATGCACTTGTATTTTTATCACAGCACAATTCACAATTGCAAAGTCATGGAATCAGCCTAAGTGTCCATCAGTGGTTGACTGGATAAAGAAAATGTGGCATATATACGCCATGAAATACTATGCAGCCATAAAAAGAATGAAATCATGTCCTTTGCAGCAGCATGGATAGATCTGGAGATCATTATCCTAAGAGAAATAACTCCAAAACAGAAAGTTAAGTACCACATGTTTTCACTTACAAATGGGAGCTAAACAATGGATACATATGGATATAAAGATGAAAATAACAGACAGTGGGGACTCCAAAAGCTGGGAGAGTGGGAGGAGGGGGAAGGTTAAAAAATTACCTGTTGGGGACAACATTAACTCTATGGGTGATGGGTACACTAGAAGCCCAAACCTCACCATTACGCAATATATTGTAACAAAACCTGCACATGTGCCCCTGAATCTAAAATTTTAAAAAATTAGAGATATTAAGAAGTGAAAAGGCAAGCAACAATGGGGGAAAGCACTGATAATAATATAACTAGCAAATGATTTATATCCAAAATATATTAAGAACGCATACAAATCCATAACAAAGAGATGATTCAATTTTGGTATGGACAAAAGATTGAATAGACATTTCACAGAAGAAGATATCTGAATGTCCAATAAGCTCATGAAAAAGTGTTGAACATCATTACTTGTTAGGGAAATGCAAATTAAAGCCATAAGGAAATACTACTAAATACTCACTGGAGTAACAAAAATCAAAAGGACTGACAATATCAAGTATTGACAAAGGTATGGAGCAATTGGACATAACTGGGAGGAGTTATAAAATGATACAAACAGCTTGGAAAACTGGAAGTTTCTTATATAATTGATTCTGCAATTATATTCCTGGCAACTTATCCAATGAAATCAAAACATATATTCACAAAAAAGACTTGTTCAAGAATGTTGATAGCATATTTTTCCAGAAAAGCCAAAAACTGAAAACAATTCAAATAGGTGAATGGATAAACAAATTATGGCATATTATGAGCAATGGAATGCTAAAGAAAACTAAAAAGGAATAAACTCTTGATACATGCAACAATCTGGATGAATCTAAAAAACAACATGTTGAGGAAGCAATCGGACCTAGAAGACCACGTGCTATATGATTTGATTTATGTGATGTCCAATTGTTCCAGCACCATCTGTTGAAAAGATAATCCTTTCTTCATTGAATTGCCTTTGCATGTTTGTTCAAAATCAATTGACCATATTTGTGTGGGTAGAACTCTACTCTGCTCTATTGATCTAAATGTATATGTCTTTGTCAATACCACACTGTCTTGATTATAGTAACTTTATAGTAGTTATTACAATTGGGTATTGTGATTCCTCCAAATAAACAAACAAAATAAACTACACCATTGGCTCTCCTGGGACTCCAGCTTGCTGACTGCAGATCTTTGAACTTGTCAGTCTTCATAATTGCATGACCCAGTTCTTTATAGCACACACACACACATCTTATTGGTTCTGTATCTCTGGAGAACCCTGACTAATAAATATATCCCTCCTTGTTTTATAATTACACTTCTATTAACACGGACTTTGATCACAATAGCCTTTTTGGCATCCACATTGCCTAAGTGGCGTCAGAATTGACCTGATGAGTTTGAGAGATAGAATGCAAACCTAGGTCTCATGGTCCCAGCCCAGGACCTTTACATTCCATTGCGTTGCACCAAACATACCAGGACAATTTGATAGAAAACATTCTTATTCCTTGACCAACTCTTCTGGCATCAGACTTCCCAAGATTCTAGCAGTGGCTTGGTTTTCTAATACATCTAACTATTCACTACATGTTTATTTATTCATAGAACAAAGATTTTCTTCCTTCTAATAGTGTGTTTTACAGTAGGCACAGTCAAAAAGCAAACTCTAAGAAGCAATTTTGATTTCCCATCACCATCTATCACCTCTGGTTCCCTCTGTTATGTCTAACACTGCTCAGTAGGCTGGAACACAGTGGCAAATAATTAACCAACATCCCCTGCTAAGTAAGCCAGCCTTAGCTGGAGGCCAATGCACACTCCAAGGTTGGCTAGACTCCAACACCAGGGGAAAGGTCAGCTGGGGCAGACTGAATACTCTAGTGATTTAAAGGTGCAAGTCCTTACCTATCACCTTTCCTGATTCTCTCCTTCTCCTTTTCCCAAGGCCTCTGTTTAGAATGTACCTCACCGTTGTTGTCTGCCTGACAAGTTCCCATTTTCCCCTCAAAACCCAGCTCTAATGCCTCCTGCTTAGGAAAAGCTTCCTGCCCCTTCCTTATTGCTCACACAGCACCCTGCACACATTTCTACTTGGCTATGACTATTGTACTGCATTGCTTCACTTCTCCTTGTCCTCCTTTAGACTTTCTCTAGGTCAGGAATAAATCTCATTCCCCTGTTTCCCAGTGGCCAACACAAAGTATGGAACAGAAGGGGTACCAAAGAATGTGTAATGCGTGGATGAATAATTGAACAAGTGAACGCTGATATCACTTGAATTTCAGGTCTATTTATTTCATCTCTGAATTAAGGTACCTCTGCTAGGCCTTAGTTTTGGCATCTGTAGAATGGGAATATCTGCTTATCAGAATTGTTACCAGGAATATATAAGAGAAAGGGATGGTGGGACAAAAGGGATGTGTGTGTGTGTGTCTGTGTGTGTGTATGCGCACACATGTCATTAGGATAGCTAGTTTCCTTCTCCCAAGATGTGTCAATAAGACTGTGAGCCCTCCAAGAGCCATGTGTTTCTTTGAGCCTTTCTCCCTCCCTCCCTTCTTTCTTCCTTCTTGCCCTCTGTTTTCACTGAACACCTAATATATGCCACTGGGAATGTAAAGAAAGGAAAGTCAAACCTATTTTTCTGCTTTTAAGTAGCTCACAATGGGGGAGTCATATAGAAGATGACAGTCACAATCCAGCACGCCAAGAGCTAGGACCTAAAAATCATGGGGGTCATGTGAGCATGGATGAAGAACATTCACCATAACCCACATGATCAGAGCAGACTTTTCTTACGAAGATTTAATCTCTCATAAATAGGAGTCAGTTTACTAAAGGCACAGGAATAGATATGTTAGGAAGAGCAGTTAGAAAGAATGGAGGACATCAGAAAGTTCAGAGTGCAGAGTGTTAGGGTGGGGGTGGTAGAGGAGATAGTGGTTGGGTAAATGGTAAAATGTAAGACTGGAGAGGCAGACAGAGGCCAGTTATACAGGGCTTTATTAACCCTAGTGAGGTATTGGCATTTAGATGCAGGTCAGTGGGAGTTGGGGGAGGAATCTACTTGCTGGAGTAGCATGCCTAGATTTGCTCTCCAAAGGAAAAAACAAGAGCCCAGTGAAAGAAGAACAACTAGGGGTAAAAATGCTCTAAACCTGATATCCTTGGGATAAAAGCCTATGACTGGGGAGCTTGGCCTGGAGAGGAGATGACTTGGAGGTAGGCCATGTTACTATCTTCAAACTGAAGGGCTGAGGGGGCAAGGAAGCAGATGTGCTCTGTGTGCTCCAGAGAGCAGTGCTAGGACAAGTGGGTGTGACTGGCTGACCTGGAATCTCAGCTCTGCAACTACCTGTGTAAAACTGGCAAATCTCTTAAACTTACTGAGCCGCAGTCTCCCCATTTATGCAATTAGAACTGTAATACTGACCTCAGCACATTGCTGTAAGAATTTAATGTGAAGATGTACATCAAGTGCCTAGCACATGTTTGGCACATGGGAGATGCTCATGTTAGGCTCTTTATGACTCTAAAATGAATACTGAGATGGGTGAGAAACATATCGGCAGGGGTAGCACGGAGGGAGGAGGGAAACAAGAATAATTTCAGCTTTGAACACAAACACAATTCTCTTTGCTTCCTATTTTGGGAATTGCTGCGGAGGCCAGGAGGGAAGGAAAGATTCCTATTTTAGTGCAACCCGCCTTCTCACTGGGTCTGTGACTTCCAATACTCCAACCAGCCTCTTGAGTCAGTTTATAGAATAGTCTGCCCCTGAACTGTCCTGATGGTATCAGAGGTCTTAAGGGTCAACTTAAATATCCCACCTCAGAAAAGCCCTCCTTGATATCCCATCATATCTAGGACTTTGTGGCACAATATCTTATTGCACCATTTATTTTTTCTTTGTGGTGATTAGAGTTTGTCCTTATGTATTTGTGTGATTGTTTAATACTTTCCACCTTCCCCCATGAAAGCAGAGACTATTGAT
The DNA here is from genome assembly GCF_003255815.1 of Theropithecus gelada. NCBI lineage: Eukaryota > Metazoa > Chordata > Mammalia > Primates > Cercopithecidae > Theropithecus > Theropithecus gelada. Next base: position 76,759,866 of record NC_037668.1, read on the forward strand.
ATTTCATGATGTTTTCTATTGTATTCCCAGTGCCCAGACCAGCACTTGGCATATAGTAGGTACTTTATTCACTCGTTGACTAAGTGAATATGTGCATAAATAAATGAACAAGTAGGAACCAAGGGGAAAGGGCATTTTCCTCAGAGGAAAGAGCATGAGCAAAGGCACAGGCATGGTAAAATGCATCATATATGCAAGTACCAAGTGAAAAACTCAGAGCATCTAAGAGATAAAATTGGAAATGTCTCTTGGAGTTAGCTTGTACGTGTCTCTCAGTGCCCTGTTAATGACATTGCACTGTCTTCTATGGGCAGTGGGGAGACAACGAAGGTGCTTAAGCAGGGAAGTCATGTGCTGGAAGATTTAGGGGGGAAGTAATGAAAGGAAGGACTTCCCCACTGCTTTCACACTCCGTGATTTTGCCCTCTGCTCATCTAGGACCTTCATTTTGGATCTCAGAGCCCTTCTACCTTCATCCACAATTCAACGTGACAGGGACTTTCTCTTATAAAAGATCCCTTTGTTGCATTTAAGTCCCAAGCTTCAAGGAACAGCTTCTTCCCTAAAATCTCAGGTAATGAGGATTGCCCTCCTGTCACTTCTTAGATAACCCTTCCCTCTACAGTCAATCCTTAGCCTGCTTCAGAAGACGAGAGTCCCAAGCCAGCCTCAGCCACTAGCACATGCTTCAGTCTCACATTCTGTAAAATGGGGTTGATGATAATTGCATCTGTATTCTCAGGGTTGGTAGGATAATTAAACAAAATAAAAGGTGTGAAGGAGTTTGCTGAATTGGCTGGCACTGTTAAAGCCATGTACCATCACCAGGAACTACTGAAACTGGCCCTCTGGCCCAGAGCACTGGCACACATTAGCAAAACATGTATCTGGGCTACAATCCCAGTTCACCACCTGGTTCCTTTCCACCCCACACCCAACCAAAAGCAGATTTGTGGTGGGAGATATAGGCTTCATTCAAAGAGACTCCAGAGCCTAGGAATCAGGTGAACTTCAGGTTAAGAAAATTTGGAAATAGCCTCATGGCCCAAGAAAGAAGATAAAAAGCAAGAGAAGGCTGGAAAGTTAGAGGTTACAAATACCTCCAGATAGTGGATTGAATACAGGTCAAAGCAGGAGAAGAATATATTTTATCTTGTTCCCCTTAATTGTTTCCATGATTTGTTGCCAGCATATTGCCCATTTGAGCCCAGCCTTCTGAACCCTAAAAGACTCAACAAATGCTGAGTCTTTCTGGTTAACAGGAAACCTTCAAGGATCTGGCTCCAATGTCCTTCCCACCCTCATCTTCCACTGCATCACTTCACACTCTCCTGTTATCCCCATGCCCCAGAGTCTGCCACATTGGACTATTCACCAGTCCGCAAATAGGCTCTTTTACCTCTATGCTTTCACCTCTATGCTTTCCCCGCTGCCTGAATATTCTTTCCTCCTCTATCAAGATCAAGATAAGTCAAAATCTCAAACAAGTCAAGATCCTGTTTGTCCTTCAAGATTCCGGACGACTGCTATGTTTTCTTTGAAATTATCTCGGATTTCTTAAATCAGAATTAACATTTTTGTATTGCCTCAATGTGCTGTTACTGTACTGTACTTTCATTTGGTAGAAAGTCTGCTGTATTTGAATTTATTTGGTTGCTTCCATGTCTTTCTTCCATTATATCATCTCTGAATCTCTACTGACTAGAGCAGGTCTCGATATAGCCGAGGTGCTTAATAAATTCATGCTGAAGCAAATGAAAGAGGAGTAATAAGGAAAGTAATTATTATTGCTCACAAAATGGCATGGCAAGCACTTTGTAGATACTAACTCTTATAATCCTGGCCTCTCCCTAGCTTCCCAGGTCATGGGTCTTTAAATACAGCCAACATCTGCTTATGCTACAGAAAAACCCTAGAAGCCTACTGGGGTGAAAGTTCTGGTCTTGTGTCTTCATACTGTTGGCCACCATCCACACTGCTATCGTTTTCTTGGCTCTCAGATTGTCTGGCTCCATGTCCTTGCTCTGGATAACTGCCCCATGCAGTTATCAACTTCAACTCAAGGCAAAATTAATTTCTTGAGTAACTACTATGTGCAGACATGTAGTTCCGCATGCTTCCTTATTTAGGAAGCCCTTTTAAGCATGGTTGCAGGCAAGAAACAGTCTAAGCTGTACAGAATCATGACAGCTGGGAAATTTTCCACAGGCTGGGGGATGAGACAAACCTCATGTGGTGGATATTCCCTTTTACAAATGGAGTCAAAAAAGTGAAAATAGGCTGGGGACTAGCAGGGAACTGCATTGCTAGTAAGTATTGAAAATGGGTGCTGAGAGCGGTGGCTCATGCCTGTAATCCCAGCACTTTGGGAGGCCGAGGGAGGTGGGTCACGAGATCAGGAGTTCGAGACCAGCCTGCCCAGCATGGTGAGACCCCCCGTCTCTACTAAAAATACAATAAACAAACAAACAAACAAACAAACAAACAAATAAATTAGCTGGGCATGGTGGTGCATACCTGTAGCCCCAGCTACATGGGAGGCTGAGGCAGGAGAATTGCTTGAACCCAGCAGGTGGAGATTGCAGTGAGCCAAGGTTGTACCACTGTACTCCAGCCTGGGCAACAGAGTGAGACTCCATCTCAAAAAAAAAAAAAAAAGAAAAGAAAAAGAAAATGGGGTTCAAATCTCTCCCATCTCATGCCAAAACATCAGACAGAAGAGAGAAGCCGGAGTACTCCCCTCGTACCACCATGGAGGTATCTCTGGCAGCAGCTGAGTCTCCTCCATGGCTCTAGCACTTGCTGGATAGAGCCATGGAGGTTGCCAAGGCTCTATCTTTTGCTAGGTAACTGTGGCTCCCGGGATCCAGTGCCACCTGTTCTCCATTTGACCCTTATGCCCAGGGTGGGAGTGTCTTCCTATTGTTGCCAATCTCCGGGTTTCTTTGCCATTTCCTGTTGGCTTCTCAACTGGTGCCAGTTCCCTGCATTGAATCCTCTTCGTTTAAAATATGTGGAGTGATTCTTTTTCTTGGTTTTGTACCGACTGATACATTCAGATTTAGATGAAACTAAAAACATCATGGAGATAATGCATGATAACAACTCAATCAAAACTATTAACTGTGCAACAATAATGGTTGTTCACAACAGGTTTTACTAAGGATTTCTAGGCTGCCAGTTCTGCCAGTTAAAATCCATTCCTTAGCTCTAGTTATAACTCAACTCCCTTTTTTTCCTCTCATATTTGAATTGTAAGAAAATAAGAGGGACATTATCATTATCATAGGAGTAACTTTAAATCTACTTTACCTAACATAAAAAAGTAGATCATTTGCAAACATTGGTATTTTCACTATTCTTAGCACTGTATACGTGTGTGTGTGTGTGTTTATGTATGTATGTAAGATATCTCATAACCATTGCTCTTTGCTATGATGTCTTCCAAAATAAAGGGTTGTTGAGATAAAACAGATCTTTAGTTTTGGCCATTGTGAGTCTGGAACTAGAGTGTCCAAGGTCTAAGATGAACCCAGTGACAGCTTACACTTCTCTTTTTGGGAGCTTGTTCCTGCCACCCATTGTCATCGTCATCATCATCATCATCATCAGAAACAGTCATGAGTGCTTGCCATATGCCAGGCATTGTGGTCTTAGTGTGGACATAAGAGCTTGGTGGACCATGATAAACCATCAGAACTACTTTATGAGGAAACTGAGCCACAGAGATATTAAAGAACTATACCAGGATCACATAGATAGTAAAAGGACAGTGTTGAGATGTGATCCTAGTCAGTCTGGCTCCAGAGTTAGAGCCTGTGCTGTTAGCCACAATGCTTTAATGCCTCTCTATAGAGCAGTCTTATCTGCCTGGTGGCCCAATAGGACCCTCATTTGGTGTACTATGACCTGTTTCTCCCCTTTCAGCCTCCTTTGCAAAGGCATCACATATCCCTCCATTATTGATAGGAATGTGCACATTTTATAATCATGCCATTGGAAAAGTATAACTTCTGCCCTATAAGGTGAACGAAGGGATCAAAAAGGCTGTGTCTCATATTATTCCTCCTCACCCTTGAATATAACCAGCCAGAGAGAGGCTGAAACATCTCTCAGGGGAAGAGACTGAAGAACAGAAAATAGGGTATTTGGAAATATTTGTCTTTCCAGGAGTTAAACCACTTTGGAATGAAAAGCAGAAAAAAAACCCCAAATACCCACAAAAATGATTTTCTGCTTTTTTTTTAAACTTAAAATTATGGAAATTGTTTCTGACAGCAAATTGCTCCTAATTAATTTCTTGGCTCTGCTGGGAAAATGTACTGTTCTGTTGATTTCTAAGTTCCACTAGCTTAATTATCAAAATGCATTTTTTTTCATAAAACTATTAATATGTGGGGTTGCAGTTATGGGGTTGTCAGCATAGGGCAAAGGAAAAAGAGAGAGTAGGGGAGCAAGGGTTGGATGGGCACCAGGAGGCCTAGAGACTCAACTCAAGGCTTGGTACCCATGTTCCAAAGTCTGGGAGAAGGTAGCAGCCATAGGAAAAGAGGTCTTAATGATGCAGGCAGAATCACAATGCAGGGAGTGCCTGGGAATGAAGTTGGGACAGCTGGGTTCAAATTCCATCTATACTACTTACCTTAGACAAACAGTTGAACATTTTCTGAGCCTCAGTCATTTCTGTAAAATGAGGCTAGAAATAATGTTAATTAATATTTGCAGAACTCTTGCTATATGCCAGGCAGTATCCTAAGTGTTTCTATGTGCATTCACATGCCATTCTTCTCCACAGCCCTGTGAAGTAGGTATTGCAACTCCATTTTACAGATGAGAAAACACAAGTTCAGAGGGGTCATACAAATTGCCTGAGATTATACATGTTAAGAACCAAGTAGCCAGGTTCACTGGTAAGAGAAAATGAGTTTCTAGCTTATAGCTACCCCGACTGTCTTCCTCATTAGATTGAGAGCCTCTTGAGGTCAGGGGACAAATTCCCCTGATTTTGTATCCACAATGTAGTTAATGTCTGATAAGTTAATAAATGAATGAACAAATGGTTTAGATGCTCAATTAGATACTGGCAGAATTTAAATCTGGAATCAGTTAATTTCATGCCATTCAAGAAAAACATTCAATTTTAGTCGCTTAGCAGATGTTAATCAAATGTCTGCTGTATGCCAGTCACTGAACTAATCAATAACCAACCTCGGGCACCTAGCAATTTTGCTTTTGGGAATAGATCATAAGAAAATATTTGGATAATTGTATAAAAATGGAAGAATAAGGCTGTTCATCACAACATCAATTCATTTTTTTAAACGTAAAAGTTCATTCATCCAACAAATATTGCTGAGGGCCTGCTACTTATCAAGCATTGTTCTAGACATTCCCATTGGACAAGACAAACAAGGTCCCTGCCCTCATCAACTCACAATCTTGTGGGGAAGATAGACAAAACCTAACTGGATATATAATGTCAGGTAGCAATGAGACCTGTGAAGTAAAAGGGAGCATTGTAGAGTAAGGAAATGAACTATGAAAGGAATTAATTTGTGGATTGGGGCTCAGTAAAAGTCTCCCTGAGGAGAGGTCATTTGAGTCATTCTTAATGACATGAGTGAGTGAACCAAATGAACATCTGGGAAGATTAGTGTAGAGGGCAGAAGTATAGTCTATAAGCTTGTTTTCTTTGTGACCTTGGGCAAGTCACCTCAGTTCTCTGGCCTTCTAGGCTGGAACAGAACTAGGTCCCTCTCCTCTGTCCTTCCATCTATGATCCAGGAGCTCCTCCCTCCCACTGGGGCCTGGAACAAGGTTCCATATCTGAGAGAGCCTCTTGTAACCAAAACATTTTGCAAAATCCCAAGTGCTGCACAGATGTAAGTCAGATGCAAGTTAATCCTACCTCTCTGCTGAAGCCAAGTTCAACTATTACTTCCTTTCTGAAGCCTTGCCCTACTTTGTCAGGGAGGATGTCTCTGGGCTCCCTTTATACTTTTTATGCACCTCTGCTGTAGCATTTAGTTTTTTTGCAGGACATGATTTTTTAACTTCTTGAAGCAAGGACAATGTATGCTTTGTTTCTGAATCATAGCCACTAACTCAGTGCTTGGCACATGGTAGTACTTAATACGGGATAGCTGAATTAACTTGAAAGGGCATTTGTGAATTGAGCAAGATTTTGACATGAGTTGGGTGAGGTTTTTAGTTACATTCAAATCTATTCTCTCATACATAATCGGCACACAATAAAAACTCACTGAATGAATAAACACATGTTGTGAAAAGCAGTTTCTTTTTGCTGAGTGAGGATTACCTCATCTCTGCAAGGAAATCCATGTTTTGACAGTAATCAGACCTGGCAATACAGGGATATAGAGTGGGGACAAGTGGAGGGATGTGAGAAAGATTCACCTTTGCTAAAAGTCTACTTTAGCAGGCAATGTGTTAGGTAGAAAACTGAATCATTATCCCAGTTGATCCTCAGAACAACCCTGAAGGCACTTTTTAATTATCCCCATTTTATAAGTGAAGAAAAATGAGTCAGAGAGATTAAGGCATTACTTTCATACACAAAGGAGAAGGGGTGCAAGAGGATCAAGAAGTCAGGAGTGTCTGGCATAATGTCTTTACTCCCCAGAGCCCTTGGCACTGCAAGTGGCTGGGGAGACACTGGAAAATGCTTGGGTTTTCCTCTCCTGGAGCTGCATCAGCTCACTGGCACTTACATGAGGAGATGGTTGCTGTTTTTAGAAGGCACTCATAGACTCATAGTCACACAAATAAACATCCTAATACTTTAGCAAGTTGATGGACCTGCCATGTGAATTCTGCACAGCCCAGACCCATGTTCTCAGGGGAGAATATGGTTTTCTCAGGTAATCATGTTTTCTCTGCTCTAATGGCATTAATAACCTTTCCCTCTTATTGTTGCCACAGAGTTTTTCAAGGTACTCGCTAGGTTGTGAGTACCTTGAGGTTCAGGCTTGGAATTCTTGCCTCTCTTGTGCGTAGCTCAGAGCCTGGCACAAAGAGGACCTCAAATTATTGCAAATAAAAGGAAAGAGACTGTGATGGTTAATTTTATGTGTCAACTTGATTGGGTCATGGAGTGCCCAGATATTTGCTTGAATGTTATTTCCGAGCATGTTTATGCAGGTGTTTCTGGATGAGATTAATATTGAATTAATAGACTAAGTAAAGCAGATTGTCCTCCCCGGTGTGGGTGAGCCTCATTCAATCTGTTAAGAGCCTGGATAGAATAAAAAGGCAGAGAAAGGGAAAATTTGCTCTCTCTTCCTGAGTGCCTAAGCTTAGACATCTTCTCCTGTCCTCAGACTTGGACTCATACCATTGGCTGTCCTGGTTCTCAGACCTTTGGACTTGGACAAGAATTTACACCATCAGTTCTGGTTCTCAGGCCTTCAGATTCAAACTGGAGCTACATCACCAGCTCTCCTGGGTCTCTAATTTGCCAGTTGCAGATGATGAGACTTCTCCACCTCCCTAATCATGTGAACCAATTATTTATAATACAGATCTAGGTCTCCTATTGGTTCTGTTTATCTACAGAACCCTAAGTAGTGCAGTTTAGTGCTGAGAAGTGGGATGCTGCTGCTACAAATGCCGAAACATGTAGAAGTGGCTTTGAAACTGGGTAGTGTGTAGAGGCTGGAAGAGTTTTGAGGTGCATGTTAGAAATATCAACATTAAAAGCACATCTGTTGAGGTCTCAGATGGAAATGAGAAACATGTTATTGAATACTACAGGGAAGGCAATCCTTTTGCAATCTGTTATTAAGTGACAAAGAACTTGGCTGAACTGTGTTCTAGTGTTTTGTGGAAGGTAGAACTTGCAAACAATGAAACTGGATATTTAGCTGAAGGGATTTCTAAGCAACGTGTGAAAGAACTAGCTTCTTTCCTTGGTTCCTCCTGGCTGCTTATAATAAAATGTGAGAAGAGAGATGAATTGAACGGGTGAATTGTTAAGCAAAAAGCAAGCTGAATGTAAAGATTTGGAAAATTCTCAATTTGTCCATATTGCAAAAAGTGAGAACATATGTTTAGAAGAGTACACTGAAGAGGTGGCCAGACTATCATTTGATAAAGAGATCATTGGTTCATTGGTATAACTCATGAACTTAATCAGCCATCTCAACAGAAGCCAAGAAGAAATGAGATTATACCAGTGGAAACACTGCCAGCTAGAAGTAAAGGAGACTGAGAAATCAGGACAGAATGAAGGATGGCTGTTGGACTTCTTGTGTTTTACAAGATAAAAACATAGAGCTATTTAGCTATACATGTGCCTGTTTCTCAAAAAAGGGGAAGACTGACACCAAAGGTTGTTCAGAGATTATCAGGACTGCCACTTCCACTGCAGGCCCAGGGGACAGGGCTAGTTCCTCTTCCATTTCAAAGGGTGGGATTCCCACTCTGGTGTTGACAGATCAGAATGCCCCTGCCCAGTACCTTAGGGCAGAGTATTGAATCAAAGAGAGTTATTTGCAAGCCTTAATATCTAATGGAGTTCTCCCTAGTATGTTTTGGACTTGCTCAGAATCCATTACCTCTTTCTTCCTTCCAATTTCTCCCTTTTTGGAATAGGAATGTCAATTCTATGACCACCCTAGCACTGTATTCTGGAAGCACATAACTTGTCTGGTATCATAGCTTCACAGACGGAGATGAATTTTGCCTCTAAGGATAAAATTGTATTTTGAGTCTCACCCATATCTGATTTAGATGCTATTTAAATGAGACTTTGAACATTAGATATTAGAGTTGATGCTGGAATGAGTTAAGACTCTGGGGCTGTTGGGAGGAATTAATGTATTTTGCATGAGAGAATGATATGAATCTTTTTCTCTCTCTACTGAAGACACAGCAAGAAGGAGGCTGTCTGCAAGCCAGAAAGAGAGCCCTCACCAAGGCACCTTGATCTTGGACTTTCTAGCCTCCAGAACTGTGAGAAATAAATGTTTGTTGTTTAAGCCACTAAGTCTATGGCATTTTGTTATAACAGCCTGAGCAGACAGGCAAAGAGTTAGGAAACTTCTCATTTCCAAGAGAAGTTTGAGTTGAGAATGAAATTCTGTTGAACTTTGTCATCATTGAACCATACCTTCACAAAGCCCCAGATTCCTAACTTGGTGAAAGTTGTTGCATGTTCAGCATCTGGAGCGACCACTCTTTCTTCAGAACCAGGGTGCTGGTGGTGGCTGGCTTTGCTTACCAGCCTTGTGATTTGTTCTTATAATTAGGCTTTGCAGTGATTGAGGTTTCAAACAAATGGCTTATCCTAATAAAAAATAGCTGTTTATCATAGACCCCAGGGTTCCTCTGTGAATGGTGAATCCTAAATGTGTTAAATACTCAAATGCTCTGGATTTAAACTGGGCTTCTTAGAAACAAAGGTCTCTAAGCACTATTTTATGCTACTAAATGGACTTATAGGTTTGGCCCTACTCAGTGAGGTTTGAGATGAGGGAGTCAGTCTTCCCTGCCAAAATTGCCTCTTAGAACCCCTATAAGAGGCAGAATATTTATATTTATCTACTTATTCAACAGATTAAACATCATCTACATGACTACAATTATGTCAGATGCTGGGATCTAATGATGAGCAAAAACAGACATGAACTCTGCCCTCCTGCAACTTATAGGTTAGTGGGAGAGACAGATGTTCCTTAAATAATCACACAAATATGGGTATAATTACACTCTGAGATGAGTGCTATGAAAGAAAGAACAGTGTTCTATGAGTGCATATAGCAAAGGGATCTCACCAAGATTATGGGTTCAAGGAAGGTTTCCCTGAGGAAGTAAGTTTGAGTTGAGATACAAATGATGTGTAGGTAGTACTAGGGTGAAGAAAGCAAGAATGTTACAGTAAAATGGAAGCATTCAGGGGTAGTTCAGGGGTCTATAATCTTAATAAGCCTCCGTCAATTCTAAATATACAATCAAAAAAATCTAACTAAAAACAATTGGCTTTCTCTATAGAAATGCAGCTTCAAGACCCCAGAACTCTCTAATCAGAATGCTGCTTTTAAGTTCTTCCAATAAGGAAATTTGAGAGACAACACTGATCCCAGCAGAGGGAATTTCATGTCCAAAAACCTGTGATCACAGAAAACATGTAAATCACAGAAATTGGAAGAAGCCAGTATGGAATGAATATTGGGGCAGAGGAGGAACATGAGATAAGGCTGGTGTGATTACCCTGAAAATCTTGGAAAGTCACTGAAAGGTTTTAAGCCAGTGGAGATGGAAAAAGTGGGTACAGAAATGACCACATGTACTGTTTGACAAGTGGTTCCAGGGACACCAGTTAGGAGACTATTGCAGTAGTTCAGATGAAAGAGAATGACATTTTGGAGCAGGGTGGTGGCAGTGGAGATGGAGAAAAGTGAATGCATTGAGGAGATCTTTAGGTGAAGCACCAGAAGAAGTAGAGGCAGAGGACAGGCAACCCAGATATATCTTGGTTCTGTTACAAATTTCTCTATAACCTTGCACAAATCCCTTTCTGGGGCCTCAGCATTCCTCTCACCCACCAGGGAGGCTACTAAGTTTCCTCAAAAAAAAAAAAAAAAAAAAAAAAAAAAAAAGTTGGAATCTGCAAACCATAGGATTAGGTAATCCTTCAAAGATCTTCCAGTGATGACATTCTGTGGTTCAATAATTTTGTGATCTTAATGATTTTCTTCTTTATACTCCAAATGCCTAAGACTATCCTTCCTAAAAACATACTTGCTGGAATGATATTCATGCCTGTAACTTGATGATAAATAGTTGTGACACCTTGAATCAGGGCTGTGAACCAAACATTGCCAGGTGTCTACTGCACAAAAGAAAAAAAAAGGATATTTCATTGGAAGTTTCCCCCCTAGGGACAAAAAAGAAAAAAAAAACCCACAAGAAAACCAATAACAAAAAATCAGTGTCAGATGGGAAAATGCCTTGGATGATGATAATGATGATGATACTTATAATAATTTCTTAACTTCATTTGGTGTCTTAACATGCCTTGTCTCATTTGACAAAACAACCTTGTGAGATATGCCAGTTCATAGAAATGAGTAGAATGAGCCCAGGAGATAAGGAAATAAATGTCAGTGTTTAAACAGACTTAGATTAATTTATTAAACAAATATTTTTAGAACTTCTTTTATGTGCCTGGTTGTAGAGGCTGGGCTAAATGTAATAGACAAAGTCTTTATTCTCATGAGGGTTAAAAGATAATAAAATATATAGCTATAAAAAGATAATAATATATACAATATTATATATGGTAATAAATAATAACATCATATATAATATGTAGTAATATATAACATAAAAAATATAATAATATATAATTATTAATTATACGATAGTAAGATATATAGAGATATATAAAATAATTATTGTTTGTAGTAAGTTCTATGAAAGAAAATAAATAGGATAGTGAGTTGGCAAGTAAAATGAGGAAAGCGATTTTCAATAGAATAGTTAGAAAATATTTTTGGTGAGATGGCATTACAGGCAAAAAGGACAATAACTGTAGAGGCTAGTTATGGGTTTGACTTGTCTGAGTAACAAAATGGAGACCATTGTGATTGCAGCACAGTGAGTGTGATGGTTAATACTGAGTGTCAACTTGATTGGATTGAAGGATGCAAAATATTGATTCTGGGTGTGTCCATGAGGGCGTTGCCAAAGGAGATTAACATTTGAGTCAGTGGGCTGGGAAAGGCAGAACCATCCTTAATCTGGATGGGCACCATCTAATCAGCTGCCAGTGCAGTTAGGATATAAAGCAGGCAGAAAAACATGAAGATGGCTTAGCCTCCCAACCTACATATTTCTCCCATGCTGGATGCTTCCTGCCCTTGAACATTGAACTCCAAGTTCTTCAACTTTGGGACTGGGACTGGCTTCCTTGCTCTTCAACTTGCAGATGGGCTATTGTGGGACCTTGTGACTATGTGAGTTAATATTACTTACTGAATATCTCTCTCTAGATAGATAGATAGATAGATAGATAGATAGCTATAGATATATATCTCCTGTTAGTTCTGTCTCTCTAGAGAACCCTGACTAATACAGTGAGTGTGATAGAGAGTGGTATGAGGGGCAGTGGGAGAGATACAAGAACCCAAACCAAAAGAGCTCTGTGGACCACAGTAAGGATTTTGGATTTTATTTTAAGTGAAGGGAAGCCATTAAAGGGTTTTAATCAGGAAGATTATACTACTTGATTTTAGTTCTAAAAAGATGACTTTGGCTGTTTTGAGGATAATGTACCAAAGAGTGGCAAGAATCAAAATTGGCAGACCAAGTAGGCAGCTATTATAGTAGTCCAGGCAAGATGGGGATTAGTAGCATAGAAGAGAAACATGGCACTGGAGATGAAAAGCAATGAATAACTACCCAAAGCAATCTACAGATCAATGCAATCCCTATAAAAATACCAATGAAATTCAACACAGAAATAGAAAAAAGCAATCCTAAAATTTTTATGGAACCACAAAAGACCCAGAATAGCTAACAAGTTCCTGAGCAAAAGCACAAAGCTGGAGGCATCACATTACCTGACATCAAAGTATACTATAAAGCTATATTAACCCAAACAGCATGATACTAGTATAAAAACAGACATATAGACCAGTAGAACAGAATAGAAAACCCAGAAATAAATCCACATATTTAATTAACTCATTTTTGACAAAGGCACCAAGTACAAATGTTGGAGAAAGAAAAAGCTCTTTAGTAAATGTGCTGGGGAAACTGGGTATTCATATGCAGGAGAATAAAACTAGACCCCTATCTCTCACCACATATAAACGTCAAGTAAAAATAGATTAAAGACTTAAATGTATTACCTGAAACCATGAAACTACTAGAAGAAAACCTTGGGGAAATGCTTTAAGACATTGGTTTAGGCAAAGATTTCTTGAGTAAGATGTCAAAAGCACAGACAATCAAAGCAAAAATCGACAAATGGGATTACATCAAGCTAAAAAGCTTCTGTACACCAAAGGAAACAATCAACAAAGTGAAGAGACAAACTACAGAGTGGGAGAAAATATTTGCAAACTATTCAATTTACAAAGGGTTAATAACCAGAATATATAAGGAACTCAACTCAACAGCAAGAAAACAATCTGATTTAAAAATGTGCAAAGGATCTGAATAGAAATTTCTGAAAAGAAGACATACAAATGGCCAACAGGTATAAAATGTTCAACATCACCAATTATCAGGGAAATGCAAATCAAAGCCACAATGAGGTATTATCTTACCCCAGTTAAACTGGCTGTTATCAAAATAAAAAAGAAAATAACAAATGCTGGTGAGGTTGCAGAGAAAGGGGAATGATCATACACTATTGATGGGAAGGTAAATTAGTACAGCCACTATGGAAAACAGTAAGAAGGTTCCTCAAGAAACTACAATTAGGAATAACATACGATCCAGCAATTCCAATGCTGGATATCCGTCAAAAAGAAAGGAAATCAGCATATTGAAGAGATAACTGCACTCCCATGCTTATTGCAGCACTACTCATAATAGCCAAGATACTGGAATCAATCTGAGCATCCATTAAAGAATGGATAGATAAAGAAAATGTGGTGAGTGTGCATATACATATGTGTGTGTATATATACACACATATATATGTGAAATGGAATGTCTTTATGTCTTTTCGACATAAAGAAGAATGAAATCCTGTCATTTGCAACAACTAGATGGAACTGGAGGACATTAGGTTAAGTGAAATAAGCCAAGCACAGAAAGACAAATGTCACATGTTCTTACTCATATGTAAGAGCTAAAAAAAATTGATCCAGAAGTAGTGAATAAAATGGTGGTTACCAGAGGCTGGAAAGGTTAGTGGAGAGGGGAGATAGAGAGTACAAGGTGCATTTTGGAAGTAGAATACACAGGAGTTGGTGATAAATTAGGAGGTTGGTTGAAGGAAATTGTTTTTTAACCTCTTCAACTTTGTATATGGGCAAATTGAGGCCCAGGAAAAATAAGAAACAGGAAATGACTGAAACAAAACCTGAATCCAAGACTTCTGGCTCCACATACAGCGCTTGTCCCGGTTCACCATACCTCTCTGCTCTTGGTGTCAGCCCAGTGTGTAGTGGACAGAGGGTGCTCACCTGATTGCTTATGTATATCAACTGTGGCCAAATCTGTGTATAGAAGGAAGGCTTCTATGTATTTTTATATAAGAGGTCCTGTAACTTGCTTCATTCCTCACTTGACAATTGCTCCCTGGTCCCAGCCCTGGTGGGTCAGGAAAGGAAGATGGCTTTCACTCCTGCTGAGGGTATATAGCTGCTCTTTGCTGATTTAGGAGAGAGAAGTGGAAAGACAATGAGTGTGTTTTATAGAGGAAGAAATGAGTCTGATGTTAAGTCTAACTCTTCCACAGGTTCACGCTACCTTTAGTCTCTTCATTTTCATGTTTTCACTGGGATATTTGGGAACCATGGCCAATTAAAGCCCACTTCTCCTGGCTTGCATCTCTTTTACTCTATGTCTTATTCATACAGAATAACTCTGTGTATGAGGCTCCCAAGGCATGCCCAGTGCCTGACACAGAAGCTGGCACACAGCATATAATGTATAGCTGCTTATTGAGAAAAATGAAGCAGCTAAACTCTCCTGGCCTCAGTTTTCTCAGCTTTTAAAATGGAATAATTAATAGTCATTTCACAATGTTGTAAAGTTTAAATGACTTAACATGCATGTAAGATACCTAACAGTGTAGGAGCTTAAAATGAATTTATATATTATTATACATGAAAAGCTTTCACTTGTTCAATATCATTAGACATTAGGGAAATGAGAATTAAAAACACAAGCTATCACTACAGACCAATTAGACTGGTGAGAATAAAATAAAAAAAGACTGACAATTTCAAGTGCTAGCAAGGATGCAGAGTAACCAGAACTCTCATACATTGCTGGTAGGAATGAAAATTGGTACAGCTTCTTAAAAGGTTAAACAAATTTGTTATATGACCCAGCAATCTCACTGCTAGGTATTTAGCATAGAGAAATGAAAAAACTTATGTTCACACAAAAACCTGTACAAGAATGTTCACAGAAGCTTTTATTCATAAATTGCCAAAACTGCAAACAACCCAGATGGCCTTCAGTGATGAATGGGTTAACAAACTGTGGCACATCTATACAACTGAATAATACAAGTCTAAGGAATTGTAAGCAATGGAAAGGAATGAACTATTGATACACATAACTTGGATCAATCTCAGAAGCATTAAGGTAAGTCAAAGAAGCTATTCTCAAAAGCTACATTGTATATGATTCCATGTTTATGACACTCTTGAAAAGACAAAATTATAGTGACAGAGAACAGATCATTGTTTGCTAGGGGTTAGAAGGAAGGGTGTGACTACAAGAGGTAGCTTCTAGGGTGCCTTCTAGGGTGATGGCACTGTTCTGTATCCTGGTGGTGGTAGCAGTTACTCAAATATATACCTGTGTTAAAATTCATAAAGCTGTATATTAAAAAAGTCAATTTAACTGTGTTAATAAACAATGACATAAAATAAACAGCTTTCCCATATTGGCATTACCACCTAGTACTTGAGGCCTCCAAATTTTCTGAGGTGTCTTTGTAATCTAAGGGTAGAGTCTTGGTTATTCAAGCTATCTCTTACTACAAAATGCAAAAAATAAGAGAGAAGGAGCAGGTTGTAGATAGTGTAGAAGTATATGGGAGTCTGGTTTATCTAGAAGTTTCTAAAGACAGAGCAGCGATTTCATTTCAATTTAATCCTGAACTTTCAAAGAGGAAACAGCTCCCCGCCCTCCAACCCCCCACCTTATTTTAAAGCTTTGCTAGTAAAACTGTCCTTGCACCGAACCAACAATAAATCTACAGAACACTAAGGTAATACCCAAGGAGAAGGCAAAGAGGGGCCTCCATAAACCATGAGATTTGAACTACTACAGATGTTGCAGTGAGAATTTATGGTTTTCGATGGATCCTTATCTCTTCTTGCCAGTTTCTGCACATTGAATCATGCACTAGCAGAGTCTATTTTAAGAGTCATAATTTTTTTCTTTAAATATTAAAAAAATCTGTGGCAATTAATTTCTTCCATACTGTTCCATCATGACAAATAAATGTGAAATGCATATTTACAGAGCACATGTAATTGCTTTTGGGCACATGCAAATGACATGCAAATCTTACATTCTAAATGAGTTTGTTTATCATTCCTGAATTCTAATCCAAAGACCTTACTTTTTAAATTCAGTTTACATTCTGACATGTATACAAATGAGTTTGACTCTGGAAAATAACTTAATAAACTCAGGGTTAGCTATGCAATTAGAGGAGGCATCTGGGAGCTATAAAATCTGGGAAGCAACATTTACATCTTTTTCTGCATTCAAGGTTTCAATTTCCTTGCTCAAGCCCTCCCCATCAGCCTGCACTCTCCTCACCCTACCACCCCATTTCCCATCATTCCAGCAATCTCATCTTTTGAAATGGCTTCCTTTCTTTTTTTTTCTTTCTCTGGGAGAGGTGGATGAGTGTATTTCACTGAAGATGACCTCACCAAGTCATTGTCCTCCATGTAGCATTTTCAAAAACTAAGATCAGAGTGATAAATGAAATGAAAACTAACATAATTAACATTGATCAGGACTTTCCATTCGAGTTTCTTATGATTATGTCTGGCCCAGTTCTCCTGTGGGTGCTAAAGTCTTCCCATGGATTATTGACCCTCTAAAGAAAGCTATGAGCAGTCACAAATCTGATTTGTCAAAGGACATAAGAGAGAGAAGAGAAAATGGGATCATATTCCCTTTCATAGGGAAGAAAAGAGAACCAAAAAGCAAAGTGGAATGGTGGTTCCTCAGAAAATTGAAACAAAAACTGCTGTATGATCCAGCAATCCTACTTCTGGCTAGTCAAAAAAACTGAAAGCAAGGTCTTAAAGAGATATTTTGCACATCCAGGTTCTTAGCAGCATTCTTTACAATAACCAAGGGCGGAAGCAACCTAAATTTCCATTGAGGGATGAATACATAAGCAAAATTTGGTGTACAGATATAATGAAATATTATTTAGCTTTAAAAAGGAAGAAAATCTTGTTGCATGCTATGACATGGATGAACCTTGGGGGCATTATGCTAAGTGAAAGAAGCTAGCCACAAAAAGAAAATATTGTGTGATTTCACTTACATGAGACATTTACAGTAGTCAAATTCATAGACACAGAAAGTAGAATGGTGATTACCAGGAGCTGGGGGAAGGGGAAAAGGGGAGCTGTTATTTAATGAGTGTAGAATTTCAATTTTGCAAGGTGAAAAAATCTGACTATCTGTTTAGTAGTGTTAAGTAATTTTACTTAACTCTACTGAGATGTACACTTAAAAATGGTTAAAATGGTAAAACAACAGCAAGGAACACTGTCCAGGGCAGGGGTACCTTGTAAAAAAAAGTTATATGTGTAATAAAATTGCCTTATGTTGAAACAACAATGATTGATTGACGGTTGTTGAACTATGTGTGACTTATGATTTCTGAAATTTTCATAATGAAATGATATTTTGCCTAGAGCTTATATAAATTTCTAAGGATCATGTTTTAATATAAAATATTTTGTTAAAATGGAAGTTTTAAAATTAAGTTCAAAAGATCTTTTTGTTCTTCATAGAAATCAGCTTTAAATGTTCGCAGGGCAGCCTTTTGAGATTCATAAGGTCAACTGCAGTCTCTAAGCAAAATCTGGCCCATGACCACCTGTTTTTGTATGGCCCATGAGCTAAAATGGTTTTTGTATTTTTGAATAGCTAAAACATAATCAAAAGAAGAATATTTTATGACATATACAATTATATAATATTCAAATTTCAGTGTTTATAATGAAATTTTATTGCAACATACACACACATATACTCTAAACAAAAACAAAGTGGAAACTAAAATTCCAAATTCTGAATTTCATCGACGCCCAGATTAATACAATTTTCTAGTCAGAAAGTCCCTCTGAAATGATCTAGCATAAAATTCTCATTCTAAAGATGAGAAAACTGAGACTGAGAGAGGTAAAATACTTGCCTTGAGTCCTGGTGAGATAACAGAACTGGAACTTCCCTCCATGCTGAGAAGTTTTCTCTCTCATCAGAACGGGTAAACTCAACAGGTCAAACTGAGCCTCAGAGTTCTCTTCTGTTCCTTCCTGATTCCCACATTTTGGTTACATATATTGAATATTATATTTCTTATAAGCCATGCACTCATCACAGCTTTAGTGCACTTAGTCCTCACATCTGTCCTGTGAAATAGCACTATTCCTAAGCTGTAGAGCTCAGTATTAGTCTCCTTCTGCCCCACACACCAGCATGCTGGTCTTTGTCAGGTTGTCTACCCATCTATTTTGAATTCTGTGCTTTGGCTCCCACCTGCTCCAGCTTCCTGGGCCCTAGCTCTGCCCTTATGCCCTCTCACTGCAGGATCTTTAACCTCTCCTTCTCTTCTGCTTCCAAGACTTAACCTACAGTTAATCAACATGTTCAAATCCCTCTCAGCTTTTTGAAAAGCTGTCCCTCAGTCCTACATCTCTTCTCAGTCAAGCTTCATGAAAGCATAGTCTACACGTGCAATCTCTCCTTCACTGGTTTCTCACTCCTCCGCAATCTGGTATCCACGCTTCCCCATCTGACCACCCCTTCTACAATGACTTCTTTGTGTTTAAAATCAATGATGCTTTAAAAATCTTATTTGACACCAGTGATTACTATGTGCTTGAAAGTCATGCACTAACTGAGCTCTCATGTGCAAAGTCATATGCCCTATTAACAGGAAAGACAAAGATTGATAAACACCTTATTATTCCAGCCATTTTTAGTATTACTTCATGCCTTTGCATATGATTTCTCCTTTGTTTAGAACACCCTCCCTCACCAGTGTTGTGAATTCCTGTGCATTTTTTTAAGACCCAACTGACGTTTTCTCCTTTGTCAGCTTTCTTGGTATGCTTTCAAGAAGAGTTGATCTCTTGCTTCTTTGCCTCCACTATGGCTTATATTTAAGTCAACAGTCACCTTTATCACACTGTATGCATTTCTCATTTGTACCTCATATGGATTATATTTTTCTTGAAGCAGGTAGGGATATGTCTGACTCATCTCTGTATCGTGGGATAAATTGGCATTTCAAGGTCCTTTCCCTGCTTAGTGACGTCTTTCCTTTATGCTTCTACCAGGGGAAGATGGACTAAAATGAACAATCTCATGGTAAACAAACATGCAGGCAACAAATTCATCAGCACGAGTGTATGGAATTCTTCTTGGGTAGTAGAGATGTAATCCTGGACAACTAGCATGTTTTTTCTTGTATTAGGACCGGTCCCAAAGACGGGCAGAAGGAAGTGAATATTTCTTGGAACAATAGTGGGGAAGGTGGTTGTTCAATCCTAAAGGGTAAGGTCAAAGCTATGTTGATCAGAAAAATAGCTTTTTTTCAGATAGGGAACAAGGCTACACCACATCAGAGAAAAGTGCTTGTCCCTGTGACAGATACCTGCCTCATAGCTTCCATGGCTCTAACTGGAATAGGGTGACATACATTTACTTTATTCACTGACCTAGGACCCAATCTACCTCCAGAAACCGAGAGGTCTGAACAAACATGAATAGCAGTAGTCATCAGGCTGCAGCCTGAAGGATTTCACACAGAATGCGATATGAATCCACCTCCAGTGGGGAGCAATAGATTTGTTCTGAAGGAATACAGTATGCTTACCACACTGGAAGATTTGAAGAGATGCCTGCATGAAATGTGGGTGAGGGAAGTTAAGGGGATTCAGAGTAAAGCCCAGAGGTATTAATCACTCTCTTTGTAAAAGTCTAAATTTGGAGTTCTCTACCTCCCACCCCAAGAGATGCAGAATAGCTAATTTAGCTAACACTACACCCTTTATTCCTCCTGTAACAACCTTTTGAGATTGTCCTAATTTTTAAGTAAAGAGCATCTACATGCCAGTAGAGTATAGCAGTTAAGAGTAAATTCTGGAGCTGAAGTGCCTGGGTTCAAATTCCACCTTTGCTACAGGCCATGAAGCTTTGGGCAAGTTACTTGCCCTCTCTGAGACTCAGTTTATTCATCTGTTAAATGACAACAATTACGGTATTTAATAAGTTTTTGTGAAAATTAAGTGAGTTAATATACCAAAAGTACTTAGAACAGTGCCTGGCATGTAGGTCCTCATAAGTGTTATGTGCTATCACTGTTTTTCACAGCATAGGCTGAAGTATCTGGTCTAGTGAGGGCCAATGTGGTAGGAAGTCCAGGGAGGTACAGGCCTGACTTGCCCACTTCCTTGAGAGTATTGGCTTAAAGGGTATAAACTCTTCTGGTTATCAGCAGTGTGACAGCCACAACCTGGGAGCTATCAGAGAGAGTTCAGGCCCAAAACACATTATTTAGACTAAATTTCTTGATTATCCCACCAATAAGTATAAGAAGGTAACCATTTGAACTTTAAAAGAAAGGGGCCTGCTATACCTGGGTTATTATGGGTCTGTAGTACTGCTACATGCTAAATACTCAAGATTTGTAAGATAGATAGATAGATGATAGATAGATAGATAGATAGATAGATAGATAGATAGATAGATAAATAAAGAAAGAGAAAAAAGAAAGAAAAAAGAAAGAAAGAAAGAAAGAAAGAAAGAAAGAAAGAAAGAAAGAAAGAAAGGAGGGAGGGAGGGAGGGAAGGAAAGGAAAAAGAAAAGAAAAGAAAAGAAAGAACATATTCATTTATAGTAGGCAAAATAAATAGTGGGTATCAAGATACAAGTAGCATGTATAGATCAGATGAAGCAAGTACCTCCTGCCTACTTTACACTGACTTTAACCCTCTGTTTCAGGCTTTAGGCCTTAGATATCCCTCTTATATTGCTTCATTGCCCATAGTTCATTTAACTACCATTTAATTATTTCATGACTTTTGGCATGCCCTTTCTCCTCTTGGGCTCAGTTACTTCATATCCAAAGTGAAACAAACTAGTTTAGGTATGGTAAGTAGGTTTTATCTCACATGCAGATATGAGTGAATAGTGAGTGGCTAGAGTACAGTGTAAGAAGTTTTAAAAATGAAACCAGCCTCAGCAGGAAAGGGTTTAGTGATGTCATGGGTATATGAGATAAGTGATTGACAGTCCATGTGTCATGTATTTTTTTTACTCTTGAACAACATAAAATAACCTACAATCATTTTCTTTTGAGAAGTCCTAAAGAATTGCCCAAACTTAATGAGAGCATCGATTACAGTGCTGTGGTTTTCTCATTATAAGATGTAGTTATCCCTATGCACTTGTCAAGTTACCCAGTAAAAACAAAACAAAACAAAACAAACAAACGAACAAACAAAAACTTACTCGGCTGGGCATGGTGGCTCACGCCTGTAATCCCAGCACTTTGGGAGGCCAAGGCGGGCAGATAATCTGAGGTTGGGAGTTTGAGACCAGAAGCCCCGTCTCTACAAAAACACAAAATTAGCCGGGCATGGTGGCACATGCCTGTAATCCCAGCTACTCGGGAGGCTGAGGCAGGAGAATCATTTGAACCCGGAAGCAGAGGTTACAGGGAGCCGAGATTGCACCATTGCACTCCAGCCTGGGCAACAAGAGCAAGACTCTGTCTCAAAACAAAAACAAAAACAAAAACTTACTCTACTAGAAACTTCTCCACTCCTGTGTGAGCAGCTGAAACCGAGGTCAAAGAAGACCCTTCCATAAAGAAATGAGGCAAAAAAAAAAAAAAAAAATTGGCTTTCTCAGCCACTTATAAGCTGGGTGATCCTGAGTGAATCACACAATCTGAATAAATCTTAGCTTCTCCTTCCCTAAAATAGGGTCTGATATTTACAATGACAAGATGGCAACTAGGATTTAGACAATAAAACGTATAGTGCCTAGCAGAGTAAAGTACTTTGAAGGAGACCCTTGATATTAATTCCTTTTCTCATCTTGGAAGTGAGCACAAGGAGTCCTGAACTATAAATGTCTTGGGGACAGAAACTGTCTTTTTTGTCTCTTTGTATCTAGTTCTGAACACAAATATTTAAGAAATATGTATTGGATTGAATTAAACTTAGTTCAATTGAAATGAAATTCAATGATCTTTTACATTCCTTTCAGTACCAAACACAGAACCTAGTACACAGTCTGTGCTCATAAATGCTTATAGAATATAGTTCTATGGTAGCCTGATTCTAGGATTGGTAACATTAATAGAAAAACATAATTCTCAAAGGAACATTAGCAGAAGGGCCACACACCCACTCACTGTTGGCATTGTCTCATCAGAAGAACTGCCACTTGTAGCTGCTTCCTGCTCCATACCCTCTTTCTCAGAGGGAAGAAAGTGGCCCTGATAAATCCATTATGTTCCTTCAGCATTTATACGGGAAAAAAAAAAAAAAAAGGTTCTAATTTTCTACTATGAAGCCAGGGGACACTGAGAAATCAGATTCGTTCCTGTTTGGGCTCAGCCTGTCTTGTCCCTGCTGGCTAGGGTGAAAACCACTATTCCCCTTTCACATCATGTCAGTTTCCTTTGCAAGTTCCCTTACTGTCCCAGTGACTGAATGGACTACAACTATTTCAATGTCTGAGTCATTATCTCATTGTTCTAAATGCCGTATTTTTGCCACTGGCCCTATAACTGTTCTTCAGGTGAAGCCATGAAGTAGTTCATGGCTTTAATGAGTACCTCAGTTTTTGTTCATGGAAGAGTCAATGTCTCCTTAAAGGTTATTTGAAGGTTGATTGCTATCTCAGTGCTTTATATCCCGCAAATCTATCTCGGCTTTATGAATGCATTTGACCTTTTTATAGGTACAGGGGAAAAATAACAGAACAAAAGTTAATTTAGATCTCTATAGTACATTTTTTTTTCCGAAAGAAATGAAAGGGCATTGAAATCGATACCTGCAAAATAACATGCTGATGAATGTTGGGATCCAATTTTCTCATTTTGCTAACTCGAGATTGGGAATTCTGAATAGTTTTCAATCCTGCATTCTTTGGGCACTGTGAAGTCTGCCGTATTGTGTCCACACAATGCTGCTGCACACTCATTATGGGAGTACCAGTGGTCCTGAAAAGGTCAGTTAGTTAGAAATGTCAACGTTCAATGGAGCCGCACAGACCTGTGTACGCACAGATCCAATTAGAGTGGCCAGGCAACATCGCTGTAACCCAGAATCCTAATGAGCAAGTAGAAGAAAGATGGCAGCACCTTTTTCCCCTTTCTTCTTCTTATTCAAAAGAAATGGAGATTGCTTTTCAACCACCCTACATGGGGTTGTTTAAACTTTACCAAACACCACTTAGGCTCCAGGTGGGCTGGGAGGGGACCCCAGCTTCTGCAAAAGCTAAGCCTGCCTAGAACAGCCAGATGTGGAAAGGAAAATAATGAAGAAGGTGGGAGCAGTACTTCAGACTTCAGGCTGGTGGAATGGGTCATCCTTTGCAAGACTTAGGTTGATAGCTGACTAAGACAAAAATGGCCTCCTTATTAAGTTTATTTCTAAGCCCCTACTATGTGCCAGGCCTTGTGGTAAAAACTGACCTTTGCCTTTATTTTTTTCAAACCTAAAGCACTGGTACAAGCATGTATAAAGAGTGCATACAACTGCATTTATATGTTGGCTGATGTTTCACCAGTGCCTCTCTCTTTCCAATTCATCATAAGCTGACATTTTGAAAAAGTATGCTGGTCATAAATATTATGCTGCAGCAATGTAAAACTGCTATTAAAGTTTCTAAATGCTTTCTCTCAATTTCTATATTTATCTCATTGTGGACAGTTTACACACTGGCACCAATCCATGGATGACACTTTGAGTAGCAGTGTTCTAGCTACCTCTCCTTTGCTTCTTCTTACCATCTACTCCTCACTCCCACCTTCACTGCTTCTCACTGTTTATCTGCTGCTTCTAGGCTGACAATCATACTAGTCATTCTTTTCTTGTTCACTCACTACATAATTATTTAAGACACTTTTTGAGACTGGGGGTGGTGGTTCACACCTGTAATCCCAGCACTTTGGGAGGCCGAAGCAGTGAATCACTTGAGGTCAGGAGCTTAAGACTAGTCTAACCAACACGGTGAAACCCTGTCTCCACTAAAAATATAAAAATTAGCTGGGTGTGGTGGCATGTGCCTGTAGTCCCAGCTACTCGGGAGGCTGAGGCAGGAAAATTGCTTGAACCAGTGAGGCGGAGGTTGCGGTGAGCCGAGATCATACCACTGCACTCCAGCCTGGGCGAGAGAGCAAGACTCCATCTCAAAAAATAAAATAAAATAAAAAATTAAAAAATAAAATAGTTTTTGATATTTGTCTTTTGGTATCACAGACTTCACACATAGTGAGAACACTTTCCCAGCAGCCCCTGTCTGGGCTTCAGTGGTTAACTAGCCTGAAATAACAAATAAAAACTCTAGGTAATTTTGTTACAAATGATTCACGGACCATACTTTGAGAACAAATGGAGGATTTTACAGGAAACTTATCAATGGATTCCTAAACTCAACAAGTAGTGATGATCTGCTTGGTTCTAGGCCCCAGGCTAGGCCCCAGGCACTATAGCAACCCATCCCTTCAACTGAGGTGACTTAGCCCTGTTTGCGGCTATCAGATCCCAGAATCATTCTGGCTTTGTGGTCAGGTAAGGGTAGGGACAGCAGATAGAAGAAGTACTGGGTTAGTAAATTGGTGGGTAAGGTTTGCTATCTGCATTTGCTCTGACCTTTTTGCCTGATTTTCTGTATCCAGACTCTTGTCTCAGGCCCCATGACTATCTCATCCCAATACTCATTTCTGCAGTAAATGGGTCATTCGCCCATTCATTTTTTTGTTTTGCTTTGTTTTTGTTTTTAGCCTAGGTCTCACTCTGTCACCCAGGCTGGAATGCAGTGGTGTGATCTTGGCTCACTGCAGCCTCAATTTCCCAAGCTCAGGTGATGCTCCCACACCAACCTCCCAAGTAGCTGGGACTACTGGAGTGTGCTACCAGACATGACTAATTTTCTGTAGAGATTGGGTTTCACCATGTTGCCCAGGCTGATCTCAAACTCTTGGGCTCAAGAGATCTGCCTGCCTAAGCCTCCTACCCATTCAGTTTTTCTTCTAATATCTCAGCAACCTCTGGATGAATCAGCACCCGTGATTAGGAAGGCAGCTGAGAAATCAAAGTTCACTGGATTTTGAGTCAGAAAACTTGGGTTCAAGCTCTGACTTTTCCACCTAGAAGCCATGTGAACCATAGACAAATATTTTCATTTAGCTGAGCTTCAATGGCAAAAATAGGACTCAGATGCCTACTTCATAGGGTTGTTTTGCTGTTTAAGCAAAGTGTTAGTTGAAAAATCACCTTGTCCATTGTAATGTGCTATATGAAAACCACTTGTAGTGGTCATTATTATTGAGCTATTATGATCGCCCCCTGCAGTGGATACCTTTTTAAAACACTTTTTGATATTGTCCTGGGCACCAGAGCCCCTACCCATTGTAAGAACACCTACCCAGCAGCCCCTGTCTGGGCTTCAGGAACTAAATAGCCCAAAATAACAAAAACCCATTGGAGAGAAAGTGTTAGGTTGTCCCTCCTCTGTACCTTTAGAGAGAAAGGAAAGAATGATCCAAGAGATTCTGAGTAAAAAATAGTGAGGGTAGAGGACTTAGTGGGACCAACATGAGCATGTTTCGGAGACAATCTCTGTTGGTTTACCTGAGGGAACAAAACATAGGCAAGGGCCAGAGCATGGAAGGGGGTTAGTAATTGGAACCTGGCCTCTAAGACAGTATCATCAAGTGATATGAGATGCTTCCCCATGCACCACCCAAGGTTGGAACTGAGCCCACCTCACAAACTCATTAAATGGCCCTCGATATGAAAAAGGAAGTCTTATTTCCCCTACCAATAGCTGAAAACCACCAATTTTCCTTTCACTAATGCAATTAAAAACTCTTCTCTAACAAGTCAGTTTTCTGTATCATCTTTACCAGAAAGGAAATCCTTTGGAAGGACATCCAGCCAGCCATCCAAGAATGGACTTCATCTGGGTTGGGCTGATCCTCCCTCATTTTTTCAGTTTCTAGAGAGAAGTGCATCAGGCTTTTAAGACAATTATTCAGCAACCATCTGGACAGGAGGAAATTGCATGGCAAATGCCAAACACAGACCCTGTTGGCATGTCAGAGAATGACCTAATATCCTGTGGCTAAGTTATTGAGAAAAATAAGAAAAAAAAGAGATATCTGTGGTGACCATCCTCAGAGAAGAACTTCCCATAACAACATGAGCATTTCCAAGGTTCTGATATGTGCCAGATACGTACTTTTTTTTTTTTCAGATACCCACTTTATCTTATCTAATGTTCATGACAGCCCTATGAAGTCAATATTATTACTGCTATTTTAGGGATGAAAGACTCAAAGCTCTGACAAATTAAGTGTTTGCCCCAAATCATATCAAGAGTAAATGGCAGATCTAAGATTTGAACCCTGTCCTAACTGATCTCAAAGTTTCCACTGCATTTTAGACCTTCTTTTTCTTTTCTTTCTTTTTGACATAGAGACTCTATTCTTTTGTCCCAGTAGTATTGGGTAAGCACCAGTAATGGCAGGTCAGTAAATCTTGCGAAGAGCAAATGCCCATATTCCTCTAGCCTGTCCTCATCACAGTCTTTGATGATGTTTTGGACCAGAGCATGAAGGATGTGTACCACCCTCCATGACATGCCCATGGGTCCTAATCTCTAGGAACTCCTAGTGTATGTACTTGGATCACACTTGCCTCTATTCAGTAGCAACCCCACACTTATTTGCCAAGTGTGTAAAGAACTGTGATAAAAGCTGGAAACTAGACATTGGGGCACATAACCTTTTTTCCTAAATTAGAGAATTGTACTTTTCTTAGTCCAGCAAATAGAAAATGTTTCTCACTTTCACTACCAAAACAGACACTCTTACAGTTTTAGGTCTATGTTAGGATAGGAAGGTGTAGATGGACAAATTTACCTATTTATTCATGGAAAAAAAATGTAGCTAGATTATTCTTAATACCTTTCTCCAAAATCTCTGCCAATCTCAAAAAGCTAGGCTAGGCAATCTCAAAAGGCTGTATCTTGGGAAAAAGAAAAGAATCCTTGGAGAAATGAGAAAAGATAAGTGGGTCAGAAGGAACCAAAGAAATAATACTGATAATCATAATCATCATTATCATTTAGGCACTGGCCTCCAGGATGCCCCTGAATGAATCTAACTTCCTAGTATTCACATCCTTGTCTAG
This sequence comes from Theropithecus gelada, assembly GCF_003255815.1. Taxonomy (NCBI): domain Eukaryota; kingdom Metazoa; phylum Chordata; class Mammalia; order Primates; family Cercopithecidae; genus Theropithecus; species Theropithecus gelada. The sequence continues at coordinate 76,787,219 of NC_037668.1, forward strand.
TTTCCTCCCAGGTGAATAGGGCTGACTTACATAACTAGCAGGATATTATAGAAATGACAAGCTATGGCTTCTCAGCCTAGATCATAATAAACATTTTAGCTTCTACTTTGCCCTCTTTTGGATTAGTCACTCTGAAGGAAGTCAATTGCCATGTTGTGACTCAAGCAGCCCCATAGAGAAGTCTATGTGGTGAGGAACTGAGGCCTCCTGCCAAAAGCCAGCACCAACCTACCATCCATAGGAATGAGTCATCTGGAAAGATGATCCTCCAGCCCCAGTCAGCCCTTCAAATAGCTACAGCCTTGGCTGACATCTTAACTATAACCTCATGAGAGACCCCAAGCCAAAACCATCCAGCTAAGCTGTTACCAGATTCTTGACCTACAAGAACTGTGTGAGATAACAAACATCTATTGATGTTTGAAACTGCTGAGGTTTAGGGTAATTTGTGATGCAGCAATGTAATCACAGTAATAACTGTTTATTTAAAGTCTATGGGTCATGCACTTTACTACGCTAGCCACTTTACATACATCACATCTAATCTTCACAAAACTCTAAGAAGTATTATTATTATCTTGCTCTTTTATAAATGGTAAAATGGAAGTAAGGCACTGAAAACTTAATAGGCTTTCCTAAGGCCAAACTGAAAGTAGAACAGATAAGATTCGAACACATGATGTATGTATGTACTACAAATCAATTACAATGACAAAATTGATTGTTTTTTCCTTTATCCTTCAGATTCTCATGAGGTCTGTCTACCTCATGGCTGGGCTGGGTTGACTATAATTGCACTGCTTCAGGTCGGAGCACATTACACTGGCCTACAAGAGATATTCCCTGATGTCCCATAAGTGTAGAGACAGACTTATGCTGCTGCAGACCTTCAGCCTGTGGATTTAGACCTCCAGCCCTGAACCAATGAGAACCAGCATCCTCCCCACTAAAATTATATGAGCTCTCATCTCCTCTCAAACCTCATTGTGCAGAAGGCCTAGTGTTATCAACAGAGCTCCTGTTCTAGCCTCTAACATGCATTACATTTACATGTTAATAATAAAATCCTAGGGGATTTATTGTCATGATTACCTCACTTAATCTCTATTTCATCCCTATGAAATAGGTGCCACCATTCATATTTGATGAAAAACTAAGCCCCAAGGCAGTTTAAAGTCTTTCATAAGGACAGGGAGCTAAGTAGTGGCAGAATCAACATAGGAATCCAGGCCTGCCTGGTTCCAAATCTTTGACTCCATGATCTTGATTCACAGATAAGGCTGGCATCCTGCTCCATATCTGTTAATCATACATCCTGCTCCATATCTGTTAATCATAGCTCCTAGTCTCTGTGGTCTGCTCTTCCCCAGGGCTTGCTGCTTGCTCTCAAGATCCTTGGTCACTGGTATGGGTCTGGCTTTCATCAGAAAAGCCCTCCTTAAGTCCAAGCTATTACATCCATCTATGATAAGTCCCTTCACTGCCCAGAGATTCTAGATGTGGAGCCTCTAGTAGGCTTAATCTTTTGGATAAAAGGGTGAAGCAGAACAGATCCATGTTTGTTCTGCTCTCAGGCTTTATAATTCATATACTTGGCTTAAAATGGCCACAGAGATAGTCACTGCAAAATTTCAATATTGCAAAATTTGGACCATTTCTGAGTAATGTCAGGCCTCAGTTTATCCTCCAATTTCAGGGGTGGTATTTATCTCAGCCAATCAGCACAACAGATTTACTTGGACACATATACTTGTTCAAAGATGGGTTCATTATGACTCAATCACAGAATGAGAAGCAATCAAAAATTCTGCTAGGACTTCTGAGTGAGTGTCTTGTTTTTCCTAGGACTAGAATTTGGGAGAATGTAAAGTCTGCAGCTGCTACAGCCATCGTGAGACCACATGTGGCCTGAGAAGGGTGTCAACACTGAGAAAGTTGAGTTAAGAGAAGGAGAAAAGCAGATTGGGTCCTTTGAGCCCTGTATCAAGATGCACAAGATGTCAGATTTATTTGTGGATTATTCATTTACATGAACCAATGAGTTCTCTATTTTTGCTTAAGCTAATTTAGGCTGGGACTGAAGAATCCTACTTATATAGTCCCTGTGCCTTAATTTAATTTAGCTTTTGTGTCTTGAATTCAAGTTCCTCTATACCTGAGGCCTGCCTTCAGCCTAATAGTGAAGGTCTTACCAGTTCTTTCCTGACCTGATCTCCCTCATGATGATCAGCTATGGTGCCTTGTGATGCCCTACCTTCCCAGAACTCAGTCCATTCAACTGGATGTTCCAAAATAGGACCCCTGATCCTTTCCCATAAATCCCTTCACTGGAGCCCTGGAATAATGGCATCCTCCACAGATTTCTCAGGACAAATACCTTAGGAACATACTAATTAGTTTGTCTCTCAGAGACCACAAGCACAGGTACGCTTCTCCTTGCCTTTATGTATTTCTCAAATTCTGAAGCTTGTTTATTCAGATTTAATTAATCTTCCGAGTAATACCAATGTGTTGTTTTCTGTTGTTGACATGAGAGATGGAGTTTTTGGGGGATGGAGGTGGTAGTATTAATTGGTACAACCTTTCTGGAAAATGAGTTGGCAATCAGGCCCAATAATTCCTTAAACATATTAATGGTCTTTGACCCCAAAATTCCATTTCTAAAATATCCAGCAAAAAACTAATATAAAAAAAGTAAAAAGCTTTTCTCACAAATAAATTTATGGTAGAGTTATTTATAAGGGCAAAACATCTGGAAACAACATAATGCACAACAATAGAACTTTTTTTTTTTGCAAATAAGGCTACAGATACAAATTGGAACATACTAGAGACTTTAAGAATAAATATACTTTCAAAATGCTCACAAAATTCTCATGTATCTGGTAATTCCATCCCTAGTCATCTATTTTAGGATAATAAACCAAAATATAGACAAAAAACATATATGCAGATTGAGAAATTATTCATAAGGTAGAGAAACTAGAATCAAGTTAAATATCCAACATTATTGACATGGGAAAATATTTCTGCTGTAATATTAAGTGAAAAATCAGTATAAAATTTTATATTCTATATGATCTCAACTATGTAAAACAAAATTATACATGCATAGAAAAAAAGCAAAGAAGTAAATGTGTTAAAATATTAAGTAATCATTGCTTCTGGGAGATAACTGATATTTTCATCATTATAAATTTTCTATGTTTCTCTAAATTTGTACCATAAGTATGTGCAATTTTTTAATAGAGAAAGTGATGATAAAAAGATGGTAAGTGTGTAAACTACACAGCAACATGGAGATTGTTTATGAAATAATGTTAAGTGAAAAAAGATGTATATAAAACTTACTGTGATTGCAATTATGTAAATATGTTTCTGCATATAGACAAGAACTAAAAGGGAAAATGTATAAATAGAATTCGATTTTGTATTGTGGTAAGGTTGTGGGATTAGGAGTAATTTATTTTTCTTCTCTAAAGATGATTTTAAAGCTGTTTTGGTGATGTGTACGCAGTTTTTGAAACAGTCCCTCTGCTGTTAGACTACTATACTGCTAGACTGACTCTGCAGGTCTCATACTGGCTCTGAAAATGGCCATAAGGCAGTATCTAGTTTGGCCTTTCTTGTTCCTTTAGTCTCAGAAGGGCTGAGTTCGAATCACAGGAGACTTTAATTAGAGACAAAGCCCAAAGTTGTCATGTACTGACAAGCAGGATCAGTACATCACCATCTAAAATAGGTATTGCTTTAACATGGTTAAGAGGGGATAAACAACTTTGCGAATACTTGCAGTAAGGAATAAATCTAGCTATGTTTTTTTTCTGGAGGTTTCTATCATATTTTAGGAAATCAATTGTATCTTCAGAACACATCCTCATTAGTGGAAAAAACCCAGTGACTATCATGTCCCTGACATTCTAGGCTTTCTTTATGCCTAGCAAAGTGGGTCAGCTTGAATTCTGTCTGGGGAAGAGGACTGAAAGGGATAATATCACAGATGAAGCTATATTTCTATGCAGCAGTGAAAAAGACAAAGGATTTAGAATCAGATCTAGATTTAAATCTTGATTCCATTATTTATTAATTGTGTTCATGTGGACAGTTCATGTAATCTCATAGCAGTTTGTTTTGCTTCTCTGCAAAACAGGAAAGATAACTGCCTTATGGTATAACAGGGAGATTTATGGGGAAAATATATATAAAGAACTTAACCTAGCTCTGACTCTGAGTAGACATTTCCTAAATGCTTTTCCTTTAGTTTACAGCATCAAATATCTATAACAATTTGGCAAGATTGACAAGATAATTCCATAGAGAAAGAATAGTCTTCTCAACAAATAATTCTGTGAAAACTGGATAGCCACATGCAAAAGAGTAAAATTGGACTCCTACCTTACATAATATAAAAACATTAACTCAAAATGGATCAAATACCTAAATGTAAGAGATAAAGCTATACAATTCTTAGAAGAGAGCATAGATATGGGCAGGAGAATGGCATGAACCCGGGAGACGGAGCTTGCAGTGAGCCAAGATCGCACCACTGCACTGCAGCCTGGATGACAGAGCAACACTCTGTCTAAAAAAAAAAAAGAGAGAGAGAAGAGGGCATAGGAGTACATTTTGAACCTTGAGTTAAACAGTGGTTTCTTAGATATGGTATAAAAAGCATAAACAACAAAAGGAAAAATGGATAAACTTCATCAAGATTAAACTTTTTGCTTCAAAGAACAACAATAAAGAAGTGAAAGACAGCACATAAAAAGGTGAGAAAATATTTACAAATCATACATCTGATAAAACAGTATCCAGAATATATATCTGAAAACCTCTCAGATGCAATAAAAAGACAAATACAGTCCAATAAAAAATGGGTAAAGGCAAATAATTAGACATTTCTCCATAGAAGTAATACAAAGGGCCCATAAGCACATGAAAATACATTTGTTATCATTAGACATTTTAAAAAATGCAAATTAAAGCCACAATGAGATACCACTTTATACCCTTTAGGATTTTTGTAATAAAAAGATAGATAATAACAAGTGTTGGAGAGGATGTGGAGAAACTGGAGCTGTCCTCCACTGCTGATGGGAATATAAAAGGTGCAATGATTTTGTCAAGCAGTTTGGCAGTTTCTCAAAATCTTTATTGTAAAGTTTACCATACGACCAGCAATTCCATTCCTAGGTACATATCCAAGATAATTAAAAACATCTGCCCACACGAAAACGTTTATACAAAGGTTCATAGCAACCTATTTGTAAAATCCCCAAATGGAAACATCCCAAATGTCCAATGACAGATGAATGAAAAAATAAATTGTGGTGTATCTAATGTAATACTATTTGGCAGGAAAAAGGAATGAAGTCTGCTGATACATGCTACAACACGAGTGAACCTTGAAAACACTGTGGTAAGTGAAAAAAGCCAGTAACAAAAGGCCATATATGGTATGACTTGATTTATATAAAATGTCCATAATAGGCAAATCCATAGAGACAGAAAGTTATAACAGTGGTTTCCAGGGGTTGGGGAAAGGAGAAATTGAGAGTGACTGCTAGTTGGTATGGAGTTTATGTTCGGGGTCATGACAATGTTCTGGAACTAGGTAGTGGTAGGTAATGGTTGCACAACTTTGTAAATATGCTGAAAACCACTAAATTATCACTTTAATAAGGATTTTATGGCATGTGAATTATATCTCAATAAAGCTGTTATTAAAAAAAAGCTATGATCAGCACTTTTAACTTGATGGTGGGAATATAAAAATCTTTCTAAAAGTATGATAAAGTATATTAGTCATTGCAAAATATTCATGTCATCCTCATTGCAGCACACTTTCCTGCGGGAAGATTGCACATATCTACCCATTTGAATGTCATATGTATGTCATATGACCATACATTCAAATCCTTGCTTTGATCAAGGAAATTTTGGCAGAAGTGACCCCTTCTAGGAGTTTTTAAGGGGAGAGGCATGGCTCCCCATTCCTCCCTTTTCCCTCTGTCACAATGACTAACATGGCCAATGCTAGTGCTTCCCCACAATCCAACCTATTCTCCCAGCTTAGTATTTCTGGATGTGTTGAATAACTTCCAATTGGTGACACCTGCAAATCTATCCTGAAGGTTTTCTCTGACCATTGGAATCCGGTCATTGCATACACTGAGCAGATCAGAAGTGTCAGGGAATTAACACCTCCACCCTCTCTCCTGCTCCTTTGTCCCTGAGAAGTATAACTATGTAGCTGATTTTCCACACTGGTTCCATGGGCTCTCCGGTGGCATTAAGTCCCAGTTGCTCTCTGTGGTAGCTTGCTTGATAATGAATCTTTCTTGGCTTTCTTTCTTTTCCTGTCTCACTTCCTCACTCCCCTACCAATGTCTCTGGGATCACTTCCAATTTGTACTAAAGTCTTTGTCTAAAGGTCTGCTTCTTAGTGAACCCCAACTAAGATACCCAGTGATATTACAAATAGAGGATGCCTGGTTGGCCTGGTTGCTAGAACACAAAAGATACAAAGCATAACTGGCTGCAATCCACAAAGGACATGTACCAAAAGTGAAAAATAAGGCTTTGCTTTGTAAGCTTTTGCAATTTGATATAATTGTTACTTCAGTGTCACAACTAGTGAATGACGTATACCTCTCCTCAGTAATTCTTAGTCTAGGAATTTTTCCTAAAGAAATAGTTAGAGATATAGACCAAAATCTTTATATAGGAATGCTCACCATGGTGTTATTTGCAATTAAATAATTGGAGTCAACAACAATAATAATATACAACAATAGGGGAATTAAAAATATAATAGAATGCTTTTTAGCCATATAAGATTCCCTCTTAGAGAATATTAAATAATACTGGAAGATGCTCACACTATATTCAAATAAAAATAGTTTATATGGTATCATTCAAATTTCATTTTCAAAATTATATCTACAGCTCTGTATACATGGGCAAAAAATAGGTCTCTCTCCTCAGTCTGGTGGTAAGGATTTTACTTGGACAGGAAAAGAATACAGTACTTCCTCATATTGCCTCTTCTACTGAAGAGGTTATAGAAAAATCAACTTTCTAAAAAGTAAAGAAGAACTTATAGTTGAACTTCTGGGTCAAATGACTAAATAAGTTCATGTTTCAATAAGCCCATTTATTCCCATCAAGTAGTAATATTGGACAATATGTGAAAAAAGAAATGAAACTATATTGTTGGGCTCCACTGTGGGAGACATCTCCACAAAGCTCAAATGTACAGAAATGCAAAAGGGTAAGTGGTTCTGGGGCTACTGGCTAGCTGAAATCTGAATGTAGAAGAAGGCAGTAGCAGTCGGACATTTGCCTCCTATGGGATAAGGGAGATTAAAAGTACACTATAGAAGATGGGAATCAGAGATAAGCTTCTGCTTAGAGCAAGGATGTTGGGTGGGGCTCTCCTGTCATGAAAGGAGCCTAGAAAAAAAGGCTTCTGCATAACTTTTGGGAGATAGCTCTCATGCATTGTAGGTATAGAGAGGTGAGACTCAGGAACCAGACACAATGGTTCTGTTAACATTTTGTCATTGAATCCGCAATATAGTCAATATTCCCCAGGTCCTATACTGAAGATGTGGGTAGAGGCAACTGCAAAAACCATCACATAGGGAGATGTGAACACAGTGGGAGTTAGAGGGGTGAGAAAAGAGAAAACCAGAAAATTTTCTTCTCAAAGTGATCTTACAAATTAAAATTTCAAAACACATGAAGAAATCGAATGCTAAAAATGATATTAAACAAAATCAACAATTGGAACTTGAATTTCCTCAGATGAAACTTATTTTATGGAACAAAGATTTTAAAATAAGCATATTGAGGATGTTCAAAGAAACAAATGAAGACATTAAAACTGAACAAGAAATTATGAAACAGAACAGGCAGAAATAAAACAAGAACAGGTGGATATGAATAAAATTAGAAATCTTGGAAATGAAAAAACATAGTCATTGAAATATTGAAAGAGACAGAAAAAATCTAGACTAGACATTGTCAAAAGTGAATTTATAAATGCAAGTTACTTACAGTGCAGTAAGACAAAAACAGTAAAAGTTATGAAAAATCAATTGAGAACCATGGCGGGCTACTTAATAGGATCTAGCATTTGTCCAGTAGAAATTGTTGAAGAGAGTCAAAGGAATAAAGGATAAAAGCAGTGTTTGAAGAGTTAATTTGCCAATAATTTCCCTAAATTAAAGAAAGACATAGAATCTTAGGTGAAAAGTATACTCAGAGTATCAAGCAGGATAAATAAAAATAAATTCACACTTAGACCCAACAAAGTGAAAAGGCAAAACATTCAAATTAAAAAATGATATTGAAACCTACCCAAGAAAAAATAGGTTACCAAAACAATCATACGATGGCAGACTTCTCATCAGCAACTATGGATGCCAGAAGACAATGAAAAAATAGGCATACTTCTCCACTGTGAATTTGACTGCTGTTGCATCCTCTATATGGGAACGCAAAACAGGCTTTCCCAGGGACTTTCCAGACCTTACACCATAATGCAACAACTATCATCTATAAGTCTTGGTACTCATGAATATTTTCAACTCCAAATAGATCAGTTTCATTCTGACACCCAATGACTGTGCCTCCTTTCAGCAGGGAGTAGCCAGAATGAATATGGTGACAACCAAATCCCATCAAAATGAAATGGAACTTGGCAGTGGAGAATTGATTTTAACAGTGTGCCCCCATTTTTCTAAGAGATAGTTTATTTTTCTCTCTCTGTCTCTTTTTTTCTTATTCCCCTGGTTTCCTACTTCCTACTTAGCCCTGTAGAAATGCAAATATAATCTTTTACCGCCCCTTCACCAGACACTCTCTACAGGGCAAATTTATCTAACTATGTGCCTAGAAGCTCCAACAAGGAACTCCTTCCCACCAGGAGACTGCCTTGAGAGATCACAGTTGATTCATAATCCAAAATCCCACTACAAAACTCTCTCCCACCTGGGGAGTTTTCACCCTACTGCTGCCCATGAAGGCACCAGCAGTCACCAGCTCAACTGCTCGGTAGATAAGACACCAGAGCTAGCACATGGACCTCCCCAACCTGCCTACTTCCTCCCCTGCATGCCATTCTCCTTTAAAAGTGCTACTTCTTCCCCTAAGATAGTTTTGGGATTAAAAGTCACTTTTTATTTTTATTTTTTTGAGACAAAGTCTCGCTTTGTCACCCAGGTTGGAGTGCCGTGGCGTGATCTCTGCTCACTGCAAGCTCCGCCTCCCGGGTTCACGCCATTCTCCTGCCTCAGCCTCCGGAGTAGATGGGACTACAGGCATCCACCACCATGCCCGCTAATTTTTTGTATTTTTGGTAGAGACGGGGCTTCACCGTGTTAGCCAGGATGGTCTCTATCTCCTGACCTCATGATCCACCTGCCTTGGTCTCCCAAAGTGCTGGGATTACAGGCGTGAGCCACAGTGCCCAGCCTAAAAGTCACTTTCTTTATACCAGATTTCATTTTTGTAATTGGACTCTGCAAGTGGCAAGTGACTGAACCTGCATTTTGGTTACATCACTACACATATATGTATCCCCTCAAAATGTACTGCTGTTTTGCATGTTTTTAAACTTATATAAATGGTATTATACTCCAAACAAAGAAAAAATCCTTAAAGTTCAAAGGAACATCCTCCTCAAACTCAAATTTATACCCAGCCAAGTTATCATTCCAGACAGAAGTCAAAACAAGAATATATACAGATTAAGAGGGTTACCATGGACTCTCGCTAAAATAGCTATTAAAGGATGCACTTTGGTAAGGTAACATAGGAAAGGCTTGATATACAACAAACAAAAGAATGCAAAAATTCATAAACAATGTAGGAAAAGTCAATGAGCTAATAATAATAACACATTGTTTTGCTTTTTGCAAAAAGTTTAACTTAGTCTAAACAAGAATAACTAGAAGGTGACATTGTTGAATAGGTAGTTAAAGCATGTAAGGCCCTTTCTGTGGCTAAAAGAATGCTAGAAAGTCAGAATAACTGTAGACTTTGTTGTAAGAAAATGTATAGCTAAGCACATATCCACATATAACCAGTTAAGGTTAGAAATAAAATAGATAGCATCCAAATCCACAGAGAATGCAATAAAAAAAAGTAACATATAAAAATGTTTAAAAGGCAGAAAAGAAATAAAGAAAGTGAATGATAAACAGAAAACACAAATATGGTGGTAGAAATATGTCTAAATATATTAGTTATTATAATAAATGAAAATAGATTAAATTCACCTGTCACAATATAAGGATTATTATACTGTATTTAAAAAATTTAATTGTTGCTTTCAAAAGATAAGCATGAAAGGCAAAGGCCATAAATTATTAAGACAATCTGAAAATTAGAATTTATTATAAATGAGACAGTGTTGAGTCAATGTAGAATTAAGTGTGGTAGGCCAATACAATAGTATCGAGAAGAAAATAGATTTTGTACATAGTAAAATTGATAGATGACAGATGTGTAATTGCTAATGGGTAGAAAAAGGATTGACTAGTGGTTTATGGTTCTGAGACATTGGATTATCCATATATACACAAAAAAAATTCTTATTTCATACACAAAGATCAGTCCTAAATGAGATAAGTAAAGACCCAAATGTGATGCAAAACTTGAGAAATTTTAGAAGTAAATACAGGACAATATGATCTTTAGATAGGGAGGATTTCTTAAACAAGTCACAACAGTAAAGCTTATAAAACAAGAGATCGATAAATTGAACTACATTAAAAGTTTTTAGAACCTCCCATACATCAAAATACATCATGGAAAAATTTTAAAAATACAAGCCATAGTCTGGGAGAAGATGTTTGCAATGCATATAAGTGACACAGTATTGATATTCAGAACAATAAACTCCTAAAAATCAATAAAAAGAGACAACTCAATAGAATACAGATAAAGGATATGAAAAATCAATTCTCAGAAGAAACCAAGTGGACAATAAAGATACAAAAAGATGCTCTATCTCATTAGTAATTTGGGAAACATATATTGTAATAGCAATGAGATATCATTTCATGTTCATCATGAAAACTGGCAAAATTTGTAAGTCTGACAATTTTAAGTGTTAAGGCTGCAGGGGAATGAAAACTTTCACATTCTGCTACTGGAAGAGTAAATATGTTCAATTACTTTGGAAAACAATTGATCATTATGTAGTTAATTTGAAGATGCATATAATTAATAAATTGCTTTCCCTAGAGAAATTCTCATATTCATACATAAAGAGACATGCACAAAATTGCTCTAAGCAGCATTGTTTGCATCACAAGCAGCTATAAATAACCTAAATTCTGATCAATAAAATGGATAAATTGTAATTCAATCATATATGGAATATCACACAGCAATTAAAATAAATGAGGCAGAGCTATGTGTATCACTATAAAAGAATCTCTACAATATAATCATGAGTAGGGAAAAAGTCATAGAACGACATTGATAGTGTGATACCACAGGAATTTGTAAAGTAATACCAGTTATATTTTTTGAAACACAGATAAGGAAAAACATTGAATTCATGACAGTGATTACCTGTAGGGTGAAGGGACAAAGATGTACTAGGAAGGAGTATAGAATAGTCTCAATTACATTTATGATTTTTTTCCAAAAACAGGTGACTCTGGCATATAAGGCACATGTTGATATGACAAAGCCAAGGGGTTGGCACGTGGGCAATAAATGGCTGTTCATTACGTCTCTACTCTTTTCTGCATATCAGTGTGGCGATTCCTCAAGGATCTAGAACTAGAAATACCATTTGACTCAGCCATCCCACTACTGGGGATATACCCAAAGGATTATAAGTCATGCTGCTATAAAGACACATGCACACGTATGTTCATTGCGACACTATTCACAATAGCAAAGACTTGGAACCAACCCAAATGTCCATCAGTGACAGACTGGATTAAGAAAATGTGGCACATATACACCATGGAATACTATGCAGCCATGAAAAAGGATGAGTTCGTGTCCTTTGTAGGGACATGGATACAACTGGAAACCATCATTCTCAGCAAACTATCGCAAGAACAGAAAACCAAATACTGCATGTTCTCACTCATAGGCGGGAATTGAACAATGAGATCACTTGGACACAGGAAGGGGATCATCACACACCGGGGCCTATTGTGGGGAGGGGGAGGAAGGATAGCATTAGAAGATATACGTAATGTAAATGATGAGTTAATGGGTGCAGCACACCAACATGGCACATGTATACATGTGTAACAAACCTGCATGTTGTGCACATGTACCCTAGAACTTAAAGTATAATTAAAAAAAAAAAGAAAGAAACTATTCACAATAAACAAAATAAGCCTTTAAAGAAGGTATCAAGCAGATTAAGGCATTCAAATTCCTGATCAGCATTTCAGAAGGCTCCTAATCTATGACTGGCAGCATCACACTGCAGTTCTGTTGAAGATGGTCTGGGGAGGAGTTCAGACAAGCTAGTACCTCCTATTGGCAGCCCGAGAGAGGTAGCAAGCTGACTCCTAGCTGCTGCAGCTCCTGGTGAGATGTAGAATGGGGGTGAATTTGATAGCACAAGATAGTGAATGAAAGTCCTTTTGAAATGGAATAGAGTCATCCAGATAATAGCATGATCCAATGGTGCTTCCTAAACTTTCCAAGTCATGGCACACATGGATAATATTTGTCTGACACATCTGAGTGGAAGCTACCACCTAGGGGGCTTCAGTTGCCCTAGGTCCTACCTGTGTCCCTGAGAGCTGAGTGAATTGATATCTTACAATATCACACAAGTATAGCCCATCTGCAATACACCAGTGTGCCACAACATGTCTTTTGGGATGCCCTGGCCCAGAATGTATTCTTTTCTCCTCTAAGAGGAGGGATAATAATGAACCACTCAAAACTCTAGCAGTGCTGATTTTTTTTTCTCCAGTCCCAAAGCTGTCTAAACGGAGTGTACTAAAGAGTCACAACTACTTTGCTTGAATTTGTGAAGTAGTAATTTGGAGCAGAAAGAGGTTGTAAAAAAGAAATGCACTTAACATAGCCTGAAGATTTCCCTCTAAAGCAACTGAAGACGGATCAACAACTCTCTCCAATTCACACTTAGGTATCATATCAGGGTGTGACCCGATGAAACTGAGATGTGGAAGCAGGCAATATAGACAGTGTATTGTGGAGTAGAACAGGACACAATTAAAAGCAATTAAACTGTATTGGACGTAGATAATCTCTCACCACCACCTTAGGAGGAATTGGTAGGTCATACAAGTGAGGCACTCTAGTCATGTCAGCCCATGATTTGGAATTTCTATATATGTTAATCATATATATGTTAAATGTAGATCATTCTATGGAGTAGAGTAAACTTTTTTCGAACTAGTTCTATCTTTTTTCTTCTGAAGTCTCAAGCTCAAAGAGTTCTATCAGGTATAGAACTATAGTAAGGTCACCCAAACTAGTGACTGCACCTGTAAGGTGCAGTCACTTTTCTATACCCTACTTATGTAGACAAGATAATTGCTAGGATAGTGACTGCAGAGGGCAATATCTCAGTCGCTTTGAAAGTGAGGCACTGGCCCATGGATACAGTATGGTAGGCTTAGTGGAAGGAAGGGCTGACGTAGTTCAGCCGTGCTGGTTACTAACATATTGAAACATATCCACATTTATTAGTAATTAGTCATCTCCTGAGACCCACAAACCTGCCGTATGACCACAGTGCCACAGTAGCTCCTCCTCCGGGACCCCATCTCCCCACAGTCCAGTAACCAAAGTGTTAATGCCTAGCATAGCAGATGGCTTTTAAATATTTTGAATATCACCCATGGATGAAGATAACCACCACATCAACCCTCAAATGCTCACTAACCCTGCTGGCACCATCATCCCCATGACCATAAGAGAGAACAGTATCTCTTTTTGTCCAATTTTGCCTTAAGTTTCCAAACCAGAGTAAAATACCTCTCTGAAAGAACGAAATTGCTCAGCCTCTCCTAGGCCAGATGTCAGCTATAGAGGGGAAAAAAGACCTTTTAATTCCATGGTCATGGTCACAGTTTTTTGGGGGGACCTGACCTTCCCTTAAAAGTGAGAGACAAAAGTCATCTTGACTCTCTACACAGCCAACCAAACCTGCTCACTTTTCCAGACTGGCCCAATCTTATGAGCCATCCTCCCTTCATTTCATGGCACCTTCCAAGCAGATTCTCCATTCCACATGATTCTAAAACTTATTTCTCAGACCAGGACACTTCCTTGACACCTGAGACCAGTGAGTGATTTGGAGAGAACATCACCCTAGAATATGCAGCAACATCCAGAGTATCAGCCCTGCCATCCATAGTGAAGAGGAGGCAACACAGAGCTGGCAGGGAGAAAAATCAACTGCATGTGGAGCAGAGGGTGGGGAGGAGAAGAATTGTTCATGGCACAAGAGTTCTGCTGTTCATTCAGGAAGTCAAAAAAGAAGGGCAGGAATTGCATTTGGATAGGCAACAAGGCATCATTCAGGAAATAAGGGAAAAGCCAAGGCAGAAGGGCCACACCTACTCACCAGGGCTGGTTATCGTCAGGAGGTCAAGCTGTCGTTGTTGCTGCAAAAGAAAACACACTGTGAGGGCACTGATTTGAGCCAGAGCCAAAATTGTGCTTAGCAGGTCAGGGCAGACATGCAAAGAGGATGTTTGGACATACTGCAGGGTAAATCATACTGAATGTGGTACTCACTTCCAATTCTGCAGAGAGGGTTTGTACCCTAGAGACAAAGGGGGATGAATGGGCTTTTTGTTTGTCTTTGAAAGCACAGGTGGTTAGAGCTTAGAGGTCTCTCAGTCAAATCATACCATACTTATGGCAAATGAGGCCCTGAGCAGAATGTGGCTCACCTAGAACCACAGAGAAGGTCCCTTTCCAGTTTCCCAGTTATGGGCTCATTCTTCTGTACCAGATAGCTTTAGATTTCCCTTTTCTCATACCGGCTGCACTGGTTGAGTGTCTGATATATTGGCAATGCTCTCTGCCTTGAGTGCCTGTGGTACTGCCACTCTCTAGATACTTCTATTTAACCAAGATATTTCTGGATTGGTTTCATTCTTAAGTCTGCTCATAATAGCATAACAATTTCAATTAGCGATGACCAACCATTCCTTTTCTAACTGAATCCTTATCCTTTCTCTTACCACACAATATTCACCCAGAATAATATTTGTCTAGCACACTAGGCTATAGAGATGAGGCAGCTTATGTTTGGAAGCAACTGGCCTTGGTTACCCCAAGGGCTGAGGTGATCAATATCTCAAAAGGCCCGTTCCGTATCACAGCACAGCTACTGTCCTAGACTGGATGCCATGAAAACTTAAGGGTAGAGAAGTGGGTACAGGAGGCTGCAGCTGGCAAAGTGGTGAGCAGCCCTCTCAAAGACTTGAGTCAGCGTTCCTTTAGTCCCGGTCCTCCTGCTGACCTCTTTCTCTTTCCTACACTTGATTTTTTGTAAATAATACTGGAAATCTCTGTTTCTGTTTTCTTAAAAGGGGTCCAAACAAATTCCATTTTGAGAGTCATTGCTCTAGGTTACAAATTGCAGGAGATTTCAATCATCCAGTATTTTGTGCAGCAGAGGCCTTGCCATATTTTACCTCCCCTGCATTTCCCTCTTTATCTTGCCTCTATCCAAGAATGGCTTCCTGAAATTCTGCTTAAGCAGAAAGGGGAAGGCAGAAACATTTTTAAAGTACTAACTGTAGATCAGGCACAGTACTAAGTACTTTGATGTATCATTTTTTTTTTCATACTCTTGGCACTTGTACAGGAGAGGACATGATATTTAGAGGGGAGAAACTGTCTGTCCAAGACATCTTCACTAAATGGCAGGGTCAGGATTAAAATTTAGTCAGTTCTGATTCTGGCTCTAAAGTTCAAAATACGGCAATGCATACAAATCATCTAGCATGATGCCTGGCACTTAGAAGGTTCTCAATAAAAAGATCTATGTAGTATTGATGTTGTTATTATAGAACATCTGGTCCTTGGTTTATATAAGATGCCTCTTACTTTTTCATTAATTTTACTTATTTAAAGCTCAGAGATTTGACCTGCCACGAGGTCAGGGACTCCCTCCTCAATGTCTCCACCAGGTATGAACTGCTTCTGTTTCATCTTCTTTCTTGGTAGAGAACCGACCACTTTTTTTTTTTTGGTTAGATAGCTCTACTTTGAGCAAGGTTAAAAGCTGCTTCCTGATGACACAATCACTGTTTCTAGCTACTTCAGTCCATGACAATAGTTTGGAGAGCTGAAGAAGATCTGTACTGTCTTCTCTCCAGTCTAAATATTACCAGGTCCTTTGTTCTTTACTCATAAGACCTGGTCTCAAATCTCCCTTTCCTCAGAGTCACCCTCCTTCTTCACTAACTTTGATCTGTTTCAGTCAAAATCTCTGTAAGATTTCTCTATCCCTTGCTTCAGTGACTTCTCATGTACGTAAAAGGAGCTCCAGATCCCTCCGGTGCCTTCTCAGTCACACAGACCTGTCTTCCTACCAACTTATAACTCATTCCAGTTGACATTTTCAAGCAAACAATGCAACTCTAAGATGTCACTAATCTACACAGTAAGAGCATATCCTAGCACTGATATGAAACACCCACGCATGCATGCGGGCTAGAAGGAATGCTGGAGCCAGACCTTCTTCCTTCTCTAACACGAAACCAGGCCAGTGGGACGTCTGGCTTAAGCTGCCTTTGCCAAGGTCAACCTATATGGCTTGGCACTTTCTTCATACATAAGGGAAGAATCCATCGTGTCCTTTTTAAATACACTTGACTTTGTGATGGTCACAGTTGGTGAAGATGGCCTATTTGTCTGAAATGTATTTTTTTCTAGTTAAGAAGTATTGCTAAATGGCAACTCTATGCCTAGGATTCTTTAAAGAAAAAGGGGGAGAAAACCTGACAGAGTCAGACAGGCCTGGGCTTGTGTCCTGGCTTTCCGTCTCTGGCTTCCAACTTTGCAACTCTAAAATGAGCAAGTGAGACTGAAATGCCATCAGTGACAGGGAGCCAAATGCAACCAGGTAGTGGGCTTACAGGCTCCCTCTTCTGGTGTACAACTCCCTGAGAACCTGTAGCCAGCACACTGGGGACTCAAAGGACATAGTTAGAATTTAAAAGGGAACCACATTTTCAACTATCCTCTCACATTGCAATTTTCTATGCGTGTATCAGTCTTCCTCACTAGATGAGGAGCATCTTAAGGGCCTACAACATCCATTATTAATCTTAGTAAAATCAGTACATGTCACAGAGTACCCCTCAGTAAGTATTTGCTGAACTCAACTGAACTAGTCCCCAAATCCACAGACATTATCCTTTCAAACCTCCATGCCTTTGCTTATGCTATCATTTGTCTACCATCTTGAAATCTTCCTGAAGATCTCTTCACTTCTCAAGACTTCCATGAAGTCTTCTTTGAACACCACCTCCCAAACCTAACCACCTTATCTCCCTTCCTCAGAGCAGAATCTCACGCTTTGTTCTTCCAATGCATCTTGCAAAGCATCTAGCATCCTCCTCCATGTACTGTCTTTCTCACCAGGAGAAAGTATCATGTACCGTCTTCATTGTTTGTCTTTCTCACTGATCCTACTTGAGGACAGTGCTGTGTCATTTCACCTGTGTACCCCTAGTTCCCTGAACAAAGGTCTGGAAGGAATGTTTGATGTCATCTAGCTCAAATAAATGTTTCATCTATGCTGTTACTCCTCTGCAGTAACCCGGTTGATTAGGAATTAATCAGCATGGAGAGTAAACATGCTCTTTCTTTTCCAAGACTTTTTCCCCTGCTACATCTTTGGGGTCTCTTGCCTTTAAGATTTTGCTCCTGCCATTTCTGTAGCCAGGAATACTGTCAATCCATCTCCTCTGGGAGGGTTTCCTTTCTTTACTCTTGCCTGGAGGATTACTCTGTTTCCGGACGCCTACAGCTCCTACTGTTGGTACCACCTCTGTGGTGATAAATTAACACTAACCTGGTGATAAGCCCCTTTAACCTACAGATCACTGACATATGTGTGCACCACCTAGTGGCACAAGCAGATAAGCGTAGGCTGTTTTAACCTCTAGCTCTTAAAATAGAATTGCAAAACCTGCATGTTCTATATGCAAACGAAAACAAAAGTGTATGTTCCAGAATGACTCTGCAACAATTTTTAGCTAAGAAACTGGAATGTTTAAATAATTCCCTCAAAGTCATTCAAAAATAAAAGGACTGAAATGACAGTGAAAATTTTCCTTACTAGTCTAGCAGGCACAATCATTTGAGATTGCCAGTGAAAACTGTGTGGCATTTGTAAAAATAGAGCACATGGTTTATAGAATTTCACCAATAATGCACAATCAGTTATATACAGACAGGGGTACGTTGGACATAAAGAATTACCAAATTATTATAATTGGTTGCCAACTGAGAGAGATAAGAGACTTTAATATGGATGGTAGGATAGGGAGGAAATGAAGCCAGTAAGGTCGGTGGCAAATTTAACAGGCAGGCAGGGCCTGATGACTCTTGAACCACTTGCTGACCAAAAGCTACAGTCTAAGGAAGGCAGAGCCTTCACATGTGTAGTAGTGGTTGTGTGTGTGTGTTTGTATGTGTGTGTGTGTTTGGGGTCAGAGTGAGGACATTCATCTCAGACAAAAGAATTCCACATTTGGATGGAGGGGAATGTATCCAAGTGTGCCTGTGTGGGATTCTACGGACTGCTGAAGGAATGTGGGTATGCCAGTGTTGGGTCAATCAGGAGTAGATATATGGACTCCTGGCTGTGTATGACTCCTGCATCCAGCCTTCCCTCATAAACATGGTACCCCATGGACATTCAGAAATTCAAAAATTTCTTTGCTTAACCATTGTGTGGTGAATGCTGAGTATGACCTCATAAGGACAATGCAGGGTGGGGATTCTAAGGTCAACAGGAGTAACCTCTAAATTGGGTATCCAGGGATTGCCAGAGTATCTGTAGTGGATGCTTAAGGAATTGTCCACCAGCACCCTTGCTCCAGGAGTTATCCATTATTCCCCCATGCATCGAGTGAATGCTGTTACATTAGTACCATGTCACCCCACCTCTAGTCACAGTGGACTTCTTCAAAGGTGGAAGTCCTAAAAGCTGGGCTAATTAGACACCTTACCCAAGAACTTTGGACCTTTTCTGGATTCAATTATTCTTCTGAAAATTATAGTTGTCCTAATTTAAGAACCTATCTTTACAATTTTCATAATTATGAAAATCACACATGCTGATTTTTGTCATTTTCCAAATTTCCAGAAAATTCAGAGTAAAAGTAGAAAAATTACTTTGAGTCAACTGCAAGCAAGAACTGGGAATATTTCCAGAAAATTCAGAGTAAAAGTGAAAAGTAATGAAATCCTACCACTGAAAGAGAATCATAGTTAATATTTTGGTGTATTTTCTTATCATCTTTCTCACTATGTATATACATTTAATGATATTGTGTTTATATATAATAAATGAAGTACAATTCTAATCTTGTGCAACATTATGTTCATATAATTTTTCATCCCAGGCTGCATCTTTATTTTGAAGTAGGAGAGTGTAAATCACATATATTTATGGTCATAGCTAATACATTTGATCTTACAGCTGTGATTTTGTTTGTAATCTTTTTCTTTTCAGGGAAGGTAGCATTAATCAACAAGATACCAATAGGATAAACACTTGCTTATTTTGTCACAAGGAGCCAGTTTGAAAAGCCCAGCTACTGCAGCCTACCAATATAGATAAAGGCTTCTGAATCTGGGAGACTCTTCAGGCAATATTCAACTTAGAAGATACTCTTATTTTTTCATATCTGAAGCCCCTATGACTGCAGTTACAGAGAGCATTGAAAAACAAAAAGCAAAAACAACAACAACAACAACAACAAAACACAAAGCATTCTGAAGAGTGCTCGATTCAAAATCAGACAGACAAAGGTGAATTCTGATTCTATAACCTCTGAGCTCTGTTATCCTAGGCAAGTTACTTAAGCTAGCTGGCAATGAGGTACTCAGCCATAAAAAGAGAGTGTACACCAACCTCCAGGGGACTAACAGGAAGGAGAAGCAAAGAGAAAAAGGAAGAATCACTCTAAACTGGGGAGCAAGAGGCAGAACGGGGGAATGCACTGGTTGAATACTAGGATTTCTGAGTGCTGGCTACAGCTCTGTGTCACCTCAGGCTGAGCCTTTGGGCTTCTCCCTATCTGGTACCTAGCCCTTTAAGACTCTTAAAGATCTCCCAGCTCTAGTCTTCTCTCCTCCAGGTCATCCTCCACACTGCAGCTGGAGTGAGCTTTCTAGAATGCATGTCTTAAAACTCATCAGGAGTCCTATAAGACAAAGTCTTAGCCTTAGGTGGCTATTGAAAGACTTGTATAACCTGGCTTCTGCCTTCCATTTCTTGTCCTCCCAGACTCTGAGCTCCAGCTATGATCAACCACTTCTGGCTGCCAGATTTGCTGTGCTTTCATCATTTGCCTTTGCATATGCTATTGCCCCTAATTGAAACAACAATCCCATACCCAAACTAGTGAGGAATTGTCTAACTACTTCCTGCTTGTTATTTGGCTCTTAACTCATGCCACCTCTGCTGTAAAGCATTGCTTAACTTGCCAAGGCTGTGCTAGATCAGGTCCTTCCCCTGTCCTTCCTCATCAGAGCACCATCACATTGTATTTCCGAGACCGCCTCACTCCTCCATCGTCTCTAGTGGTTGTGTGAGTTTCCGGAAGGCAGGGGCTATGCCCTGTTTATTTCTCTCCTCTCAAGGACTACCCTAGCACCTGACCAACAGATAGTGCTCAATTCAGATTTGGTGATTACTTGCTCCCAGGATGACAACTAAACAGAGTCCCACTGAATTGGTCACCAAAAGAGGTCTTTAGCTTTAGCCCTTGTCTTCTAATAGGCACACATCAACATACCCATACAACACTCACGCACTGCCCCCATAATTTTTGTGAAAACTCTGTTTCTGTCTTGAGGACCCAGGAATTGGGCCACAGAGAATTTGGCCTTCTTCATCTTGATGGGTAGTTACGAGTCTATGGTTAAAAATGGACTTTTCGTTTTGGTCACGACTGCATTGCAATTACCTCCCAGAATGAGAAGGGACGTGTTGTTCCGGGAGCTCAGTGGCTGGTTTGATGTGTGGGGTTCTGCGTGGTAGAAGAGAATAGTCACTGATTATGTGTTCTGTTTTGCTTTCTGTGTTTTGTGCAAGATAGCTATTTGGAGAAAAGTCAGTCTTTCACGGCATAGACTGGAGATGATTTAAATAAGAGCACCAGTAATCCCCAGGCATTCTCCTGTCGCTCCAGAAGCCAGCCATCAGGGGGAGGACGTGGGGATCAACACTCTCCAGAAACAGGGGCCACAGGGACATAGGCACACATTTGGCTTCAGGGCTCAAGCCCTTTCCTTTCCTGTAACCCCTCCTTTCTCTGCTCAGTTCATTCCCTCCCCGAGTCATAGTAACTTTCTAGGCATCTAGGGATCCCATGCCCTCTCCCTGCCCTATCCCCAAGCGTAGCCTGCTTCCTGGATATATTTTATGTGGGACAGGCCTCTCTTCAAACTCACTGCTTCTAATCTCTCTTACTCCAATCTAGCCTCTTCACTGGCTATAGGACTGATCATTCTAAAATTAAATTTGCTCTTTTCTTTGAAAAATTTAATGATTCCTGTTGCATTTTTGGGAAAGACTAGATTTCTTAGTTTGACATTCAAGGAGGGTGCCAAAAATCTCCACGAGTTGTATGTGTTATTTGAAAAAACAGTTTGTACATTATAATATTTACATCCAAATATTACATACTTGGAAAACAAACCAAAAATACCTATTATTTTCAGAACCAAGTTTCAGACAATAAAGTGGGGCCTGTAATTATGTCAGTCAGTGTGATATGTAGCAGACTGATTCTCATCTGGCTGGAGGAAGGAGTGGGGAGGGGCCTATTGCTTCTGTGAGGAAAGAGAGCAGGGATCATCGAAATTTGGGAAACAGTATCTCAAGGCCCTGAGCTCATGCCCACCCCCAAGCCTTCCAGATGCATGACCATTCTGTGCACCACCACCTTACCTGCTTCCAACCTTGGCTCCTGCCCTTGACAAGATCTTCTTTCTACCTCTCCTTTTGCTGAACAACTGATGGGCAACATGGCTTTCCCAGATAACACCTTGCCTCCACTCCATGACTCTCCATCTATTTATTTGTTCATTCAACAAATACCAATGAAGCTTTTGCTATGTATGTACCAGGCATCTTGCCGGGGATAGAGTGAGAAAGACACAGCCCCTGCCTTCAAAGAGCTAGCTAGACAGATAGAAGACAGATATGTTAAGCAAATAATCATACAATATGAATTTATTTTAACTGTGGTAAGTGCTCCCAAGAAAAATATGGGAAAAGGTATTCTGACAGGGGTTCAAAATATCGCTCAAGCTTTACCTTGGTCCACTGACTGATATCTGGATGCCAAACCTGATCACCTTTCAACCTCACTGCCTTCAAGGGAAACATGAACAGTGGCCGAGGCTCACCCTCCCTTTCCAGGACCTACCCTCATCAGAATAATAAAAAATGCTTTAGCGTTTTACTCAGAGAGAGAGTGGACAAGAGTGGATATCACTCAAGGCTGAAATAAAATCCCACAACTAGGGGTTATAACCCAGTGGGAAGCAGAGTGGGGTAGCAAACAAAACCTGGGCTGCACATGTGGGATTGCTTCAATATATTTTCCAGTGTAGTTTCTGCTCCTGTAACTTTCTTTTATTGGAAAATTCAGGCGTGCAAATGTCTTTCATCCCCAGGGCAACTTAAAGGAGCATCGTAGTTCAGCCTCTGGCGGCCTGCACAAAAGCAGGGCAAGTGGAAATAGAGAGGAGCATATACAACTGCAAAGACAATTTGCAAGTAGAATTAATAGCTGCCGTGGCTGAAGCAGCTGCCATTTGCTGAGCACTTTGTATGTGCCAATCCTCACAACAGCCGTTTGAAGCAGGTATTGTTGCCCTTTTTTACAAATGAAGAAACTTGCTCAAGGTCACAGCTGCTAAGTGGAAAAACCCATACTCAAACCCATACTGATTGCCCCTGAAGCCTATGCTCCATTAGTCGTGACAGCAGTTAGTTGTGAGGGATGAGGGAAAAATCTTGGCTTATTCGCAGGTTTATAGGCAGAAAAGCAGCAAGAACTGCCGTGGGTGACACCACACACCTGGAGCAGCCTCTGCACAAGGGAGTGAAAGAAGCTACAACTCAAGTGTGATCTTTTGTACTTTTCCTCCATAGTGTTCACAATTTCAAATTCTCTATTAACTTGTGTTTATATTTGATTAATGCTATTCTCATTACACTCTAAGCTCCATGGCAAAAGGACAGTGTTTAAGTCTCCTAGCAGTGTGGGCTCTGTCTAGATATGTGTTAGGCGAGTGAATACAGAAACCTCGATCAAGTTCCTAAAGAGGACTGGATAAACAGCTGAAACCCTTACTCCTGCTGGAGAAAAATAAAACATGCCGCACCCTAAAACCTTACACCGTCAGATGGGGGTTGCGCTAGAGAACTTCACTTTCTTCTGCTCTGGAGGAAAGACCTAGGCATCAAGAGACAGCGAGAGGAAGGCTGTTCAGTCATGAGTCAGAAGATTAGAAGATTACACGCTAGGGCAGTAATTCTCTGCTTTAGCCTTACAAGGTCATGTGGGGACCTGCAAGAACAGACTAGTATTTCAAGTGACAGTAGGTTGTGCTCAAAGCTGACAAATGCCCACCCATTGCATCCATGGGCCCCACAGCATCTAGGCAGTGATTACCGAACATGTCTCATGTTACAGTTAGGTGCTTACATATTGGTCTACCTCTTCTCTCTTCATGCACCACCCTCTGCCTTCTATTCCAACATGAGGAACTGAATATTTTTCATAAATCGATAGTTTTTAATACATGTTCCCTGATAGGGCCTCGAGAAGTTTGTTGCAGATGTGATGTTTTAGCTTATTGCCAGAGCAAGTTTCATGACTATAAATTATTTTTATGTTTTGAATAAGTCACATTTCTTTTTGTGGAATCAAACTTTAGAATTAAGATATGACTTCTAGGACTTCAAATGATACTTCAGTGCTATGATTACTCTTCATTATTAAGGAAGTTAAGATGCAGCATGCATCACACACTGCTGGGATGTCACGGCAAGGGTCTTTAGAGATCCACTAGCCCAACTATTTTAAAGAAAAGTAAACTGGGGCCACAGAAGGAAAGGAATCTGCTCAAAGTCACCTGCCATATTGTTCTATACTGTTTACTTATTTCTCTCCTTCAATAGGGTAGACAAAGAGGATTTATGTCTATAACCCAGTGCCTAGAAAGGAACAAATGCCCAGAAAAACTTGTCAAAGAAAGCAAGGTAGTGAGGTGGGAAGTAGAGGAAGGGGAACCATTTAACCAGTTAGTAATTAGTTCTGAATTCCAAAGTCATGTTATTTGATTCAAGCTGTTTTAACTGAAGATTTACCAACAGTGCCTCCTTTTAGACATGGTAATTAATGTAGATACAGTAAAAGGAAAGAAACCTAGGTTGGCGATGAGGCCCTAGCTACGTTCTGTCTGCAAGAATGGGTCTGTTATGCTTGACATAGTCTTAAGGCTATCAGGAAATCTCTCTGAAACACCACATTCTGTTGTTTCTTTACATATTTGATTATTTATAACCTACTAATTCCAAAAAAAGAATTTGAAGATCTTACAACAAAAGAAATGCAACAAAATAATGCAATTAAAGACATGGAGAAAAAAAATAAGGATAGGCAAAATTAGATGATACTAGGTACAAAGTCATGACTCACAATTCATGTCCTTAGTGTCCTTAGGAAGGGTATGCTCAGGCCTATAGGGAGGTAGGACTTGCCCCAGTTCATGTAGTGAAATACCAGCGACTGAACTGCCCCGTGTTGTTTGAATAAGGATTAGAAGCACAGAGATAGGTGAAATATGGTAGCAGAGAGAGCAATTGTGCCAGAATAAGATGCCCCAGCTCTGGTCCATAGATCAGAGCAAAAAACAGACAATCGGACAAGTCCTAGCTTACACATTCACCAGCACTGGAGCCCTTGAACAAATGACTTCATCTCTCTCTCATTTTCGCATCTCTAAAATGGGGATTAAATGGAATACAAACTGGAATATAACTTCACTCGGAAGTTTCATATTACAAGAAATATTACTATAGTAATAGGATACAATATAAAATTCTCTTTTTAAAGATAAAACATTAAAGCATGAAACCTTCAGAGTTTTTGAGAGTATCAAGGTCAGTCTCTAGTTGGGTGGAAGAGTTTGGCAGCTGTGACTTTTAAAAAGATCCTATCACACTCAAGTAAGTTTTCAATAACATGTTTTTTGGTTCCCATTCTCCTTCAGATTCAGCAATTGTACAAGTAGCTCACAGCAACTCCACATAGAACTGTGGTATAGACTGAATGAAATGGATCAGGAACACTTGGAAGCCAGGAGCTGTGTGTTCTGGCCCCAGCTTTGCCACCAACTTGGTGTAGGAATCAACAATTTACCTTCTCTGAACCTACCTCTGCCACACACTGTCTAAGTGACCATGGACAAGTCAGTTAAATACTTTGAAATGGGTTTAACAAAACTCACCTATGAGTAGAGCAGTTAGCTAAGTGCTTGACACATAACCTCTTGGTAAATGGTATAGTCTGATAAGACTTTAATTTTTAATTCCAAGACTCCTTGTTTGGAAAGCCTTTCCTCCTGTCTTTCTTTATATATGACTTCGCTCATACATCATCACCCTCTGGAAGCTCCCTCTGTTCAGGTACCTCCTCAAGGCTCACTCAGCACCTTGTGTTACCCTTGGCCACAGATGTTATCACTGCGTATTACAATGATCTGTCTGAGTCATCTGACCGTGAGCTTTTACCAACAAGGACACTGTGATTCAGATCGGTATCTCCAGCTCCTACCACTGTACTTGGCACATAGCAGGCTCTCAGTCATGTTTGCTGAATTGCACGACACTGTGGAGTTCCTGTGAAAAATATCATGACATTCAAAATAAAACTCTGGCACTGAAAGTGATGCAACATTAATCTGTATTCCTGCCCAGCTGGAGTAATGCTTCTTCACGATATCAGAGTTATATATACTCCAGGAAGTAAAAGTGCCAGGCCATAAAAGTCTATTTTCTGCATTTGACTGGCTCTCATGGAAGCTCCATTCCATGCTGATTGACCAAGACTTTCTACAAAAAATTGCCAGCTTGATTATGGGGAAAGAATCCAGATCTAATTGTTCTTTGTAAGCCTGGGGCAGAAGGTATTGTTGCTTGAAAAATGGAACTGTCTAAATTAATTTTCCTGAAACAAACATCTTTGCCAAATAAAAGCAATGCATAATAACAACCCATAATTAAAAGCAAAATGATACCTTTTGTTACATGGAGAAAGCAATGTGTTCATTATTTAAAAAAAAAAAAGACAAAAATGTTGTTTTCTTGGATCTCCAGGGACACATCTTGAAATCTGTTGAAAGGGGTCAGTGTGTGTGTGTCTCTGTGTGTGTGTGTGTGTGTGTGTTGTGCATACAAGCATGCTTGCCTGTGTTTAGAAGTAGCATGTAATGAAAAAGATGTCTCTTTCTTTTCTTTCTTGTTATTGAAAAAGAAGTTTTGAAAAACAAGCATTGTTTATCTCTGATTTCTCAACAATGCAGCCAGAATATTCTAAAATTCCCTTACACTTTGTATAGACAAGAATTGGAAAAGTGAGGGAAATTCACATTTATTGAACTGCTTTTATTTTCCCTTGCCTAAGTCTCCTAAAATATTTTTAATTTATTTCAATTTTTTGATATACATATATATATATATACACACATTTGTAAATTGACAAATGCGTTCTTAAAAAGTTCATTAAGATAAATAAACTTTAGCCGGACGCGGTGGCTCACGCCTGTAATCCCAGCACTTTGGGAGGCCAAGGTGGGTGGATCTCCTGAGGTCGGGAGTTCGAGACCAGCCTGACCAACATGGAGAAACCCCATCTCTACTAAAAATACAAAATTAGCCAGGCGTGGTGGCACATGCCTGTAATCCCAGCTACTACAGAGGCTGAGGCAGGAGAATTGCTTGAACCTGGGAGGCAGAGGTTGCGGTGAGCTGAGATCGTGCCATCGCACTCCAGCCTGGGCAACAAGAGTGAAACTCCGTCTCAAAAAAAAAAAAAAGAGAAAAAAGATATAAAAAACTTTAGTTAACATCTACTATGCAAATAATGCTTTATTTATGTTTACTTATTTTATCCTCACATTTCTGTACCATAACGCAGGTATTTAACTCCATATTAGAGATAAGGAAACTGAAGCTCAAAGAAGTTAATTAAATTGCCCAAAGTCATACAGATAGTAAGTGATGGAGCTAAGATTAAACTGAGCTTTTGATTCTGAAGCCCATGCCCTTAAAAATACTTTAACTATAGTATACGGTATTACTTAATAATTATGCCAATGATATCAAAATAAAAAATGAAAAATACATATAAAATTTCAATATCTCAATATTTTCTTTTTTTTACATTTAAAAAAAATTTCATAGGTTACTGGGGGAACAGGTTTGTATTTGGTTACATGAGTAAGTTCTTTGGTGGTGATTTGTGAGATTTTGGTGCACCCATCACCCGAGCAGTATACACTGCACCCTGTTTGTAGTTTTTTATTCCTCATCCCCTTCCCACCCTTTCCTCCTGAGTCTCCAAAGTCCATTGTGTCATTGTTATCCTTTTGCATCCTTATAGCTTAGCTCCCACTTATGAGTGAGAACATATAACGTTTGACTTTTCATTCCTGAGTTACTTCACTCAGAATAATCATCTCCAATCTTATCCAGGTCACTGCGAATGCCATTAATTCATTCCTTTTTAAGGCTGAGTAGTATTCCATCATATATACATACCAGTTTCTTTATCCACTCATTGATTGATGGGCATTTGGGTTGGTTCCACATTTTTGCAATTGCGAATTGTGCTGCTATAAACATACATGTGCAATTATCTTTTTTGTATAATGATTTATTTTCCTCTGGGTAGATACCCACTAGCAGGACTGCTGATTCAAATGGTAGTTCTACTTTTGCTTCTTTAAGGAATCTCCACACTGTTTTCCATAGTGGTTGTACTAGTTTACATTCCCACTAGCAGGGTAGAAGTGCTCCCTTTTCACTGCATTCATGCCAACATCTATTATTTTTTTATTTTTTGATTATGGCCATTCTTGCAGGAGTAAGGTGATACTGCCTTGTGGTTTTGATTTGCATTTCCATGATCATTAGTGACCAACAGTTATTCTCATTTTTTTCCATGCTTTTTTCTAGCCCTTGTCTAAGTATCTGTGTTTGTGATGCATAGGTAATAATTACATATTAAAAACAAAGATATAATCATGGCATTAATATGATGTTGTGACTTGGTGTATTCTGTTATTTTTAGTTTATATCATAAGAATTTTTCCAATACTGTTATATAGTCACCGTAAATGTTATTTTAAATACTTCATAATGTTCCTTTTATGGAAAGTGCATAGTTTACTTATGTTTTAATATAAAACATTTAGGCTGTTATTATTTGGTTATTATAAATGACATCACAAAAAACATCTTCCTGAATATAGTTTTTTTTCCTTCATTTGGGTAACATAGGTAAGATGAATACTCATGAGTGAAATTCCTGGGTCTAAAAGTGTGTACCTTTTTATTACTCTTTGTTCATATTGCCACATTGCTTTCTGGTAGGATCACTCCAGTTTACACTTCCATGAATAGTGTGTGAGAAAAAGATTTTACTTTAGCCTTGCCAGCATATGGGATTATAACTTAAATTTTTTTTGTGATTATAATAGGCATCATATGGTATTGAACTGTTGTTTTAATTCCTTTTTTAAAAGATGATTTAGTGGGTTTGGTTTTTCATTATCTTGTTCATTCATTATAGTTCACATAGTGAAAACTGACTTCTCACATGTGTCTCTTGAAGATTAAGATTTTGGCTCTGTTTGCATTTTAAACTCTCAGGGGATAACCACCTCTTTTGTTCTCAGTTCACCAACTTTAGTGGCACTGGGAATATTCACTTAGGCCTGAATTGGTACCAAATGAAATGTTTTCCCTAAATAACAAGGCCCCTTTCAAAGTTTCCAGTCAAAGATGGATTCCAGCTAAAGTTGGAAATACACATCTAGATAGCATTAATATAGTCCCACCAGAGTTTAAAGATTCTCTGATCTCCTCCCTTCCACTTTTTATCCTCCCTGAGAATCGATAATGTCACTTCTCACAAGGCATGACGAGCTTTGCTCATCAAAGGCACTGATTGGGCCACTGTGCAAGACTTGGGCCTCTTTCCAATGGTTCTTCTGGATCCCTTAATTCCTAGATGCTGCAGAGGGTAGAAGGGTCCCAGGACCTCCTCTACTTAGAAAGAGATACTCTTCTCACCCTCAGAGAAAGCTAGGCAAGATCCCCCATGAGGCTTTGAGAAAACAGAGCCACACTGGTTTTGCCTCCTTTCCAAAAGGAGTTCTGGCTGGGCACGGTGCTTTACGCCTGTAATCCCAGCGCTTTGGGAGGCCGAGGTGGGAGGATTGCTTGAGCTCAGGAGTTTGAGATTTTGCCTCTTAAGCCTGGAATTCCTGGGCAAGAGTCTAACTTTGTTGCCCTTGGGCGAGGGCATATACTACCAGTCTTTATAGTCTCAGGTAGTCATATACTACTCAGTCTTTATAGTCATGTAAAAACAGACTGATACACTACCTAATGTGATCATGCTGCCCCTGTCTGCCTGTACAGCCTCCAAGCTTGCTGCCACTCCTCTCTGAGTCTAAGTTCCTGATTAGCCAGACTGATCTTTATTCCTCAATATACAATGCTTTCTTATTTCCTCCATGCCTTCTTTTAAAACAAATTTCATTTACTTTTTATTTAAATTTTTTCCCCTCAAATTTACTAAGGTATAATTGACAAATAAAAATTGTATATATTTACAGTGTATAATATGTTTTAATACACCCATGTTGTTAAATTATATGATATGTAGTATGATAGTCCGTTCTCACATGGCTATAAAGAACTACCTAAGATATATTAAGAATATATCTTGGATGCCCTTACAACAAAAAAAAAGTATGTGAGAGACAGATATGATAACCTTAGTTATTATAATATCTCTCCCATATTATTTTTTGTGGTGAGAACATTCAAGATACATTCTCTAAGCAATTCTCAAGTAAAATTATTGTCACCATGCTATACAAAGGTTCTCCAGAACTTATTCCTCCTGTCTAACTGAAACTTTGTACCCTACGACCAACATGTTCCTGTCCCCAACTCCCATCCCCAGCCTCTGGCAACTACTTTTCTACTCTCTGTTTCTATGAGTTCAACTTTTCTAGATTTCACATATAAATGAGATCATATAGTACTTGTATTTCTGTGCCTGGCTTATTTCACTTAGCGTAATGTCCTTCAGGTTTCTCTATGCTGTCACAAATGACAGGAGTTCCTTCTTTTTAAAGACTGAATAGCATTTCATTGTGTATATATACCACATTTTTTTATCCATTCATCTGCTGATGGATACGTAGGTTGATTACATATCTTGGCTATTGTGAATAATGCTACAATAAATATGAAAGTTCAGATTTTTCTTCAACATACAGATTTCATTTTCTTTGGGTATACACCCAGAAGTGGAATTGCTGGGTCATATGGCAGTTCTATTTTTCATTTTTTGAGAAACCTCCATACTGTTTTCTATAATGGCTATACCAACTTGCATTCCTACCAAGTGTACAAGGATTTCCTTTTCTCCACATTCTCACCAACACTCATTATCTTTTCTCTTTGTGCTAATAGTCATTCTAACAGGTGTTAGGTGATATCTCATTGTGGTACTCCATGTCTTCTTACATGTTGTTCCCTTTGCCTGCTACATCCTTCCTTGCATAGCTACCTCCCACTCCTTTTTCAAATTTTAGTGACACAAGATTACTCATTTATAGACTGAAGTAATTATGAGGTGCCAAAAGTATAAGGTGATACAACGTTACTTCTATCTGTAAGCTTTCTTTGACCCTCCTCCCCTACTGTGGATTGGTTTAGATGCCATTTTTTACTATGCTTGCATTTCCCCCATCATAGTACTTTTGCTATCATTCTATAATTGTCTGTTTATTTCCTCACTGGACTGTGAGATCCTTGAAGGTGAGAACTGTGTCCCATTCACCAGGGTAGCCCCACCATCGAATCATAGTGCATAGTACAGAGTAGATGCTCAATAATACACTCCAATAAATTAATAAAGGAGCAGAATCAAAATAGCCTACAGAGTCGGTAAATAGCTGGTGGCTTAAGAAGTCAGGGTTTTCTAAATTGTTCTTTTTTGTAGCTACTTAGAGTTGCTGGGTATTCCTGTCCAGTATTCCTTGGATGACTGCTGGGATAAACAATAAAAAGGGGTCTATAAAAAAAAAAAAAAAGAGGAAGTCATTATTTATAGTTGATTAAGCCTTTGTTTCCCATCTACAGTCCCTCAGAGGGCCTTCCTGCTCCTAGCCTGCTACTCTACAAGCATTCTATAAAGATAAAGTATGGCCTTTGCAATTACATCTTGGTTTGACTCATGGCTCTGCCTTTTTCTGGCTCTAGCTTTTCAGCAGGCCCTATTGAATAAATGCCTATTGTTTTTCAGGCACCTGTTATTGGTACTTTATGTATCTTAGCTCAAATCTGTAAGTATTTTTTACAAACCTGAATTGTAGGCGTTACCATTCTTACACAGGTGAGGAAACTGAAGCTCTAAGAGTTACAGTTATATATTTTTTTTTTTTAGGTGGCATAAGCTAAAAAGTACCAGACCAGGGATTCAAACCCAAGTCTCACTGGTTCGAGAGCCTGGACCTTTTTTTTTCCCCCCACCTATATTGCACTTCTAATCTTCTCATAGTTATAAGCCCACAGTAGGTGATCACAAAATGTTATGAATTATTTGCACTCTTCTCATGAAGAATTACAGTTTCTCTGAGTCAAACCTTTTCTTCCCTAAGCCAGCTCCTATATGTGGGCAGATGGAAGATGGTGACAATTGTCCATTGCTTCCTTGAATATTGCATTTGTATCGTGTTCACAAATACATTTACACAGATGTGTCTGTGGATAAAGATGGAGCAGAGAAGACATGCTTTTCTTTATCTGCGTATTATATCCCTAAATATGTCAATATTTTTTCTCTGCAAGCAGAGCACCACATTGGATCCCCCTTGTCTCTGCTTAAGTAGCTTTATAATTACTTAGGCAAGCAAGAATTCAGCAGCTGGCCCCCTACAGAGAAAGAACACTGGCTCCAGTGCTCCAGTACTTATATCAGTTGAAAGAAGAAAGAGCCCCTCATGCTGAGATGGTTGATTGAGAGAAAGAGAAAGACAGAAAGAGAAAGAAAGAGAGCAAGAATGAGAACCTGAGAATGACAAAGAGAGAGAGGCAGATTAAAAAAAAAAAAAGGTAAAAAAGCAACAGGGGAAAAGAAAGTGAGAATAAGACCCTGCTTTCTGAGACTTACTTGACTGGGTGCTAGAAGGCCCCTGGATATCATCTAGTCCAGGGGTGGCAAACTGCACACTGGCTAAATCTGGTCTGCTCCTGTTTTGTTTAGCTCACAGCTAAATATGATTTATATATTTTTAAATGATTTAAAACAGGTAAGAAAATAATATTTTGTGACGTGGAAATTATGTGAAATTCCAACTGCAATGTCCATAAGTATTTATTGGAACACAGTCATGCTCATTCGTTCATATACCATCTACGCCCACTTTTGTACCACAAAGGCAGAGGTGAGTAGTTGTGGCAGAGATTGTTTGGCCTGCAAAGTTTAAAATATTTACTCTATTGTTCTATACAGAACTACTAATGTAGTCCAAACTTTAGACCCAACAGCCAACTTGAAGGCAGAGGTTATATGCATGCTATTTAACTCGATATTCCTGTTGCCCAGTACAGGATCTAACACCAAGACTGGCTACAGAATTTATGGGGCTATGTGCAAAATGAAAATGCAGAGTTCCTTTTTCAAAAAGCAGAAAAAAAATGGCATTAGAGGTACTAAAATAAAAAGCCTTTCCCTTTCTTCTGCTGTTTCTCTTGACCTATCATGGCATTTTAAATCTCTTATTTAATGTTGTGCTCTCTTGGGTATAGGGATAGTCGCAAAGTGAGTGCAGACCATCATGGGTGCCTAGAGGCTCCCCACTGAGATAAGATGCATAAGTGCACAGGGCCCACTGACTGCTGGTTATACCCTCTATCTTGGCATCTGCCAGCAAGGAAGACAGAGAAATCCAGGCAGACATCTCCCATTTCCATGGGTTGGCTTCCCCAATCTACTGTAGACGGCAACCCCAAAGGGTATTGCAACCATCACACTGGGATGAACTACATACCTGGATGAGAGTCGACAACTGCTGAGTTTCTCATGCAGAAGCCTCTGTCAGGACCCACGAGTTCCCTTTCCCTTTTCTCCCTAAGATGGAACACACTCTGCCACTTCCATCTTGGGGAGAAGGAGGTCAGGTGGGACTCAGGACACCAGCAGGTGAGGAAGTAGGTGGCTAAGAGCCTCCTAAGAGGTGGGGAGGTGGTAGAATGTGGAACTTTGCATGTGCTGAGACTTCAGAGAGTTTTAAGACAGCAACCACAGACCATTAAATTCTGAAGGCAGGGTCTTTCTGAGTGTGGGGTCCTGTGCCACATTACAGGTTGTGCATGTAGAAAGCTGGCCCTTCCTAGCACACAGTAGAGGCTGAAGTACTGTTGCATTAAGGATGTTTTTGACTGAGACAATATGCCATGGTGAAAAAGTACCTGGATATCCAGCTCTACCACTTCCTGACTCAGAGCCAATTGTTTTGTCACTGTAAAACATGTATTTCTTAAGGGGTCAAGTATAATAAAAGGGAATGACAATGCTCTAAAACCTGTTGTGGGCTTCATACTTCTCTGGGAGCATCACTGGGCAGCTTGGCCAGCCACAAATTCTTTTTTACTTTTTATTTTTATTTTTATTTTTCAGACAGAGTCTTGCTCTGTCGCCCAGGCTGGAGTGCAGTGGCTCTATCTTCACTCACTGCAAGCTCCGCCTCCCGGGTTCATGCCATTCTCCTGCCCCAGCCTCCTGAGTAGCTGGGACTACAGGTGCCTGTCACCACACCTGGCTAATTTTTTGTATTTTTAGTAGAGAGGGCTTTCACCATGTTAACCAGTATGGTCTCGATCTCATGACCTTGTGATCTGCCTGCCTCGGCCTTGCAAAGTGCTGGGATTATAGGCCTGAGTCACCGTGCC